>NC_141320.1:38967613-39512613 GCF_037954235.1 Aulostomus chinensis
ACCTCAAAATGATGCTACAGTGATGTAATGACTGTTGCTAGGAATCTCAAAATGATGCTCCAGTAATGTTGTGAGAGTTGCGATTATCCTCAAAATGATGCGACAGTGATGTAATGAGAGTTGCTACAAATGTCCAAATGATGCTAGAGTGATGTAATGAGAGTTGCTACAAACCTAAGAAATGATGCGACAGTGATGTGGTGAGAGTTGCTACGAACCTCAAAATGATGCTACAGTGATGTAATGAGAGTTGCTACGAATCTCAAAATGATGCAACAGTAATGTCGTGAGAGTTGCGACTATCCTCAAAATGATGCGACAGTGATGTAGTGAGAGTTGCTACGATCCTCAAAATGATGCTTAAGTGATGTAATGAGAGTTGCTACAAACCTAAGAAGTGATGCTACAGTGATGTGGTGAGAGTTGATAGTAATTTACAAATAATGCTAGGGTGGTGTAGTGAGAGTTGCTACGAACCGCAAAATGATGCTACAGTGATGTAATGAGAGTTGCTACTTACCTAAGAAATGATGCTACAGTGATGTGGTGAGAGTTGCTACGAACCTCAAAATGATGCTACAGTGATGTAATGAGAGTTGCTACTTACCTAAGAAATGATGCTACAGTAATTTCACGAGAGTTGCGACTATCCTCAAAATGATGCTACAGTGATGTGGTGAGAGTTGCTACGATCCTAAAAATGATGCTACAGTGATGTTATGACAGTTGCTACTAACCTAAGAAATTATACTGACAGTGTTGTGGTGAGAGTTGATAGTAATTTCAAAATCATGCTAAAGTGATGTCATGAGAGTTGCTTCTAACCGAAGAAATGATGCTACAGTGATGTAGGCAGAGTTGGTACGATGCTCAAACTGATGCTTCCAGTAATGTAGTGAGAGTTGCTACAAACCTCAAAATGATGCTACAGTGATGTCATGGGAGTTGCTCCTAACCTCAGAAATGATGCTAGAGTGATGTAACGAGATTTGCTACAAACCTAAGAAATGATGCTACAGTAATGTCGTGAGAGTTGCGACTATCCTCAAAATGATGCGACAATGATGTATTGAGAGTTGCTACGATCCTCAAAATGATGCTGCAGTGATGTGGTGAGATTTGCTACGATCCTCAAAATGATGCTACAGTGATGTGGTGAGAGTTGCTACGAACCTAAGAAATGATGCGACAGTGATGTAGTGAGAGTTGCTACTAACCTAAGAAATGATGCAACAGTTATGTAGTGAGAGTTGCTACAAATGTCCAAATGATGCTTAAGTGATGTAATGAGAGTGGCTACAAACCTAAGAAATGATGCTACAGTGATGTAATGAGAGTTGCTACAAATGACCAAATGATGCTAGAGTGATGTAATGAGAGTTGCTACAAACCTATGAAATTATGCTACAGACATGTGCTGAGAGTTGATAGTAATTTCAAAATCATGCTAAAGTGATGTCATGAGAGTTGCTACTTACCTGAGAAATGATGCGACAGTGATGTGGTGAGAGTTGCTACGAACCTCAAAATGATGCTACAGTGATGTAATGAGAGTTGCGACTTACCTAAGAAATGATGTTACAGTGATGTGGTGAGAGTTGCTACGAACCTCAAAATGATGCTACAGTGATGTAATGAGAGTTCCTACAAATCTCAAAATGATGCTGCAGTAATGTCGCGAGAGTTGCGACTATCCTCAAAATGATGCGACAGTGAAGTAGTGAGAGTTGCTAGGATACTCAAAATGATGCGACAGTGATGTGGTGAGAGTTGCTACGATCCTCAAAATGAGGTGGCAATGATGTAGTGAGAGTTGATACTAATCTCAAAATGATGCTGACAGTGATGTAGTGAGAGTTGATACTAATCTCAAAATGATGCTACAGTGATGCAGTGAGAGTTGATAGTAATTTCAAAATAAAGCTATAGCGGTGTAATGAGAGTTGATTCTTCCCTAAGAAATGATGCGACAGTGATGTCATGAGAGTTGCTTCTAACCGAAGAAATGATGCTACAGTGATGTCATGGGAGTTGCGACTAACCTAAGAAATGATGCTACAGTGATGCAGTGAGAGTTGATAGTAATTTCAAAATAAAGCTATATCGGTGTAATGAGAGTTGATTCTTCCCTAAGAAATGATGCTACAGTGATGTAGTGAGAGTTGCTACGAACCGCAAAATGATGCTACAGTGATGTAATGAGGGTTGCTATTTACCTAAGAAATGATGCTACAGTGATGTGGTGAGAGTTGCTACTAACCTAAGAAATGATGCTACAGTGATGTAGTGAGAGTTTCGACTAATCTCAAAATGATGGTACAGTGATGTAGTGAGAGTTGCTACGATGCTCAAAATGATGGTACAGTGATGTAGTGAGAGTTGCTACGATGCTCAAAATTATGCTTACAGTAATGTTGTGAGAGTTGCTTAAAACCTCAAAATAATGCTACAGTAATGTCGTGAGAGTTGCCTCTATCCTCAAAATGATGCGACAGTGATGTAGTGAGAGTTGCTACGATCCTCAAAATGATGTTAAGTGATGTAATGAGAGTTGCGACAAACCTAAGAAGTGATGCTACAGTGATGTGGTGAGAGTTGATACTAATTTCAAAATAATGCTAAAGTGGTGTAGTGAGAGTTGCTACGAACCGCAAAATGATGCTACAGTGATGTAATGAGAGTTGCCACAAATGTCCAAATGATGCTTAAGTGATGTAATGAGAGTGGCTACAAACCTAAGAAATGATGCTACAGTGATGTAATGAGAGTTGCTACAAATGACCAAATGATGCTTGAGTGATGTAATGAGAGTTGCTACAAACCTATGAAATTATGCTACAGACATGTGCTGAGAGTTGATAGTAATTTCAAAATCATGCTAAAGTGATGTAATGAGAGTTGCTACTTACCTGAGAAATGATGCGACAGTGATGTGGTGAGAGTTGCTACGGACCTCAAAATGATGCTACAGTGATGTAATGAGAGTTGCTACTTACCTAAGAAATGATGCTACAGTGATGTGGTGAGAGTTGCTACGAACCTCAAAATAATGCTACAGTGATGTAATGAGAGTTCCTACGAATCTCAAAATGATGCTGCAGTAATGTCGCGAGAGTTGCGACTATCCTCAAAATGATGCGACAGTGAAGTAGTGAGAGTTGCTAGGATACTCAAAATGATGCGACAGTGATGTGGTGAGAGTTGCTACGATCCTCAAAATGAGGTGGCAATGATGTAGTGAGAGTTGATACTAATCTCAAAATGATGCTGACAGTGATGTAGTGAGAGTTGATACTAATCTCAAAATGATGCTACAGTGATGCAGTGAGAGTTGATAGTAATTTCAAAATAAAGCTATAGCGGTGTAATGAGAGTTGATTCTTCCCTAAGAAATGATGCGACAGTGATGTCATGAGAGTTGCTTCTAACCGAAGAAATGATGCTACAGTGATGTCATGGGAGTTGCGACTAACCTAAGAAATGATGCTACAGTGATGCAGTGAGAGTTGATAGTAATTTCAAAATAAAGCTATATCGGTGTAATGAGAGTTGATTCTTCCCTAAGAAATGATGCTACAGTGATGTAGTGAGAGTTGCTACGAACCGCAAAATGATGCTACAGTGATGTAATGAGGGTTGCTATTTACCTAAGAAATGATGCTACAGTGATGTGGTGAGAGTTGCTACTAACCTAAGAAATGATGCTACAGTGATGTAGTGAGAGTTTCGACTAATCTCAAAATGATGGTACAGTGATGTAGTGAGAGTTGCTACGATGCTCAAAATGATGGTACAGTGATGGAGTGAGAGTTGCTACGATGCTCAAAATTATGCTTACAGTAATGTTGTGAGAGTTGCTTAAAACCTCAAAATAATGCTACAGTAATGTCGTGAGAGTTGCCTCTATCCTCAAAATGATGCGACAGTGATGTAGTGAGAGTTGCTACGATCCTCAAAATGATGTTAATTGATGTAATGAGAGTTGCGACAAACCTAAGAAGTGATGCTACAGTGATGTGGTGAGAGTTGATACTAATTTCAAAATAATGCTAAAGTGGTGTAGTGAGAGTTGCTACGAACCGCAAAATGATGCTACAGTGATGTAATGAGAGTTGCCACAAATGTCCAAATGATGCTAAAGTGATGTAATGAGAGTGGCTACAAACCTAAGAAATGATGCTACAGTGATGTAATGAGAGTTGCTACAAATGACCAAATGATGCTTGAGTGATGTAATGAGAGTTGCTACAAACCTATGAAATTATGCTACAGACATGTGCTGAGAGTTGATAGTAATTTCAAAATCATGCGAAAGTGATGTAATGAGAGTTGCTACTTACCTGAGAAATGATGCGACAGTGATGTGGTGAGAGTTGCTACGGACCTCAAAATGATGCTACAGTGATGTAATGAGAGTTGCTACTTACCTAAGAAATGATGCTACAGTGATGTGGTGAGAGTTGCTACGAACCTCAAAATAATGCTACAGTGATGTAATGAGAGTTCCTACGAATCTCAAAATGATGCTGCAGTAATGTCGCGAGAGTTGCGACTATCCTCAAAATGATGCGACAGTGAAGTAGTGAGAGTTGCTACGATCCTCAAAATGATGCGACAGTGATGTGGTGAGAGTTGCTACGATCCTCAAAATGAGTTGGCAATGATGTAGTGAGAGTTGAAACTAATCTCAAAATGATGCTGACAGTGATGTAGTGAGAGTTCATACTAATCTCAAAATGATGCTAAAGTGATGTAATGAGAGTTGCTACAAATCTAAGAAGTGATGCTACAGTGATGCAGTGAGAGTTGATAGTAATTTCAAAATAATGCTAAAGCGGTGTAATGAGAGTTGCTACTTCCCAAAGAAATGATGCTACAGTGATGTAGTGAGGTTTGCTACGAACCGCAAAATGATGCTACAGTGATGTAATGAGGGTTGCTATTTACCTAAGAAATGATGCTACAGTGATGTGGTGAGAGTTGCTACGAACCTCAAAATAATGCTACAGTGATGTAATGAGAGTTGCTACTAATCTCAAAATGATGCTAGAGTGATGTAATGAGATTTGCTAAAAACCTAAGAAATGATGCTACCGTGATGTGGTGAGAGTTGATAGTAATTTCAAAATCATGCTAAAGTGATGTAATGAGAGTTGCTATTTACCTAAGAAATGATGCTACAGTGATGTAGGCAGAGTTGCTACGATGCTCAAACTGATGCTTCCAGTAATGTTGTAAGAGTTGCTACAAACCTCAAAATGATGCTACAGTGATGTGGTGAGAGTTGCTACGAACCTCAAAATGATGCTACAGTGATGTAATGAGAGTTGCTACGAATCTCAAAATGATGCTACAGTAATGTCGTGAGAGTTGCGACTAAACGAAGAAATGATGCTACAGTGATGTGGTGAGAGTTGCTACGAACCTCAAAATTATGCAACAGTGATGTAGTGAGAGTTGCTACGAATCTCAAAATGATGCTACAGTAATGACGTGAGAGTTGCTCCTATCCTCAAAATGATGCGACAGTGATGTGATAATTACGATGAAGCTCATAATGAAATTACAGTGATGTATTGAGAGTTGCTACTAACCTCAAAATGATGCGACAGTGATGTAATGAGAGCTGCTCCGATCCTCAAAATGAGGTGGCAGTGATGTAGTGAGAGTTGATACTAATCTCAAAATCAAGCTAAAGTGATGTAATGAGAGTTGCTTCTTACCTAAGAAATGATGCTACAGTGATGTGGTGAGAGTTGCGACTATCCTCAAAATGATGCTACAGTGATGGAATGAGAGTTGCTACGAATCTCAAAATGATGCTACAGTAATGTCGTGAGAGTTGCGACTATCCTCAAAATGATGCGACAGTGATGTAATGAGAGTTGCTACGATCCTCAAAATGATGCTACAGTGATGTGGTGAGAGTTGCTACGGTCCTCAAAATGATGCTACAGTGATGTTATGACAGTTGCTACTAACCTAAGAAATTATGCTGACAGTGTTGTGGTGAGAGTTGACAGTAATTTCAAAATCATGCTAAAGTGATGTCATGAGAGTTGCTTCTAACCGAAGAAATGATGCTACAGTGATGTCATGGGAGTTGCTACGAATCTCAAAATGATGCTACAGTGATGTGGTGAGAGTTGCTACTAACCTCAAAATGATGCTACAGTGATGTAGTGAGAGTTGCTACGAACCTCAAAATGATGCAGGGTGACTTTGTGGAAAGTCTTGCACTCCCAACACAATCATTGTCACTAATGTAGTGACAGTTCAGAGCAAAGGGAGCCTCCATGTCCACAGATGTCCACATGGCAGCTGGACTTCCTTTTTCACTCCTTCCCGTTCCTCATGGTACTTTTTAGCCACCGTTTGTTTGATGGTCTGAAAATGACACCCAGAGTAAATCAATACATTGAAATTCAAGATGAAATAAACTGGAGATATCAACTACTGCTTTAGATCATTTCCACACAAACCTTTCTGGTTGGCAAACATATGAGGCTCAAGGACCTGAACCAGTTCCCTGAACCCTTCCCTCTCAACAGTGCTGAGGGGCTGGCAGTCCTTCAGGATGAAATTCAGCAGAGCCTCATCCAGCATCTGCTTCCTGGAAGCTGGATGGTTAAAGATGAAGGAGAGAAGAAATGAATAGGAATTAATGATCAATGAAGCAACTGTGAGTCAGTTGGAGAGTGGCTGTGTACCTGAGTTCATCCTGGTGGATCTGGGACTTCATTCTCATGCCTGGCCCCATCATGCCTCAGCACTGAAGAGGTGCTTTTGTTGAGATGAGATGCTTCTGTCCAACAAATGCGACATTCAACCTGCAGAAAAGAACATGAGTGCTCAGCTAAAAGTTCCTTTCTTCATGGTGACTGGTGTTTCTTAGTCTTAGACCACCAGGTTTCCAATGAGGTGTATCGGATACGTTGTTGTGTGCCGCTGAAATCCGTCCAATTCCGGCGTTGTTTCCTGATGAAATATGTTTGCCTTAAAGCTCATTAAAGTGTTGAACCACAATATCGTTCACCATAACTGAGTCAACTTCAAGATAACCTACTTCTACATTCCAGTCCCGGCTGCTCCTGTTCTGCTGCAGTCCAGAAAACAACAACCCGATACAATTGGCGCTCCTTCCCACAGCTCCGGCCCGGATCCGCATGGTTCCGCTGACTGACTGTGAGACGCGCTCCCTCCAGGGTGGCACAGCCCGATGGGGGTCCTTATCTGGCACGGGGGCGTAAAACAGGTGCGACTTAAAAGCCTGGTTTATTCTGCGTCGAGGGAACGCGTTGCTCTGCAATACACCGCCGAACCGCTAGGGGGTGTGGCTTTGTCTTTGTATTGTTTACGGGGCTCTTGTCGGATTCCTCGGTTTTCTTCCGGTCACAGACAAAAATTGTTGGCCATTTGTCAGTCTTTGTAGTGCCGCGAAGAGGCGTTGTAGAGGTGGTCGTACTTGAGCACCTCCTCGATAATCCTTTCTTCAGCTTGGTCTATTTTTTGTTGGAGCCTTCACCACAGAAACTTTGAAAATGGCGGGGTTGTGCTGCGACTGAACCGGAAATAACGTTCTGAGCGGACCAATCACAGTCCTCGACGTTGACGTCACCACGCGTCGACGCGATGCGTAAACAGGATTTTTTGGAGGCGCGTCTCAGGCTACAGCGTCTGGTCTGCGTCGACGGCGTAGGTACGAATACTACGCGACACAGAAGCATAAATCAGGCTTAAATCAGGCTTTATAGTCCAACAGGAAGTTAGCATGTCAGGGATGAGACACCCTGATAGTCCAAAAGGAAGTTAGCATGTCAGGGATGAGACACCCTCATAGTCCAACAGGAAGTTAGCATGTCAGGGATGAGACACGCTTATCGTCCAACAGGAAGTTAGCATGTCAGGGATGAGACGCGCTTATCGTCCAACAGGAAGTTAGCATGTCAGGGATGAGACACCCTGATCGTCCAACAGGAAGTTAGCATGTCAGGGATGAGACACCCTGATAGTCCAACAGGAAGTTAGCATCTCCATGGTTCCCTTGACCAGAAGCCAGTGGGATCGTTCCATTCTGACATCTTGATTGACATTTGTCCTTCTCTTAGCTAAATAGCTGGCAATTTTTTGAAAAAAAAACGTGATTTACTTTTTGTATTTTGATCTTCAGCTCATTTGCATACTTTTGTTGAAATTCTCCCCTTTTTGTCTTTTTTTTCTGCTGTTTTTAGCACAAAGTCCACCTGGTGCCTAAAGACCAGTTCAGCATGGACTACGTTGAACCTTCAGTCTGCTGCATCAGCACCCATGGACGGTTCCCCCCTGACAGGAGGATTCTGGGTGAGGAACATTAGTGGAACAGCGCTCTTGTTAGAACGGTTCTGATCCACCTTCCCTCCCCCTGTAGCTCCTCCTGTGTCCCCTCAGCGCTCTTGTTAGAACGGTTCTGATCCACCTTCCCTCCCCCTGTAGCTCCTCCTGTGTCCCCTCAGTGCTCTTGTTAGAACGGTTCTGATCCACCTTCCCTCCCCCTGTAGCTCCTCCTGTGTCCCCTCAGTGCTCTTGTTAGAAGGGTTCTGATCCACCTTCCCTCCCCCTGTAGCTCCTCCTGTGTCCCCTCAGCGCTCTTGTTAGAACGGTTCTGATCCACCTTCCCTCCCCCTGTAGCTCCTCCTGTGTCCCCTCAGCGCTCTTGTTAGAACGGTTCTGATCCACCTTCCCTCCCCCTGTAGCTCCTCCTGTGTCCCCTCAGCGCTCTTGTTAGAACGGTTCTGATCCACCTCCCCTCCCCTTGTAGCTCCTCCTGTGTCCCCTCAGCGCTCTTGTGAGAACGGTTCTGATCCACCTTCCCTCCCCCTGCAGCTCCTCCTGTGTCCCCTCAGCGCTCTTGTTAGAATGGTTCTGATCCACCTTCCCTCCCCCTGTAGCTCCTCCTGTGTCCCTTCAGCGCTCTTGTTAGAACGGTTCTGATCCACCTTCCCTCCCCCTGTAGCTCCTCCTGTGTCCCCTCAGCGCTCTTGTTAGAAGGGTTCTGATCCACCTTCCCTCCCCCTGTAGCTCCTCCTGTGTCCCCTCAGCGCTCTTGTTAGAACGGTTCTGATCCACCTTCCCTCCCCCTGTAGCTCCTCCTGTGTCCCCTCAGCGCTCTTGTTAGAAGGGTTCTGATCCACCTTCCCTCCCCCTGTAGCTCCTCCTGTGTCCCCTCAGGTTTCCAAACTCCCTCCCACTGGCTGGTGCTGAAGGAGGGCCAGAGCTCCTCCTCCAGGAGCCCATCCTGGCCTCCCCCGCTGCAGGTCCTCCACTGACCTCCCACCAGAGAGATGAGCCCCCTGGTTCAGAGGTGACAGACCACCTCTGGGAGCAGACAACAGAGACCACATCAGGCTGGACTCCGTGCAGGTACGGAGGCTGACAGCTGCTGAGTGAGTGAGTTTACGACGCTCCCACCACTGCTGCTGGATCGATTTAACACATCTGGAATATTTCGATTTATTCTGGGTCAACATCTGCATCTGTTGAAGTCCTCAGTCTCCATGCAGGTGGTGTTGTTCCAGATAAAAGGTCTCAATAACAGCATCACTCCAGGTGAAACCATTCCAAAGAAGGCTAAGTGGAGCTGGCATATCAGCCCCCAATGGAAGCCTGCTGCTGCTGCCAAGCTCTCCATGTCATCATGGAAAAGTTGATTGTTCAACTCAATGTTTTTCCCATTGGGAGGAGATTTGTTGTTCCACCATGAAGTCTTTTCTGGTGATGAGTTTGTGTGTTGTAGTAGCATGAAGATATCTTGTTATCATGATCAACTCATCTGGCCTGGTGGAAGAACGCTGCTGTGTTTGGATTCAGACGAGTCAAATCTGAACCAGGGACTTGTAGTTTTATCCTCGGTCTCCGGACTCATAAAATGGAGACCGGCCCAGTTTGACACTTTTGAACTCCTTCATGATGTTCAAATCTCATGACTGAGATTCGTGATTGGAAACATCGGCGGTTCAGGAAAGAAAACATGTACCATTGAACATCGCTCTCATCCTTCTACTCAGAACGCTGCGGTGGACTCCACCGTGTCCAGGCTTTGGGCAGATACGTCTTCATCCTCCACCACCACCAGCCGCTCCACCCCACCCACCCTGTGCAGGTCTACATTACCAGGGTCGGATCTGGCAGGGTGGAGGATCTTTGATTCATCTTAGCTTTCCTGCTCCGGCTGATTGAGAAACATTAAAATGGAGATGGTTGTTTGCGTCTTTCAGGCCACGCCAACGCCTCCTTCTGTCCCCACGCTTACGGCTGCCGAAATGTGCCGGTGTCTGAAAACCAGATCATTCTGGATGTGCCGGACCACCAGGTCCTCCTCACCTGCAGGTTCCTGCAGGCAGAGCACTGTGGTGGTAGGTTTCCTGCTCCTCTGCTGGACTGATACCCTCTCCCTTTCCCCACACGTATCTGCTGTTTCTACTCTGTGCCTCCTTCTCCTCTGTCAGGCCTGGACTTCTTCCTTCTGTCTCTCCAGGATTACGTCCTGGTGGTGCCTGAGAGCAGCTCCAGCTCCAGCTCCCTGAACCAAGAACCACTGGAGAAATCTGACCACTTCATCAGCAACTGTGGCCTCAACAGCTTTCATGTCAAGTCGGTGTTTCTCAGCCTGAGTTGGTCCATGTTCTGTATCCCTGAATGTTCTAGAGGAACTAAACTGGGCCTGACTGGGACGCTTCTGTCTGCTCAGATTTGGGTTGTGAATGCATTCAGATGTCATTTACAAGCATTGGAACTAAAGACCTGAGCCTCAAGAGTATTTAGTTCTTGATTTACTTTCTCTTGCAGGGTTTCATTTTGTGCTAATTTTCTTTTGAAGATCTTTGTTTTTTTGTTGTCCTTCCATTTAGCAAGTTTGGCTAAGAACCGTTTCCCCACTAAACTAATTTTCCTAAAATGTCTCGCTAACGTTTCCTTTTTCTCTGTCGTCCCTCCTGTCCTTCGTCTCCATTCTGTCTCAGCTCAGCTGTGTCTCTTGGGCTCTCTTCAACAACGGCGCCCTGCCTTGTGCCTGCCATGAGGTTGGAGCTGAGAGTGACACCTGCGAGTCATTTGGTGGTCGGTGCCGCTGCAGGCCCCACGTGATTGGCCGAGACTGCTCCATGTGGGCCGCGGGTTGCTGGGGATTCCCCACTGCAGACGTGAGTGTCAGATTGGATGAATGATGAGTAATAAGGGCTTTTAATGATGAGTGAGAGGACGGACCAAACCAACCTGTCCAACCATCAGAGGACAGTTTGTTGTTCTAGTTTCAACTCTTACTACATTACTGTTAGCATCATTTTGGGATCATTAGCAATTCTTACTACATCACTGTCAGCATCATTTTTGAATTCATTAACAATTCTTCCTACATAACTGTAGCATTATTTTGAGGTTTTTAGCAGCTCTTACTAGATTACTGTTAGCATCATTTTGAGATCAATAGCAATTCTTCCAACATCACTGTAGCATTATTTTGAGGTTATTCGCAACTCTTACTACATGACTCTCAGCATCATTTTTAGGTTACTCGCAACTTTCACTCCATTACTGTTAGCATCATTTTGAGTTCATTAGCAATTATTATTACATCACTGTCATATCATTTTAGATCATTACCAATTCTTCTGACATCACTATAGCATTATTTTGAGGTTCAGAGCAACTCTTCCTACATGACTGCCAGCATCACTTTGAGGTTATTCGAAACTTTCACTCCGTTACTGTTGGCATCATTTTGAGTTCATTAATGAGTTCATTAGCAATTCTTAAGACATCACTAGCATTATTTTGAGGTTATTAGCAATTCTTAGTACATCACTGTCGCATTATTTTGAGTTCATTCGCAGCTCTTACTACATCACTGTCCCATCATTTCAGATCATTAGCCATTCGTACTACATCACTGTCACATTATTTTGAGGTTCATAGTAACTCTTACTACATCACTAGCATTACTTTAAGGTTATTACCAGACTTACTACATTCCTGTCAGCATCATTTTGAGGTTATTAGCAGCTCTTACTAGATTACCGTCAACATCATTTTGAGTTCATTAGCAATTCTCAGTAAATCGCTGTCGCATCATTTTGAGGTTATTAGCAATTCTTCCGACATCACTGTTGCATTATTTTGAGGTTCGTAGCAACTCTTACTACATGACTGTCAGCATCACTTTGAGGTTATTCGAAACTTTCACTACATTACTGAAAGCATCATTTTGAGATCATTAGCAATTCTTACGACATCACTGTAGCATTATTTTGAGGTTATTAGCAACTCTTCCTACATGACTGTCAGCATCACTTTGAGTTTATTGGCAACTTTCACTACATTACTGTCGCATCATTTTGAGATCATTAGCAATTCTTACGACATCATTGTCGCATCATTTTGAGATCATTAGCAATTCTTCTGACATCACTGTCACATTTTTTTGGATCATTAGCAATTCTTCTGACATCACTGTCGCATTGTTTTGAGGTTCGTAGCAACTCTTACTACATTGCTGTTGCATTATTTTGAGGTTAGGGTTAGGGTTACATTATTAACGCATCATTTTGAGATCATTGGCAATTCTTACGACATCACTGTCAGCATCATTTTTAGGTTACTCGCAACTCAAACTACATGACTGTCAGCATCACTTTTAGGTTATTCGAAACTTTCACTCCATTACTGTCGCATCATTTTGAGTTCATTAGCAATTCTTACTCCATCACTGTCGCATCATTTTGATATCATTAGCAATTCTTACGACATCAGTGTAGCATTATTTTGAGGTCATTAGCAACTCTGACTACATTACTGTCAGCATCATTTTTAGGTTACTCGCAACTCTAACCACATGACTGTCAGCATCACTTTAAAGTTGTTCGAAACTTTCACTACATTACTGTTAGCATCATTTTGAGTTCATTAGCAATTCTTACTCAATCACTGTCGCATCATTTTGAGGTACGTTGCAACTCTTACTACATTACTGTCAGCATCACTTTGAGGTTGTTCGAAACTTTCACTACATTACTGTTAGCATCATTTTGAGTTCATTAGCAATTCTTCCGACATCACTGTCGCATTGTTTTGAGGTTCGTAGCAGCTGTTACTACATTACTGTCAGCATCATTTTTAGGTCACTCGCAACTTTCACTACATTACTGTTAGCATCATTTTGAACTTAATAGCAATTCTTACGACATAACTGTAGCATCATTTTGAGGTTAGTTTCAACTCTTCCTCCATTACCGTCAGCATCATTTAGAGTTTATTAGCAATTATTTCGAAATAACTGTCGCATTATTTTGGGGTTCGTAGCAACACTTACTACATGACTGTCAGCATCACTTTGAGGTTATTCGAAACTTTCACTCCATTACTGTTTGCATCATTTTGAGTTCATTAGCAATTCTTACTACATCACTGTCGCATCATTTTGAGATCATTAGCAATTCTTCTGACATCACTGTCGCATTATTTTTTAGGTTCATAGAAACTCTTACTACATTACTGTTGTATTATTTTAAGGTTCGTAGCAACTCTTACTACATGACTGTCAGCATCACTTTGAGGTTGTTCAAAACACTGACTACATGACTGTCAGCATCACTTTGAGGTTGTTCGAAACACTTACTACATTACTGTAAGCATCACTGAGTTTATTAGCAACTATCACGACGTTACTGTTATCATCATTTTGAGTTCAATAGCAATTCTTACGACATCAATGTCGCATCATTTTGAGATCATTAGCAATTCTTACTACATCACTGTAGCATTGTTTTGAGGTTATTTGCAACTCTTACTACATTACAATCAGCATCATTTTTAGGTTACTCGCCACTCAAAACACATGACTGTCAGCATCACTTTGAGGTTGTTTGAAACACTTACTACATTACTGTAAGCATCACTGAGTTGATGAGCAACTATCACTACATTACTGTTATCATCATTTTGAGTTCATTTGCAATTCTTCCGACATCACTGTCGCAATATTTTGAGGTTCGTAGCAACTTTTACCACATTACTGTCGCATTATTTTGAGGTTCGTAGTAACACTTACTACATGACTGTAAGCATCACTTTGAGGTTATTCGAAAGTTTCACTCCATTACTGTTAGCATCATTTTGAGTTCATTAGCAATTCTTACTACATCACTGTCGCATCATTTTGAGATCATTAGCAATTCTTCTGACATTACTGTCGCATTATTTTGAGGTTCGTAGCAACTCTTAGTACATGACTGTCAGCATCACTTTGAGGTTATTCGAAACGTTCACTCCATTACTGTGAGCATCATTTTGAGTTCATTAGCAATTCTTACTAAATCACTGTCGCATCATTTTGAGATCATTAGCAATTCTTCTGACATCACTGTCACATTATTTTGAGGTTCGTAGCAACTCTTACTACATTAATGTCAGCATCACTTTGAGTTTTTTAGCAACTATCACTACATTACTGTTAGCATCATTTTGAGTTCATGAGCAATTCTCACGACATCACTGTAGCATTGAATTGAGTTCATTAGCAACTCTTACTAAATGACTGTCAGCATCACTTTGAGGGTGTTCGAAACTCTTACTACATTACTGTTAGCATCATCTTGAGTTCATTAGCAATTCTTCCGACATCACTGTCGCATTATATTGAGTTCATTAGCAACTCTTACTACATGACTGTCAACATCACTTTGAGGTTATTCGAAACTCTTACTACATTACTGTAAGCATCACTGACTTGATTAGCAACTATCACTACATTACTGTTAGCATCATTTTGAGTTCATTAGCAATTCTTCCGACATCACTGTCGCAATATTTTGAGGTTCGTAGCAACTTTTACTACATTACTTTCGCATTATTTTGAGGTTTGTAGCAACTCTTACTACATTATTGTTGCATTATTTTGAGGTTTGTAGCAACACTTACTACATGACTGTCAGCATCACTTTGAGGTTATTCGAAACGTTCACTCCATTACTGTTAGCATCATTTTGAGTTCATTAGCAATTCTTACTAAATCACTGTCGCATCATTTTGAGATCATTAGCAATTCTTCCGACATCACTGTCGCATTATTTTGAGGTTGGTACCAACTCTTCCTACATGACTGTCAGCATCACTTTGAGGTTGTTCGAAATACTTACTACATTACTGTAAGTATCACTGAGTTGATTCGCAACTATCACTACATGACTGTTAGCATCATTTTAAGTTCATTAGCAATTCTTCCGACATCACTGTCGCAATATTTTGAGGTTCGTAGCATCTTTTACTACATTACTGTTGCATTATATTGAGGTTCGTAGCAACTCTTACTACATGACTGTCAGCATCACTTTGAGGTTATTCGAAAGTTTCACTCCATTACTGTTAGCATCATCTTGAGTTCATTAGCAATTCTTCGGACATCACTGTCGCAATATTTTGAGGTTCGTAGCAACTTTTACTACATTACTGTCGCATTATTTTGGGGTTCGTCGCACCTCTTAGTACATGACTGTCAGCATGACTTTGAGGTTATTTGAAATGTTCACTCCATTACTGTTAGCATCATTTTGAGTTCATTAGCAATTCTTACTAAATCACTGTCGCATCATTTTGAGATCATTAGCAATTCTTCTGACATCACTGTTGCATTATTTTGAGGTTCGTAGCAACACTTACCACATTACTTTCGCATTATTTTGAGGTTCGTAGCAACTCTTCCTACATGACTGTCACTATCACTTTGAGGTTATTCGAAACACTTACTACATTACTGTAAGCATCACTGACTTGATTAGCAACTACCACTACATTACTGTTAGCATCATTTTAAGTTCATTAGCATTTCTGCCGACATCACTGTCGCATCATTTTGAGATCTTAAGCAATTCTTCCGACATCACTGTCGCATTATTTTGAGGTTCGTAGCAACTCTTACTATATGACTGTCACCATCACTTTTGAGGTTATTCGAAACACTTACTACATTACTGTAAGCATCACTGACTTGATTAGCAACTATCACTACATGACTGTTAGCATCATTTTGAGTTCATTAGCAATTCTTCCGACATCACTGTCGCAATATTTTGAGGTTCGTGGCAAATTTTACTACATTACTGTCGCATTATTTTGAGGTTCGTAGCAACACTTACTACATGACTGTAAGCATCACTTTGAGGTTATTCAAAAGTTTCACTCCATTACTGTTAGCATCATTTTGAGTTCATTCGCAATTCTTACTACATCACTGTCGCATCATTTTGAGATCATTAGCAATTCTTCTGACATCACTGTCACATTATTTTGAGGTTCGTAGCAACTCTTACTACATTACTGTCAGCATCACTTTGAGTTTTTTAGCAACTATCACTACATTACTGTTAGCATCATTTTGAGTTTATGAGCAATTCTCACGACATCACTGAAGCATTGAATTGAGTTCATGAGCAACTCTTACTAAATGACTGTCAGCATCACTTTGAGGGCGTTCGAAACTCTTACTACATTCCTGTTAGCATCATCTTGAGTTCATTAGCAATTCTTCCGACATCACTGTCGCATTATTTTGAGGTTCGTAGCAACTCTTACTACATGACTTTCAGCATCACTTATAGGTTGTTCAAAACACTTACTACATTACTGTAAGCATCACTGACTTGATTAGCAACTACCACTACATTACTGTTAGCATCATCTTGAGTTCATTAGCAATTCTTCCGACATCACTGTCGCAATATTTTGAGGTTCGTAGCAACTTTTACTACATTACTTTCGCATTTTTTTGAGGTTTGTAGCAACTCTTACGACATAACTGTTGCATTATTTTAAGGTTCGGAGCAACACTTCCTACATGACTGTCAGCATCACTTTGAGGTTATTAGAAACTTTCACTCCATTACTGTTAGCATCTTTTTGAGTTCATGAGCAATTCTTATTACATCACTGTTGCATCATTTTGAGATCATTAGCAATTCTTCCGACATCACTGTCGCATCATTTTGAGATCATTAGCAATTCTTCTGACATTACTGTCGCATTATTTTGAGGTTCGTAGCAACTCTTAGTACATGACTGTCAGCATCACTTTGAGGTTATTCGAAACGTTCACTCCATCACTGTCGCATCATTTTGAGATCATTAGCAATTCTTCTGACATCACTGTCACATTATTTTGAGGTTCATAGCAACTTTTACTACATGACTGTCAGCATCACTTTGAGTTTTTTAGCAAATATCACTACATTTCTGTTAGCATCATTTTGAGTTTATGAGCAATTCTCACGACATCACTGTAGCATTGAATTGAGTTCATTAGCAACTCTTACTTAATGACTGTCAGCATCACTTTGAGGGTGTTCGAAACTCTTACTACATTACTGTTAGCATCATCTTGAGTTCATTAGCAATTCTTCCGACATCACTGTCACATTATTTTGAGGTTCGTAGCAACTCTTACTACATTACTGTCGCATTATTTTGAGGTTCGTCGCAACTCTTCCTACATGACTTTCACCATCACTTTGAGGTTATTCGAAACACGTACTACATGACTGTAAGCATCACTGACTTGATTAGCAACTACCACTACATGACTGTTAGCATCATTTTAAATTCATTCGCATTTCTGCCTACATCACTGTCGCATCATTTTGAGATCTTTAGCAATTTTTCTGACATCACTGTCGCATTATTTTGAGGTTCGTACCAACTCTTCCTACATGACTGTCAGCATCACTTTGAGGTTGTTCGAAATACTTACTACATTACTGTAAGTATCACTGAGTTGATTAGCAACTATCACTACATTACTGTTAGCATCATTTTAAGTTCATTAGCAATTCTTCCGACATCACTGTCGCAATATTTTGAGGTTCGTAGCATCTTTTACTACATTACTGTTGCATTATATTGAGGTTTGTAGCAACTCTTACTACATGACTGTCAGCATCACTTTGAGGTTATTCGAAAGTTTCACTCCATTACTGTTAGCATCATCTTGAGTTCATTAGCAATTCTTCGGACATCACTGTCGCAATATTTTGAGGTTCGTAGCAACTTTAACTACATTACTGTCGCATTATTTTGAGGTTCGTAGCACCTCTTAGTACATGACTGTCAGCATGACTTTGAGGTTATTTGAAATGTTCACTCCATTACTGTTAGCATCATTTTGAGTTCATTAGCAATTCTTACTAAATCACTTTCGCATCATTTTGAGATCATTAGCAATTCTTCTGACATCACTGTTGCATTATTTTGAGGTTCGTAGCAACTCTTACTACATTACTGTCGCATTATTTTGAGGTTCGTAGCAACTCTTAGTACATGACTGTCAGCATCACTTTGAGGTTATTCGAAACACTTACTACATTGCTGTAGGCATCACTGAGTTGATTAGCAACTATCACTACATTACTTTTAGCATCATTTTGAGTACATTAGCAATTCTTCCGACATCACTGTCGCAATATTTTGAGGTTCGTAGCAACTTTTACTACATTACTGTCGCATTATTTTGAGGTTTGTAGCAACTCTTAGTACATGACTATCAGCATCACTTTGAGGTTATTCGAAACACTTACTACATTACTGTAAGCATCACTGACTTGATTAGCAACTATCACTACATGACTGTTAGCATCATTTTGAGTTCATTAGCAATTCTTCCGACATCACTGTCGCAATATTTTGAGGTTCGTGGCAAATTTTACTACATTACTGTCGCATTATTTTGAGGTTCGTAGCAACACTTACTACATGACTGTAAGCATCACTTTGAGGTTATTCAAAAGTTTCACTCCATTACTGTTAGCATCATTTTGAGTTCATTCGCAATTCTTACTACATCACTGTCGCATCATTTTGAGATCATTAGCAATTCTTCTGACATCACTGTCACATTATTTTGAGGTTCGTAGCAACTCTTACTACATTAATGTCAGCATCACTTTGAGGTTATTCGAAACGTTCACTCCATTACTGTTAGCATCATTTTGAGTTCATGAGCAATTCTTACTAAATCACTGTCGCATCATTTTTAGATCTTTAGCAATTCTTCTGACATCACTGTCGCATTATTTTGAGGTTCGTAGCAACTCTTATTACATTACTGTCGCATTATTTTGAGGTTCGTAGCAACTCTTCCTACATGACTGTCACCATCACTTTGAGGTTATTCGAAACACTTACTACATTACTGTAAGCATCACTGACTTGATTAGCAACTACCACTACATTACTGTTAGCATCATTTTAAGTTCATTAGCATTTCTGCCGACATCACTGTCGCATCATTTTGAGATCTTAAGCAATTCTTCCGACATCACTGTCGCATTATTTTGAGGTTCGTAGCAACTCTTACTATATGACTGTCACCATCACTTTTGAGGTTATTCGAAACACTTACTACATTACTGTAAGCATCACTGACTTGATTAGCAACTACCACTACATTACTGTTAGCATCATTTTGAGTTCATGAGGAATTCTTCCGACATCACTGTCGCAATATTTTGAGGTTCGTAGCAACTTTTACTACATTACTGTCGCATTATTTTGAGGTTCGTAGCAACTCTTCGTACATGACTGTCAGCATCACTTTGAGGTTATTCAAAAGTTTCACTCCATTACTGTTAGCATCATTTTGAGTTCATTCGCAATTCTTACTACATCACTGTCGCATCATTTTGAGATCATTAGCAATTCTTCTGACATCACTGTCACATTATTTTGAGGTTCGTAGCAACTCTTACTACATTACTGTCAGCATCACTTTGAGTTTTTTAGCAACTATCACTACATTACTGTTAGCATCATTTTGAGTTTATGAGCAATTCTCACGACATCACTGAAGCATTGAATTGAGTTCATGAGCAACTCTTACTAAATGACTGTCAGCATCACTTTGAGGGCGTTCGAAACTCTTACTACATTCCTGTTAGCATCATCTTGAGTTCATTAGCAATTCTTCCGACATCACTGTCGCATTATTTTGAGGTTCGTAGCAACTCTTACTACATGACTTTCAGCATCACTTATAGGTTGTTCAAAACACTTACTACATTACTGTAAGCATCACTGACTTGATTAGCAACTACCACTACATTACTGTTAGCATCATCTTGAGTTCATTAGCAATTCTTCCGACATCACTGTCGCAATATTTTGAGGTTCGTAGCAAATTTTACTACATTACTTTCTCATTTTTTTGAGGTTTGTAGCAACTCTTACGACATAACTGTTGCATTATTTTAAGGTTCGGAGCAACACTTCCTACATGACTGTCAGCATCACTTTGAGGTTATTAGAAACTTTCACTCCATTACTGTTAGCATCTTTTTGAGTTCATGAGCAATTCTTATTACATCACTGTTGCATCATTTTGAGATCATTAGCAATTCTTCCGACATCACTGTCGCATCATTTTGAGATCATTAGCAATTCTTCTGACATTACTGTCGCATTATTTTGAGGTTCGTAGCAACTCTTCGTACATGACTGTCAGCATCACTTTGAGGTTATTCAAAAGTTTCACTCCATTACTGTTAGCATCATTTTGAGTTCATTCGCAATTCTTACTACATCACTGTCGCATCATTTTGAGATCATTAGCAATTCTTCTGACATCACTGTCACATTATTTTGAGGTTCGTAGCAACTCTTACTACATTACTGTCAGCATCATTTTGAGTTTATGAGCAATTCTCACGACATCACTGAAGCATTGAATTGAGTTCATGAGCAACTCTTACTAAATGACTGTCAGCATCACTTTGAGGGCGTTCGAAACTCTTACTACATTCCTGTTAGCATCATCTTGAGTTCATTAGCAATTCTTCCGACATCACTGTCGCATTTTTTTGAGGTTCGTAGCAACTCTTACTACATGACTTTCAGCATCACTTATAGGTTGTTCAAAACACTTACTACATTACTGTAAGCATCACTGACTTGATTAGCAACTACCACTACATTACTGTTAGCATCATCTTGAGTTCATTAGCAATTCTTCCGACATCACTGTCGCAATATTTTGAGGTTCGTAGCAAATTTTACTACATTACTTTCTCATTTTTTGAGGTTTGTAGCAACTCTTACGACATAACTGTTGCATTATTTTAAGGTTCGGAGCAACACTTCCTACATGACTGTCAGCATCACTTTGAGGTTATTAGAAACTTTCACTCCATTACTGTTAGCATCTTTTTGAGTTCATGAGCAATTCTTATTACATCACTGTTGCATCATTTTGAGATCATTAGCAATTCTTCCGACATCACTGTCGCATCATTTTGAGATCATTAGCAATTCTTCTGACATTACTGTCGCATTATTTTGAGGTTCGTAGCAACTCTTAGTACATGACTGTCAGCATCACTTTGAGGTTATTCGAAACGTTCACTCCATCACTGTCGCATCATTTTGAGATCATTAGCAATTCTTCTGACATCACTGTCACATTATTTTGAGGTTCATAGCAACTTTTACTACATGACTGTCAGCATCACTTTGAGTTTTTTAGCAAATATCACTACATTTCTGTTAGCATCATTTTGAGTTTATGAGCAATTCTCACGACATCACTGTAGCATTGAATTGAGTTCATTAGCAACTCTTACTTAATGACTGTCAGCATCACTTTGAGGGTGTTCGAAACTCTTACTACATTACTGTTAGCATCATCTTGAGTTCATTAGCAATTCTTCCGACATCACTGTCACATTATTTTGAGGTTCGTAGCAACTCTTACTACATTACTGTCGCATTATTTTGAGGTTCGTCGCAACTCTTCCTACATGACTTTCACCATCACTTTGAGGTTATTCGAAACACGTACTACATGACTGTAAGCATCACTGACTTGATTAGCAACTACCACTACATGACTGTTAGCATCATTTTAAGTTCATTCGCATTTCTGCCTACATCACTGTCGCATCATTTTGAGATCTTTAGCAATTTTTCTGACATCACTGTCGCATTATTTTGAGGTTCGTACCAACTCTTCCTACATGACTGTCAGCATCACTTTGAGGTTGTTCGAAATACTTACTACATTACTGTAAGTATCACTGAGTTGATTAGCAACTATCACTACATTACTGTTAGCATCATTTTAAGTTCATTAGCAATTCTTCCGACATCACTGTCGCAATATTTTGAGGTTCGTAGCATCTTTTACTACATTACTGTTGCAGTATATTGAGGTTTGTAGCAACTCTTACTACATGACTGTCAGCATCACTTTGAGGTTATTCGAAAGTTTCACTCCATTACTGTTAGCATCATCTTGAGTTCATTAGCAATTCTTCGGACATCACTGTCGCAATATTTTGAGGTTCGTAGCAACTTTAACTACATTACTGTCGCATTATTTTGAGGTTCGTAGCACCTCTTAGTACATGACTGTCAGCATGACTTTGAGGTTATTTGAAATGTTCACTCCATTACTGTTAGCATCATTTTGAGTTCATTAGCAATTCTTACTAAATCACTGTCGCATCATTTTGAGATCATTAGCAATTCTTCTGACATCACTGTTGCATTATTTTGAGGTTCGTAGCAACTCTTACTACATTACTGTCGCATTATTTTGAGGTTCGTAGCAACTCTTAGTACATGACTGTTGCATTGTTTTGAGGTTAGTAGCAACTCTTAGTACATGACTGTCAGCATCACTTTGAGGTTGTTCTAAACTTTCACTCCATTACTGAAAGCATCACTGAGTTTATAGCAACTATCACTCCATCACTGTCGCATCATTTTGAGATCATTGGCAATGTTTCCAACATCACTGTCGCATTATTTTGAGGTTCGAAGCAACTCTTACTACATCACTTTCAGCATTACTTTGAGGTTATTCGAAACTTTCACTCCATTACTGTTAGCATCATTTTGAGTTCATTAGCAATTCTTCCGACATCACTGTAGCATTATTTTGAGGTTCGTAGCAACTTTTACTACATGATTGTCAGCATCACTTTGAGGTTATTCGAAGCGTTCACTCCATTACTGTTAGCATCATTTTGAGTTCATTAGCAATTCTTACTACATCACTGTCGCATCATTTTGAGATCTTTAGAAATTTTTCTGACATCACTGTCGCATTATTTGAGGTTCTTAGCAACTCTTACTACATGACTGTCAGCATCACTTTGAGGTTGTTCGAAACACGTACTGCATTACTGTAGGCATCACTGAGTTGATTAGCAACTTTAAGTACATCACTGTTAGCGTCATTTTGACTTCATTAGCAATTCTTACTACATCACTGTCGCATCATTTTGATATCATGAGCAATTCTTCCGACATCACTGTCGCATTATTTTGAGGTTCGTAGCAACTCTTACGACATTACTGTTGCATTATTTAAAGGTTCGTAGCAACTCTTACTACATTACTGTTAGCATCACTTTGAGTTCATTCGCAACTATCACTACATTACTGTTAGCATCATTTTGAGTTTATTCGCAATTCTTACGACATCACTGTAGCATTAAATTGAGTTCATTAGCAACTCTTACTTCATGACTGTCAGCATCACTTTGAGGTTGTTCGAAACTCTTACTACATTACTGTAAGCATGACTGAGTTTATTAGCAACTATCACTACATTGCTGTAAGCATCATTTTCAGTTCATTCGCAATTCTTCCGACATCACTGTCGCATCATTTTGAGTTTATTAGCAACTATCACTACATTACTGTTAGCATCATTTTGAGGTTATTCGAAAGTTTCACTCCATTACTGTTAGCATCATCTTGAGTTCATGACCAATTCTTCCGACATCACTGTCGCAATATTTTGAGGTTCGCAGGAACTCTTACGACATTATTGTTGCATTATTTTCAGGTAAGTAGCAACTCTTACTACATGACTGTCAGCATCACTTTGAGTTTATTAGCAACTATCACTACATTACTGTTAGCATCATTTTGAGTTCATTAGCAATTCCTCCGACATCACTGTCGCAATATTTTGAGGTTCGTAGCAACTTTTACTGCATTACTTTCGCATTATTTTGAGGTTTGTAGCAACACTTACTACATGACTGTCAGCATCACTTTGAGGTTATTCGAAAGTTGCACTCCATTATTGTTAGCATCATTTTGAGTTCATTAGCAATTCTTACTACATCACTGTCGCATCGTTTTGAGATCATTAGCAATTCTTCTGACATCACTGTCACATTATTTTGAGGTTCGTAGCAACTCTTACTACATTACTGTCAGCATCACTTTGAGTTTTTTAGCAACTATCACTACATTACTGTTAGCATCATTTTGAGTTGTTGAGCAATTCTCACGACATCACTGTAGCATTAAATTGAGTTCATTAGCAACTCTTACTAAATGACTGTCAGCATCACTTCTAGGTTGTTCGAAACTCTTTCTACATTACTGTAAGCATCACTGAGTTTCTTAGCAACTATCACTACATTACTGTTAGCATCATCTTGAGTTCATTAGCAATTCTTCCGACATCACTGTCGCAATATTTTGAGGTTCGTAGCATCTTTTACTCCATTACTGTCGCATTATTTTGAGATTTGTAGCAACTCTTAGTACATGACTGTAAGCATCACTTTGAGGTTATTCGAAACGTTCACTCCATTACTGTTAGCATCATTTTGAGTTCATTAGCAGTTCTTCCGACATCACTGTCGCATCATTTTGAGTTTATTAGCAACTATCACTACATTACTGTTAGCATCATTTTCAGTTCATTAGCAATTCTTCCGACATCACTGTCGCATCATTTTGAGATCATTAGCAATTCTTCTGACATCACTGTCGCATTATTTTGACGTTCGGAGCAACTCTTACTACATTACTGTTGCATTATTTAAATGTTTGTAGCAACTCTTACTACATGACTGTCAGCATCACTTTGAGTTTATTAGCAACTATCACTACATTACTGCTAGCATCATTTTGAGTTTATTAGCAATTCTTACGACATCACTGTAGCATTAAATTGAGGTTCGTAGCAACTCTTGCTACATGACTGTCAGCATCACTTTGAGGTTGTCCGAAACTCTGACTACATTACTGTAAGCATCACTGAGTTTATTAGCAACTATTACTACATTACTGTTAGCATTATTTTGAGTTCATTAGCAATTCTTACTCCATCACTTACGCATCAGTTTGAGATCATTAGCAATTCTTCTGAAATCACTGTCGCATTATTTTGAGGTTCGAAGCAACTCTTACTACATGACTGTCAGCATCACTTTGAGGTTATTCGAAACTTTCACGACATTACTGTTAGCATCACTTTGAGATCATTAGCAACTATCACTACATTACTCTTAGTATCATTTTGAGTTCATTAGCAATGCTTCCAACATCACTGTCGCATTATTTTGAGGTTAGTAGCAACTCTTACTACATGACTGTCAGCATCACTTTGAGGTTATTCGAAACTTTCACTACATTACTGTTAGCATCATTTTGAGTTCATTAGCAAGTCTTCCGACATCACTGTAGTATTATTTTTTGGTAAGTAGCAACTCTTACTACACGACTGTTAGCATCACTTTGAGGTTGTTCGAAACACTTAATACATTACTGTCAGCATCACTTTGAGATCATTCGCAACTATCACTACATTACTGTTAGTATCATTTTGAGTTCATTAGCAATTCTTACGACATCACTCTCGCATCATTTTGAGATCTTTAGCGATTCTTCCGACATCACTGTAGCATTATTTTGAGGGTAGTAGCAACTCTTACTACATGACTTTCAGCATCATTTAAAATTGTTCGAAACACTTACTACATTACTGTAAGCCTCACTGAGTTTATTAGCAACTATCACTACATTACTTTTAGCATTATTTTGTGTTCATTAGTAATTCTTACGACATCACTGTCACATCATTTTGAGATCATTAGCAATTCTTCCGACATCACTTTCGCATTATTTGGAGGTTCGTAGCAACTCTTACTACATTACTGTTGCATTGTTTTGAGGTTAGTAGCAACTCTTAGTACATGACTGTCAGCATCACTTTGAGGTTGTTCTAAACTTTCACTTCATTACTGAAAGCATCACTGAGTTTATAGCAACTATCACTCCATCACTGTCGCATCATTTTGAGATCATTGGCAATGTTTCCAACATCACTGTCGCATTATTTTGAGGTTCGAAGCAACTCTTACTACATCACTTTCAGCATTACTTTGAGGTTATTCGAAACTTTCACTCCATTACTGTTAGCATCATTTTGAGTTCATTAGCAATTCTTCTGACATCACTGTCGCATCATTTTGTGGTTTGTAGCAACTCTTACTACATTACTGTTAGCATCACTGAGTTTATTAGCAACTATCACTACATTACTGTTAGCATAATTTTGAGTTCATTAGCAATTCTTACGACATCACTGTCGCATCATTTTGAGATCATTAGTAATTTTTACAACATCATTGTAGCATTATTTTGAGGTTATTAGCAACTCTTCCTCCATTACTGTTAGCATCATTTTGAGTTCATTAGCAATTCTTCCGACATCACTGTAGCATTATTTTGAGGTTTTGAGGTACCTTTGTTTGTAACCGATCTGCTGACCAGCGAGACGCCACCACGCACGGCTGTCGGCTCCGTAAAGGAGGGAGAGGAAGTGGAAAGGACGGAGAAGGGTCGGACCAGGTCTATTTCTAGGTGACCACTCACTATCGTCTGCCACACTGTCCCTCATGGTGGGGAGTGTAGCGCCATCCTGCCACAGTACATTTGTTTCATTCTTTTGCTCTTGCACTTTCATTAAAATGGACTTGACTTGAGAACGTTTTGTTTCAAAATATAGATGAATTCCCAGATTTATAGGTAGCATGAGTATGAAGTTGCACTTGCACCCGGTGGGAAAATGTCCTCTGCATTTGACTCTAACTATGTAGGAGCAGTGGTAGCAGTGTCAGCCTGGGGGCTTGGTCAAGATCAATGACAGGAGTAGCAGACAGGTCATATCCATAGCATGCATGTTGTTTGAGAGGAGTAAGGGTACACTGTTGGTCTCTCACCTGATGCGCTGTCATCAGCACAAATGATCTGTTCCTAAACATCAAAATCTACCATCCCCCTGATTGTTTTTTACAACTGGAGTACTGGTTAACACTTTAGAAAGCCTTCATTCAGAGCTGTGAAGAACCTTGAACCTGATATCCCAGACATCAAAGTGGGCCACTAACTGGCCAGATGAAGCTATGCTAGGCTGCTGTATCCTGAAGAGCTAAAGTAGCAGCTTCTGAGAGGGATGCTAACCTGGATGTGTTCATCTCCTACTTTAATATCAGCCCCCAACTTGGAGCTCTGACAGCCTCCAGCTTGTTGTTCCTGTTTCTGCTTCAGTCAACAGGGAACTCCAACCTGCAGTAGAATCTTCAACAACAATGGAATAGAAAAGTGAGGAAGAAAAACTAGAATAAACTTACAAAGCTGAGAAATGTTCATGAAGAAGAAAGGCACACGTTATGATTGAGGCCAGAAACTAAAACTCCACACCAAATGTACTTTGACTTGTAGGATAATGAACTTGAATGTGTTGAAACAGCAGATCAATGAATCCACTACCACACAACAAGATGATGACCCCCTACCACAAGATGGCGTCACAGATCCTGACGCTCTGAGCAGGAAACACAGAGCAAAACATTACAACAAAGCTCCTGTTGTTCCCTCCAGGAAAAACTGTGGCTCTGATGAGAAGAAGGATCCCAGCCTCTTCTGAGGATCCATGGCCGCACCATTGGGTAGCAGGACGATGGGGTCGGCACCAGGAGGAACCCTGGTGTCTCCGATGCAGGGAAGATGGAGCAGTGAAGAGACCACATTGTGGCGTCCTAAAGAGGACATTTGGTGGAGCCTGAGACAGCAAACATCACGCCCCCTTCATCAGAAGAACCACAGCACCAGAAGAAAGAATCCCGGCAGTGACGACAGGGAAGATCAGGGTGACCTCCTCACCTCCACCTTTGAACCTTCAAATGAACTTTAAAAAGCTTTAGAGTGGAGAAAGATTTTAAACATTTTATTGTTTTTTCCTTTCATTCTCATTTGTGTGATTGTCTGATTTATTAGAAATAAACACTGTCTGCTGGGTTTACATTGACTGTGATTCTCTTTTTGCATGCAAGTTGAAAGTTCTGCCAATAAAAACCACAAGTATTTGAAGACCAAAGGAAGAACCCCCAAAGTCAGGACCCTGAGATCAAAGTGAGCGCTCTGATCTCAGAGGTCTGGGATATTTCCCATCCCATGGCCCTTCAAATAAGAGCCCTGTGTCTCTGTCTCAAAGTTTTCAACCGTATTTGTTTGTTAAATTAAAACCAGACGACCACTGTGGTCCTTTTTACACGGTAAGTAAAGCACAGATGCCCTGGTGGACCTGTTGGCACCCTGGACTTTGAATCCAGTGACCTGAGTCCAAGTCTCAGTTCCAGCAGGTTTCCTGCAGCCTTCAGCAGAGCTGCCATGTTTCTCTGTAGAGAACTAAGTGATGCTCTCAGCAGGTTGAGGGCACCACCAACAAGTGAGGGATGAACCTCTGACTTCCTTCTTGTCAAACAGGAAACTCCTAATACCTCATTTGAGTAAAGTACCTCATATTCCTGACATCCAAGTAGTAGTGAAGTGGAGGAAGAAGGGAGGAGATCTCCAACAGGATCCTTCTTTCCTCTGTCCTCCTTGATCTCATGGATCACCACAGTCAAGGGGAGACCCAAGCTCCTGGATGGATCTGGCACTCAGGAACTGCTGAGTTTTCCAGTGGACTTTGTTCCATCCATGGTTCAGGAACAGGACTCCTCCTGGTTAACCTGGTATCTTTCCACCCAACTGTGGGTTCTTGGAGAATTTTTCATGTCGTGTCAAGAAATCAGGCTGGTGGGTTTTTCAATGAGAGAAATTCTGGTAACTTAATTAAGTGGCATGTTTGTTGAAGCAGTAATTAACTGATAAATTAAGGAAGGCCTGGCCAGTCTTTGCTCTCAGGTCATACGATGGAGTTAGAAAGTCCTGAATCAATCTGGAGTTCCATGATTTCCTTGTGGTTCATGATCCTTTTGCCAATGTAGTCTGGAACAAGAGCAAGATGAACCTCCAAATATCAACAGGTTGATTGCAGGTGATGTCAAGTGGTATTTAGAGGAACCTCCTCCTTGTGTTTGGTTCCATGGTGGAATGGTGAGCCCTCTGGACTCTGGATCCAGTGATCCCAGTTCAAGTCTCAGAAGGACCTTCCTGTCTGGAATGTGTCCCATGTAACAAACTGATCAAGAGATGCAATGTGGTTCTAATGTTCTGGTTCATTTCTTGTCCTTTAGAAAAATGAAAATCATTTCTTACTGCCATGAACTCAGACTGTGTGTTTAATGTTAACAATAAATAAACCAACTAAGGAGCCAGTAGCGCCTGTGGAAAAAATTCTACTTTGTCAATGAATTAATTCAGTCTGCATCCAAGTTTCTGTCAGGATGGCCGAGCGGTCTAAGGCGCTGCGTTCAGGTCGCAGTCTCTCCTGGAGGCGTGGGTTCAAATCCCACTTCTGACAAAGGACATTTTCTCCACATTCCTATGCATCCACAATGGTACATTCCAAACCCAGTTGAAGCTGCTTTCCACTGATGGGAGTGAGTGGTTGAACTGGCAGCAGAGGAGGCAAAGGAGCTTCCCTGTGACGTCCCAACATCGCCTGGTTTCCTCCAACATGGAGCAGCCACCAAAACTGAACTTCAAATGTTGGATCAAAGTCTACTGATCCACCTGTCTCATGTTGATGAGGTCATCCAGCCTGATGATCTCTAGGTTCTCCTTTGAGTGGTTCCCTCTGGGAGAGTTCTCTCTCTGTAACTTGTGTGTGTGTTTGCTCGTATCCTGTTTCTCCTTGACAGCACTTTAGTGTTTTTACCACTGGTGTCTCATCTGTGGTTCATCTTTTATTTTACTTCTTTGTCAAAGATGAAGGTGTTTGTGGTCATTCATCAATCATGTGATGGCTCATGTGACTGTGAGTCTGATGAAGAGCTTGTAGCGTCTCTCACTCTGATCACTTCAGGCTATTGAAGCTACTCAGGTGTAGCCTGACTAGCTCAGTCGGTAGAGCATGAGACTCTTAATCTCAGGGTCGTGGGTTCAAGCCCCACGTTGGGCGTTCATCTTGAACATCCCTGCTTGTCCTCTCACTTTCTGCAGCAGTGATTGGGAATTGTAAGAAAAATCACTGAATGAACAACACAAACACAGACTGTGTCTGAAGTTCCACACCTGCACCCGACTCAGAATGAAAAACCAGTGTGGACTCAATTGTATCCACTGTCAATCCTGATTCTGGAGAAATTTCTTTGTGTGTTTTGATGGACGCGAGCCAAGCAGAAATTTCCCACAATGCAATAGGGCGGCGTTTGGTCAGTGTTGAGCAGGCATCAGTCTGACAATGATGTCATATTATTGTGTCATCACCTGACCAGACCCAAAAGTAGGCTCAGGTATCAGTTTCTTCTCAATGCTAATGTCTGCTAGCTTAGTCTGCTACTTTGATGGCTCTGCCTGCTCAAAGGTCCAGACCCCTGGATGTGGTGGTTCCTCCCTGAACGTAGATTCTGTCAGCTCATGTTGTTAAATCAACTCACCAGGAACACCAGTAGATTTCAATGGACTGACAATGAGTCTCATTGAATGGGTGTCTCGTCCAACGAGAAACACTCAGTCTCAGGTTGAAGCTCATCAATGAGGTCTTGTGGATCAGTGGCTTGCATGAATGAATGAGTTGGAAGACTTCTTGGAAATTAAAGAGGATTTAATACAATTAAGAAAACCCTTAAGACAGAGAGATAATTCCAGCAGAGTAATTAAGGCCCATATTGAGTAGCAGGTATGAATTAGCCTGGATTTATCTGAGCTTCAAGTAGACGGCTAAGAGGCAGGTGGAAAGGTGTGTAGGATGAACGATGGTGACCTCCAACCAAATGAAGAGGACTGAGTGGAGGCTGACCAGCTCTACGGAGTCAGGCGGAGTTTGGCAGCGAGACAGGAGTCCAGGCCTGAATCGGTGAAAACCAACGTAACCGGCTTACGTTCTCAGCTGGATTCTCCCATCGATGTACGACGCCTCTCCAACGAACTGGTGGGAGGACGGCCTCCAAAGCCTCCACCTCGTCGACCGTGGCTCCCGCTGAGATTCGCTCGATGAAGAAGGGAAGCGCGTTGATGGGCTACCCTCTGGTCTCAGGCTGCTGGCTGCCTGGACTAAGCTGCTCTTCTCCGACACAAAGGTGGCTTCTCTCTCTTCAAGGCTCACAGGAGGTCAAGAGTGTAGCGACCGTGAGCCGAGATCGATGATGAATTACAAAAACAGAAAATCAAAAAAATAAATTTGTGGAATAGAAAAGAAAAGGGGGGGGGAGCCGGACCAGCTGCTCTAGGAGCTCACACACAAAGGGCAGAAACAAGAAGCACTGAAGAGAGCGCCAGCAGTGGATGGTGCCACCACTGTTACAGTAAACTGGTCCGCCTCAGAGCAGTGACCTTTGACCTGTGAGGGGTTGTTGGCCAATCAGCACACTTTGCTGTCTTCAGTCCTTCTCAGATATCAACAAATGAAGCTGGTTGAACAGACGGCAATCATCATCACTCAGAGACATCACCTGGAGAGGAAGACTGCTCCGAGTTCTGACAATGACAGTGAAGAGGCAAGGAGAGCTGGACAACCACAGACAGTGAAACATTCGGAACATCATGTTGATACACGCGTGTGTGTGTGTGTGTGTGTGTGTGTGTGTGTGTGTGTGTGTGTCAGAATCGGAATCAGAATCTTTTATTTTCGTTGTGGGGGGGGGGTACAGTGACAATAGTTAGATCGAGCGCTCTTCCAGAGCCACCGTGCACCACAGAATGCAGATACAAAGAAAAGATAAAAGCAAGATAAAAGACACTGTTAGAACAGAAAGATCCATCAACCCACCAACCAGAGGTGTGTCTGGTACAGATGTGGAATTATTGGCTCACACAATGTTGAGGACACTGGAAGAAGACAAACAAAAAAGGCTGGTGAGATCCAGACCTTCATCAAAAATGGTCCTGGAGAACTGTTCAATGTGTCAGGACTTCTGTCCATTGTCTTCTGCTTATCCTGTTCAGGGTCATGAGGGGGTGGAGCCTATCCCAGCAGCTTTTGGGCGACAGGCCGTGTTCACCCTGGACAGGTCACCAGTCCATCACAGGGCCAACACATCCACAGACAAACATTCCAAGCCAGACTCAGGAGGATCTCTCCACCCTACAGACTGTAAAGGAACCATCAAAGATGGCAGTTGGAGTTCTGTGGATCTGTGCTGGATTCCTCGTCCTCACGGACCAGAAGTCTGTCTGAAATACTGCACTGATTGATGATCTTTTCATGAATCTGGAAAAGCTTCTAAAATGAAAGGAAAACAATCCTATCTTCTTCATGTCTCAAGCCAAATCAAACCAAGAGTTCTTTTATCATATTTTTTTAACCGGACGTCTGCTTTGACTGGTTGGTTGTTGAAAGAGAGCAGGACAGGACAAACAGCAGAAGACAAATATAGAGAAGGAAAGACAAAAGACAGAGAGAAAGGAGGGAGAGAATGACAAAAAGATGGGAACAAGATGAGGGTGAAAGACAAGCAGAGAGAAAGACAGAGGGACAGGGGGATGGAAGACAGACACACAACCAACAACAGCAGCAATAATAGTTTAGTTTAGTTTATTTATATTTGTACAGCACTTTTCATCCAGAGACTGCAACACAAAGTGCTTCACAGAACTAAGAGAAAACGTTTAATAAAATATAAAACAATACATTAAATACATGTTAAGAACCCGGCCTTCCCAACCCACATGACCACATACATGCACACACCACCACCCCCCCCTCCCCACACACACACACGCATACACACAACCACACACTGACTGTCAGTAGGAACATGGCAGGGCACTGAAAATCCTAGTGAGGAAAGACCACCTATGGGAGCCATCCTCACCAGGAGGTGCCACAGCCCACAACCACAGGGAGCGCCGCCACCGAGACCCCCCGACCAGGACAGACCAGGTACACTCCACATATAATGCAGAGCCCCCCAGCTCTCCGGGCCTGGACGATCCCAAGGACGATGCCCCTGTGCCCCTGACCAGACACACCTCCCAGTGTGGAGGGCCCCCACCAGGACACACTGGAGCTAAAAACTAAAAGACTAAAAACTAAAAGACTAAAAGAAGGTAGAATAGGAAAGAACAGAAATTACAATGATATTAAAATATCAGAATGACATAAAATATAAATAAAATCTAAAAGTTTTAAGAGCTAATAAAAAAGTAGAATAACATAATTAAAAGACTAAAGTAACAATAAGATATCGTGATAAAATGAAAGGACAAGAGAGACTAAGTCAGTTAAAAGCTAAGCTAAAAAGGGGAGTCTTGAGCCTCCTTTTAAAAACATCAACAGTCTCGCGGTCCTCATGTTCTCTGGCAGGCTGTTCCAGAACTTTGGGCCATAATGGCTGGATGCAGCCTCCCCGTGGGTTTTAGTTCTGACTCTTGGAACGACAAAAAGGCCGGTGCCAGAGGACCTCAGGGTCCGCGAAGGTTGATATGATAAAAGCAGTTCAGATAAATAAGGTGGGCCAAGACCATTAAGACACTTAAAAACTACTAAAAGAACCTAAAAATTGATCCTGAAGCACACGGGGAGCCGATGCAGCGACTTTAAAACTGGTGTAATGAGCTCCCGCCCTCTGGTCCTCGTCAGCACACGTGCTGCAGAATTCTGGAGTCATTGTAGATTGTAGATGGTTGTTTTGGGGAGACCAGAGAGCAGCAGGGTACCACAAGAATCTGAACGACTGGAAATAAAAGCATGCATCAGCACCTCCGTGTTGGCCTGAGAGGAACGGGCGACTCTGGCTCTGTTCTTAAGATGATAAAAACCTCTCTTAGTTATGTTCTTGACATGTGGAATGAAATTCAGCTCAGAGTCCAAAATGACACCCAGGTTCTTTACAGATTGTGAAGGTGATGTGATCCTTTGATGAGTTTAGGATCAGTCAGAGATCAAAGACTGAAGCAGGAGATCAATGAACAGAATTCAGACATCAAAGACAGAATTCAGACATCAAACACATCCCTGATGGAGGCTACACCCCCCCCCCAGACAGTTTCCATTTAAGTCGTAAGTTTTATTTGTAAAGCGCCAAATCACAACAAATGTTATCTCATGACACTTCACAAGTAGAGCAGGTCCAGCGCCTCACTCCTTCAATGAGTTTCTTCTCCGCTTCGAGGACCCTGACACCCCCCCCCCCCCAGCACCAGACTCACACCACCACCTGACGACACGCCCCTCAGTGTGACCACAGCAGACATGAAGAAGACCTTTCAGGGAATCAACCCTCGCAAAGCTGCAGGCCCAGACTACTGCAACTCTCTCTTGTCAGGATGTCCTAAATACTCTCTAAACAGTCTCCAGCTGGTCCAGAACGCTGCAGCGAGGGTTTTGACTGGAGTTAAGAAGAGAGAACACATCTCTCCACTTTAGCTTCTCTCCACTGGCTTCCAGTAGGATCTAGAATCCACTTCAAAGTCCTTCTGCTAACTTCTAAGGCTCTCAATGATAAAGCTCCATCCTATTTGAAAGAGCTCATTAGTCCCTACTGTCCCACCAGAGCACTCCGCTCCCAGAATGCAGGTCTTTTAGTGATTCCCAGTATCAATAAAAACAGACTGGGAGGTAGAGCCTTTAGTTACCGGGCTCCTCTACTGTGGAACCAGCATCTCTCCATGGGTCAGAGAGGCAGACACTTTAACTACGTTTAAGTCCAGGCTTAAGACTTTCCTCTATGACAGAGCCTTCAGTTAGGACTGGTTCAGGTAGCTCTGAACCATTGATAGCTATGCTGCTACAGGCTTAGACTGCTGGGGGACACATCAGGTTACATGGAGCCCTCCTCTCCTCTCCTCTCCCCTCCCCTCCTCTCCTCTCCTCTCCTCTCCCCCTCTCTCCTCCTCTCCTCCCTGCACATTTTTGGAACTGTCACTACCACGACTTGTTGCACTTTGTAGTTTGGCCTTGGTGTCTCGCAGTCTCTCTGTGTTTCCACAGATCCACCAGAGCCCCAACCGCCGCCTGCATCGCCCCCCCCCCTCTTATTCCCTACTGTCACACTGGCCATCGCTCCCCTTCCATGAACCAGTCTGCCATCCAGTCCCCCATCAAGCTGGCTTGCTCTCCCTGCCTCCCCTTCCATGAACCAGTCTACCATCCAGTCTACCATCCAGTCCCCCATCAAGCTGGCTTACTCTCCCTGCCTCCCCTACCAGAAGCTTCCTTCTTCAACTGTCATTAACATTTCCATGTTTCTCACATTTTGTATTGTAAACTGTTTTCTTGTCTGTAACAACATCTCCTGCACGTCTGTCCGTCCTGGGTGAGGGATCCTCCTCTGTTGCTCACCCTGAGGTTTCTCAGATTTTTCCCTGTTAAAAGGGTTTCTATGGAGTTTTTCCTCAGTCGATGTGAGGGTCTAAGGGCAGAGGATGTTGTTATGATGCCATGTGAAGCCCTTTGAGACAAACTGTTGGTGAAAACGGGCTCTACAAAGAAAATTGCCTTGCCTTGCCTTGCCAGACAACATCCCAGGGTGAGGACTGAAGGACTGTGCACAACAGCTGTCCGAGGTGCTGGTGGACATCTTCAACACCTCACTGGCGCTGCCATCTGTCCCCACCTGCCTAAAGACTGCCACTATTGTCCCTGTCCCCAAGTGCTCCAGAGTGACAGGCCTAAATGACTACCGACCCATTGCACTCACCCCAGTAGTCATGAAGTACTTTGAGAGGCTGGTCAAGGCCCACATAGAGACCTCCATCGACGTCTCTGTGGACCCCCACCAGTATGCCTACAGGCAACACCGCTCCACTGATGACGCCATTTCACCAGTGGTCCACACAGCCCTCACCCATCTGGAGAGCAGGAACTCCTATGTCCACCTTCTCTTCCTGGACTTCTCCTCTGCCTTCAACGCCATCATCCCACATGGGGGACCTGTTCAGTGGACCTGAGGACTGGTGACCTGTTCAGAGTGAACCCTGCTCTCACCAAATGTCACCCCCCCCCCATAACCTTTAACAAATCAGTGGTACAGAAAATGGATGGAGTGACTGATTCACTGCAGAGGCACAGCGATGTTATTAATGGAGGAGTCTTTTCATTAAAGATTGAAGCTCCATACAAGACAGAGTCTGTAGACAAGAACATCACAACCTGGGAAGCTTTCACTTCTTTGGACAGACAGCTTTGATTTCAGCTTCTACCTCTGTAAAATTGAAAGTAAAGTAAATGAAGCACCTGTGAAGGTAAAACTGATGATGTCATGACTTGTTCAGTCCTCCAACGTTAAAGTCCAACAAGTTTTGATTGTCTCTGATTCTCTGTGGCAAAATCCAACAAGAGGAAACAGAAAATCTTGAGGTTGTCTCACTTTTTTTAAAGAAAATCTGCATAGGACAGTGATAGGAGGCTTGTTTCCTTGATGAAAGAGACTGGTGCTCTCGTCTTCTTCAACATTGACTTGTTCTACCAGGACAAGAGAATCTGAGCTTGGATGTCATTTAGCAGTCAAAGGCTTGTTAAACTGGTCAACATCAGCTGGTGTTCACTCTGATGATGTAGCGATGGTCTGGATTCTTCCTTCTGGAGCACCAAGCTGCTGGGAAGAAGCCTGATGATGTCAGAGTTGTGTTCAGTGGCTCCTGCTGGGTCCATTTCTGACAAATGGGCTCCAAAGAGTTCAGCTGTTTAAAAGGCTCAGAGAAAGCAGCACATCATGGTGGTCAGGAGACGAGGTGGCCGAGTGGTTAAGGTGATGGACTGCTGATCCATTGAGCTCTGCAGGCGTGGGTTCCAATCCCATCCTCGTCGTAGGAGACTTTGGTTTCTGCTCCTAGATTACGGAATGACTGTGAGGCTTTTAACTGACACAGATACCAGTTGAGTCAACTTCCCTTTCACATCCTGACCAAAACAACTCTGACACCCAGAGCTCGCATGTGTCAATCACCTCTGGAGAAGGTCCCGCCCCCTTAGAGCCACAAATTCTCCCATCAGTGAAGAAAACTGAAGACACCTCTTGGATGAGAGCTGAAGTGTCTTCTAGAAACCTGAAATAGTCCACTTGGAACGTTTAAATAATTCTACAATCCTACAGTTTCACTGAGCTTTTGTCCAAAGCCACGTGCATGTATCACATGTATATAATATATATCTGACACTCTTTCATCTACTCATTGACCAAAAATACAGTCTAATACCAGTAAATTTGTGCAGAAGAAAACGTTGTTTGTGCTGCTTCTTTATTTATTTATTTAGTTTAGTTAGTATTTTTTAATGTATTTTCTTTCAAGTCACATTTTGTCCATGAACTTCATAATCAGAGTCACCATCTCATCACATGACTAAAGTCTGGGTTCTGTATTGGTGGTAAAATATCCTTCCATGCCCCTCACTAGTTTGCACACAGAAAAGCATATTTTACTGGTTTCAGATCTCTTAGCTTGTTCTCTCTCTTAAACCAGCTGTGGCAGCTTTCATTGTGTGATCGTTGTCATCGTCTTCCACTTACTCCTTACTAGTAAGGGTCGCGGGGGGGCTGGAGCCTATCCCAGCATCTACGGGCGAGAGGTGGGGTTCAACCTGGACAGGTCGCCAGTCCATCGCAGGGCCAACACACAGAGACGAACAACCATTCACACTCACATTCATACCTACGGTCAATTTAGAGTATCAATCAGCCTCGTCCCCAAATTGCATGTCTTCGGACGGTGGGAGGAAGCTGGAGTACCAGAGAGAACCCACACAGGAACAGGGAGAACATGGAGACTCACACAGAAAGGTACTGCGCCCGAGCCGGGACCAGATTGATGGAAATCAAGTGTCTAAGTTCTGTTAGCAGCCATGAAGTTGATCTGGTTGGCACTGGTATTTGTTCTTGCTGCAGCTCAGGAGTGATTCAGGAGAAGAGTTTCAGAACAGCCAAGGTTGGGGACTGGAATTTTAGAATTTCCCCTGGAACCAGACAACCTTGGGAGGTAAAACCTCCAATCATAGCCACTCAGATGCAGCAGCAGAAGAAGCTGTCATCCACCCTGACAGTCAGAGCATCAAGTCAAGAAAACATCACCATCTTGTAGTTCCAAACCTCCACCTGTCAGATTCAGCTACTTCTTATTGTGGGACTTTAAACTTGAACACAATGGAATTTGGACAAGGAGTTTTCCTTCCAGTCCAAACATCATCGTCCAGCCTCCAACCAGAGGTCCATCAGTTATCATGGAGCCACAGGTGGAGTCTGGATTCTTTTCTAGAATGAGACGGCAATGAGAGTCCTGCCAAGTGACATCACTGACATGAATGGATGGCTTCAGTCACGTGACTGGATGACTTCAGTCACGTGACTGGATGACTTCAGTCACGTGACTGGATGACTTCAGTCACGTGACTGGATGACTTCAGTCACGTGACTGGATGACTTCAGTCACGTGACTGGATGACTTCAGTCACGTGACTGGATGACAGTGTAGATGCCAATGTAGAGGTTGGGGAAATAGTCTCTGAGAATCCAGCTTGAACCCACAGCCTCCTTGTTTTCCAAAAACCCAAACAGCGACCATCTGTCTCCCTCCAATCCTGTTCTTGGGTAAACAACAAAAACAGAGTAAAAGTCTCTGGCAACATATTTGTTTCCTGTAGGGTTTCTTCATGTATGTGTGGTGTACCTGCTTTCCCAGAGGACTGCCATCTTTGTTCTGTGGGCTGACATGTTTTAGTGTCAGCACAGGTCATAGCGCTGAGACTGAACTCTCATTCTCCTCCAAGTGTTATTTCCACCTCACACTCCTGCATATATTCAAGTGAACAGGGAACACAAATTTATGCTCAACTTCTTCTGTGTATTCATCCACAGTCACTAAACAACAACCAAACCAAACAAAAGAGGGTTTGCTAGAATGGCGATCAGCTGTAGTTCACCATCTTATCCAGGTCACATGACTCAGGAGTAGCGTGGCCGTCTGGCAACCAAAGGGTGGCTGGTTTGATCCTCACTTTCTCCAGTGACCATGTCAAAGTGTCCTTGAGTAAGACACTGAACCCCTAAATACTTCTGATGAGTAGGTTGGCTCCTTGCATGGCAGCCTTCAGCATCAGTGTGTGAGTGTGTGAATGAGAGGACATTGTTCAGCTCCTTGAGTGCTGCTGAGGTAGAAAGGCTCTGTACAAACTGAGTCCTTTTACCATTTCTTTCCTGCTTCTAGCAGCGCTGTCGTCACTTCCTGTGACCGTGGGAGGAAAGGGGTCCCCCTTCAGAATAAGTTTGATATCATTATGTTACTTCCTGTTCAACATGCCTTTAGCAGACCAACTCACAGAACAGCGCAGTGAGATAGTGTAGCCGAGCGGTCTAAGGTGCTGGATTAAGGTTCCAGTCTCTGAAGAGGCATGGGTTCAAATCCCACCACTGCCATCATGTCTCAGGTCACTGGAGAGGTGTGGCAGGTCTCTCACAGTCTCTCCTCTCTCTTCCACTTCAAACCTGTGACCAAAAGAAGAACCCTCCTCTGAGTCCACAGACCTGAGCATCGCTGCTCTGACTACCAGGTTACCTCCTGTGTATCAGTGTGAAGTCATGGGGAGGTAGTCAGTTGTTCATTTTGTTTTATGACAGAGGCTTCATTGTGAATTAAATAATTTTAATTCTTTACTTGAAGTTTCACGCTGTTTCGATTGAAAAAGGCGAGTTCCTGGAGAAGATCTTCTAGGGGTCCAGGTTAAAGCGGTGCCCAAGCTGGCACCAGGCGCTGACCCAGGTCCTGCATGGGAGATACTGTCAGTTCTGTTCTGCCCTGCTCTCAACCACAGGCTGGTGTTGAGGCCTGCAGCAACCAGGGCCCCAGTCACCAAGAGTATAAAGGCTGGTCATTGTAGCAGTGGGAGGAGTCAAAATGAAGACAGACCAATGTGAGCAGGACGTTCCTGGAGAAGTCAGAAGAACTTGACCATGTTTCCTACAGTACCCAGGAGGCCTGGTAGTTGTTGAAGGAAGCTCCAAAAGCAAAGAGCAGACAGCAGGATATCAAAAGAAAAGATCCAGACACTAAAACTACAAGTAGAAACAAGAAGAAATACTAAAAGCTTTGGAAAGATACTACAAGGTTGGATATACATTATTATATACACTACTATTCTCATTGACTCCTAAAGAGGGACAGGAAACATTAGAATGTGGATCAGATCAGCTGATTTCAGTGTTGAGTCCATCCCTCCATCCACTTTCTGTTCTTATCCTTTAAGGGTCACGGAGGGGGGGGGGGGGGGCGATCCCAGGTGACATTGTTCAAGAGGCAGGGTTCACCCTGGACAGGTCACCAGTCCATCAGGAGAAATGAGGTGGTCGGTATCATGCAACCTAAACTAAAACATTAGTCAGGTCAAATTCAGATTAAAGCAAGAGTCTCCAGATCAAAGTCAGAATTCCTGATGATGTCATCAGGGCTTTGACAGTAGCTAGAATTCTTTCTTTGATCTCAGGAGGACATGAAAGAAACCCAATTGAGGAAAGTAGAAGAGAGCACATTCAGCTTCATTAGAAACACTTGAACTGTTGAACAGTAGAATTTGTTTGAAACAGTTTACAACACTGAGTGACAGGATTGAAGAGGGGAGAGTTTTGTATTTTCAGTTTAATTCTAACTTAAAACTGTGGATGAACATTTTTAGTAGTTCATATTCTAACATAAAGAGGAAGTGATGTCATTCCCTTTTTAAAAAAACAAACAAACATGTGAAGCTCCTCCCCCCAGCTCCAGATGGACAGACAGACATGAGAGTGGCCAGGAAGCAAAGAAGTGTTGTGCTCCTCTCCAGTGCTCTGGTGTTGTTGTGTTCTTCTCAGCTCCATCATGAAGACCTGCTGGCACTGGGCGCTGGTGGAAGTTTGCAGCTCTCACTGGAAAGTCCTGAGGCTCCTCCCACTCTGAAGCAGGCAGTTGCTCCCAGCCAGCCCACACTTTCACTCTCTGGTGTAGGAGTGAAGAACAAAATCAGAATCAAGAACCATCACTCTTTCATTGGGGCTCCTTTCTCCTTGTTCTGATCCAGAAATTCAACAGCTTCTATCATTGATTGACAGGAAATGTTGATGACACACTGGGATTTTTGTTCTCCTGCTGTCACTGTCAAGTGCAGCTTAACATGAGAGGCAGCAGGATCATTCATGTGTTCATGTTTCCAGCAGACAAGGAGGAAACCTGGGAGGACTTCAGTGACTTTGATCACTGGTTCTCACTTCATCTTCTCAGTATAAAGTTTAAAGCGAGCTGGCCAGGAGTTGAACCTAGAATCTTCTGATCCGTAGTCAGACGCGTTATCCATTGCGCCACCAGCCCTGTGAAGAAGCTGCTATGTTCATGTGTACTTGCTGTTACAGAAAATCCCAACAAGGTGGTGGCATTTTCAGGGGACACAATGGTGCAGTGGTCAGCACTGTGGCCTCCCAGCAAGAAGGTTCAGCTCTCCTCCTATTTGGTTGCTAGGAACCTGAATCAGGCCTCAGTGGAGCGGTGCTGCTGAGGCTGAGTGAGGCTGAGTGAGGGACTGAGCAGGAGCCAGCAGGTCCAAGCAGGTTCAGGCAAACTCCCCTCAGTCCACCAACATCAAAGCAGAGGAACAGAGTTCATCTAACAAAATGATTCATATCATCTCCTCTTGGAATGTTCTGGAACTACAAGTACACTTAAAATGGCTGACTTATGACCACAGAAGGAACTTTGAAGTAGATTTGATTCATTTAAGTCAGTGACAGTCTTTTTTTTTAAAGAACTTAGTTCAGGTAACTTGATTGTTTTACTAAGATGAGCTTTAATGTTATACCATTGAAACAAGACCTTCATATATTTATGATGACATCACCAATAGGAGCCTTCCCAGTCTGTCAGGTGGTAGAATTCAGTCACCACCAATGACATCAGAGTCAGAGTTAGAGATCAAAGACAGACATTAAAGTCTCACATTAAAGTCTCTCTTATTAAAAAAATTAAAGTGTTATATCTTTGAAAATATACTGCAATACATTAAATATTATATTTCCATGAATGGTAACCTCGTTCTTATATTCTTTAATATACTGCAATAGTAATGGACCCTCAATGACACTGTAGTGATGAATCTATCAAGGAGTACAAATGATTATAATCAGAGAATTTTGAAGTCAAGTTTGAGATCAGTTTGATCCTCTCTGTCTCCTCCCTCTCTCTCTCTGTCTCCCCCCTCTCTCCCTCTCTCTCTCTGTCTACCCCCCTCTCTCTCTGTCTCCCCCCTCTCCCTCTCTCTCTCTGTCTCCCCCCTCTCTCCCTCTCTCTCTCTGTCTCCCCCCCTCCCCCCCCCCCTCTCTGTCCCCCCCCCCTCTCTCTCTCAGGAGCTTTTAAATGAATATTTTAATAAAACAGAACAGGAGACTGAAGAGTGATCACTCAAACCCGGTTCCTGTCTCAAAGAGCTTCTCGGTGCAGCTCCCATCAGCTCCTAAAAACAGGAAACCAGCAGATTCACTGTTGAACGGTGGCATTAAAATGTCTCAAAAGCTGTCCTGTCCACCATTTGTTGGTGCAAAGACATTTAAAAACACCAGTTGAACATTTTCCAAAGCTGCTGTCACCGTCTTTCAAACACCTGGAATGATTTCCTTCCAAACCAAAAGAAACTGGTAAAAAAAACAACAACAAAAACCTCCTGGAGAATCAAACTCCACCCTCTGCTCCAACTGGACTTGGGACTTCAAATGACCCCCATTAAAAGTCTGCCTGCATCCCCATTCACTGACTGTTGTGTTGTGGGTCTCCTGGACAAACATGGCAGGGATCCTCTTGATCTCCAGGAGTTTAAAAGAGCAGCTCTTTTAAAATGGGTTCTGGCTCCGTTCAGGTTTAGAGAGCTGAGACTAAAATCACACATGAATGAAAGAGGGAACCCAAGAAAACAAGTCAGCGTGAAAGAGGAGCAGATTTTAAAACTCCTCATCATTTCCACCTCCAGGAGTGAAGCCTCCCAGGACCCAAGAGGCTCCAGCTGGCAGAGCTCTCACTGGTTTCTCCACCACCTCGCTAACCTGAGCTGGAGCATCTGAGAACCAAACAGTGACCCCATTCATTCCAGAGCCGACTCCACAAACTCTGAGCCCCCACTTTACCCACAGCCAGCAGGTCTCCTCAACACTGCATGACACACGACGACTAAATTTAACACTGAAGTGTCTCATCCAGAGATCTGTCACATGTGTCTGCTGTGGAGGGTCAATCTGTCCGTCCACATTCAGATCATTAACACAGCGACTCCTAAGCACCAGTAGAGCCTGTTCATCGTCCCTGGGTGGGCTCGAACCACCAGCCTCTCTGTTAACAGCCGAGCGCGCTGACCGATTGCGCCACAGAAACTCTGAGTCTCCTGCTTTTCATGAAGAGTTTTCAGGCTAAATTCAGTGTGTGAGGTCCACACTGCACATTTGAGGGACCATGAAGGACAGAGGAGAGTCTGACTGTCATGGTGAAAGCCTTCAGCACTAGAACTGAAACAGCCCCACCATCTTAACCCCCCCAGACCAAACAGGCTTCATCAGAAACATACCCACCTCCTAGAACATCCAGAGATCATCAGTCTGATTAATAGAACATGGCAAACAAACAAGAACATGTTATTGTTTGATCAGAAGCTGAAACAATGTTTCTATGTTTGTCTGTTCTGGTCTGAATGAAAGAGGAGGTTTTCTTGGTCATGTGACGTGGATGAGCGTTCAACTAGAACTTCCTGATTCAACAGGATTTGAGTTTGTTGGGATTTTGTCAAAGACACCAACCAAACCTCTGAGTGGTGCAGATGTCTGCTGCCTCCTCAGAGCAGACTGGAGCTCAGCCTCACTCACCTGTGGGAGCCCCAGCAGAGCCACCGTGGGATGGAGTTTCATTTTAGGATCCAAGGTCCTGGATTGAATTGGTGTTTTGTGTGTTTTTAGGCCTCCTGGCACCGATGAATGAATGAACCATTGTTCCAGAGGGAGCTGGTGTCAGGTCAGTCTCTGTTTCTACAAGACCTCCTGCTGCAGAGCCAAACTGGGAAACATTTGAAACTCAAAATCCTGTTCTTGTCACAATCCTGCTCTCCTAAATCAAGGCCTGTTCAACAAATGGTAGAGCAGAGGAAGCGTGCTGGGCCCATAACCCAGAGGTTTATGGATCAAAACCATCCTCTGCTAAATGAAAAGAACAAAAAATAGCCTGATTATTAAATATAATGAGGTTTTTTTCTGATACAAAGGGGTGGAATTGAAAGTGAACTGATGGAAGCAAAAGTTGACTTCATAAGATTTTTTTGTGATTCAACATAGCAGATAAATTTTCATTTCTATACTGATTATCTGCAATGGTTCGTGGACTCTGGTCTGACCCCAGGAACCTCCGCTGGATCTCCGGCATCCTCCTCTACGTCCAAGTTATCAGAAACGACGAGGTAATCCAAACTGGACTTCCCTCCGTCATCGTCCTACAGGAGACACCGGGACTCCTTATCACCCACTGTAACCCGTACACCCAGAGAATCTACGTTCACTTAGACCCTTGGGGCGTGTACCGTAAGCACAACCACCTCCCTCCACGGCTAACCGAAGGAAGACTGAGCCGTACACAGACCCAAGACGCAATCGAATTTACTAGGCACACCACTATTTACAAGCTCGAGCAGTTGCAAAAGTTTCTGGTTACAGAGAGACCTGGGTGGCCAGAAACGACCAAAACGATTTCTGGGTGGGCTGCTCACTGCCTCATCAGCTATCAGATCGCTGTTTTCTGTCGGGTTATCCGCAGCCAATACCGTTAGCATTCGCTCATTACAGAAACACATGGATGAACTTGATGGAGAGATGACAGAGATTCAACAGAGGCTTCCCCAGCAACAACAACAACTTCAGGGAATTGGCAAAACCCTGCAGGGTACTATAGTCACCGTGAATTTGCACTCGATACTCCTAAATAACATGTTGCGTGCCTTATCGACGTTATTGCAGGTCGTCAAGGAGGACATCACCTCTGTGCGAATAGTCAGAGACTTAATGCAGGATCTTCTCAGAGAAGTTAGCTCCTCGGTTAATAGCCTGAGCGGTGGCATGATCCCCTCGTATCTGGTCTCCTCAGAACTGGTAGAAGAGATTCTCCAGTCCGCTACGACGACTGTGGTGCAATCCTCCCAACTCCACCTGGCGTATAGTCTTGGCAGCGCAATCCCTATTTTTGTAGATCCCCAGAATCTAGAAATAGGATTCATGCTCAGTGTACCCATCACAGAGCAACAAAACATTTATAGGCTGAAAACGGTCCTAAATGTTGGATTTTGGAGAGGCAACACTCGTGTACAACTTAAGACACCACCCACACTCGCATACCATGATGACGACCCAACGCTCTGTCTCATTCCAACCTGGACATGTGCACCCCAACAAAAGACATCCATTTTATATGCCCCGAATAATGAATATTAAATATAATTAGTAACTTATTTAATTATCAATAATTATATCCATAATTATCGATTATCATTAATTTTGACCAATGCGCTCATCAGCGCACAACATTGGTAAACTGGACAGTTTGTCTGGTGAAGCTCTCTCAGACACTCCTTTCTTCATCCTCCCTTCAGGCTCAGCAGCATCAGAGTCAATGTGTCTGACTAGAATGATCTCTTGTTTTTAAGATGGCGCTGTTCTTTTCTTCCTCAGTCTGATGAAGAGCTTGTGAGCAGCAAACGTCTCTCCCTCTGATGACTTCATGCTGTAGAACATGGACGCCCTGGCCTGACGACCTCAGTCAGTAGAGCAGGAGACTCTTAATCTCAGGGTGGTGGGTTGAAGCCCCATGTTGGGCATTAATCTTAATCTCTTAGCGTGTTCTCTCTCTTAAAGCAGCTGTGGCAGCTTTCATCATGTGATTTATTTTAAAATATAAATATGGAACAGAACCATTGTAATCAGATGTCAGGACATTTGAAGGAATGTCAATCTCCTGTTGAAATGTTGCAGTGTGCAGCTGAGGCTCTCTGGCAGTGGCACCAGGAGCCCCAATGGCAGAACCTGGACCCTCCTGGAGGAGAACCACAGGTGAGGGCCTTCTTGGCTCCAGATTGATGGAAATCAAGTGTCTGAGGCTGTTAGCAGCCATGAAGTTGATCTGGTTGGCACTGGTATTTGTTCTTGCTGCAGCTCAGGAGTGATTCAGGAGAAGAGTTTCAGAACAGCCAAGGTTGGGGACTGGAATTTTAAAGTTTCACCTGGAACCAAACAACCTTGGAGGGTAAAACCTCCAATCATAGCCACTCAGATGCAGCAGCAGAAGAAGCTGTCATCCACCCTGACAGTCAGAGCATCAAGTCAAGAAAACATCACCATCTTGTAGTTCCAAACCTTCACCTGTCAGATTCAGCTACTTCTTATTGTGGGACTTTAAATTTGAACACAAACAGTGTCTAGACGCACGATGGCCCAAAAACGGCCCGCATCCCAATTGCAGATCAGCACCACACCAGACCCAGGATTGGTCCAGTTCTGATTTTACTTCAGTATTTGGCACCTTCGGATGTTCGGACCGAATCCGGTTAGTTCCACACATTTTCATTTCACCTTGGATTTTAGAGCTTTCGTTAAAACCTGTATTTCATTTGTGGGCCACAACTGTCATGTGTGCACCACAGGCGGATCAGGAAGCTTTCAAACGGATCTGGCCCAAAGACTCCTGCTATCTGGGCAGTGTAGATGCCAATGTAGTGATTGGGGAAATAGTCTCTGAGAATCCAACTTGACGGTCCTGCTAAGTGTTGTGATGCTCAAATGTTCTGTGAAATAGTTGGACCCTCAGCAGAGATGCTAGATTAGGAGTTGATGGGAGTTGTTGCAGATACCAGGGTCCAAAGTCCAGCTTGGACCAAGTTTGTGCAGTTCTTTGTCAAGCTAGCAGCAATTCTTTTCTTTTCACATCGCTGTCTCCTGATGACTCAGGACCAGTTGATGTCCATTTATCTGTCATGGTGACAGAGAACTTTCTCCAGCTCAAACAGGACAAAACTGAGGTCTTAATTGAAGGTGGTGGCAGCGTTGTTAGGGCCTGAGCCTCCTCCCAACCAGCCACAGCCAAGGAGCAGGAGTTGGCCATAGAAAAAAGCAATTCCTCTTTCAGAGTCCGTCAGAGACCTGCTGGAGGCTCCACCGAGATTTGAACTCGGATCACTGGATTCAAAGTCCAGAGTGCTAACCATTACACCATGGAACCAGTCCAAAAAAAAAAGACATGAGTGAGAAAAATTATGGCGCTTATCATGTAGGCGGGAGTACAGTGGTTGTCTGGTTTTAATTTTCACAAACACCCATCCATGCATTTATCCATTGTCTTCCGCTCATTCCTGTTAATGGTTGCAGTGGGGCTGGAGCCCAGCCCAGTGTCAACTGGCGAGAGGTACACCCCGGAAAGGTCACCAGTTCATCTCAGGGCCAACACCTTGAGACAAACAACCATTCACACTCACATTCATACCTACGGTCAATTTAGAGCATCCAATTAGCCTAGTCCCCAATTGCATGTCTTTGGATGGTGGGAAGAGGCCAGAGTACCTGGGGAGAACCCACACAGGCACGGGGAGAACATGCAAACCCCACACAGAAAGATCCTGTGCCAGAGCCTGGGCTCAAACCTGGAACCTTCTTGCTGTGAGAAAATTGTTTTTAGTTTATTTGACAGCTGATTGAAGACGTGGGTCAAAACTGACCGTTACCATAGAGATGGGAACAGAAAGCTGACACAAGAGGAAGGTTCCAGCTCTGAAAAAGGAGTTTGATCAAAATCTTGAACTGCCAGTAGAAATATCCTTTTGTATGTTGACCTTTGTTGACAGAAGTCACTTTAGCTTGGCAGTGACAAGAATGGCTGCTAGCTTGACAAAGAACAGCACAAACCAGGTTCAAGCTGGACTTTGGACCCTGGTATCTGCAACGACTCCATCAACTCCTGATCTAGCAGCTCTGCTGGGTCCAACTATTTTACAGAACATTTGACAGACCTGTGGAGCACTGAGGACACACATGAGTTGATCACATGATCCACTGAAGCGCCATTTTACCTGCCACTGAGGTCACCAACATGAGCTGGAGTTGGGAATCTTGAACTGAACCTGGTATCACAGCGACACCTGCTGCTGCAAAATGGAACAGCAACATTGAACCAAGTACAGGATTGGAGGGAGACTGATGGTCGCTGTTTGGGTTTTTGAAGAACAAGGAGGGCATGGGTTCAAGCTGGATTCTCAGAGACTATTTCCCCAACCTCTACATTGGAATCTACACTGTCATCCAGTCATGTGACTGAAGTCATCCAGTCACGTTACTGAAGTCATCAGTCATGTGACTGAAGTCATCAGTCATGTCAGTGATGTCACTCTGCAGGACTGTCATTGCCGTCTCATTCTAGAAAAGAATCCAGACTCCACATTTCTGGGGCAGTTTTGGTCTTTAAACACTTGACAGTTCCAGGAGATTTAGTCTGGCTCAAGATCTTCAGATCAACCCAGGACAGAAGGCTATGACTCCATTGGATTGTATAGTTGGAGCATTCAGAGATCTGGTGGATCTCAGTAGGAGCTGTATTTATCCACTGAATGATCCTGGTCAATGTGATCCTGCTCCTCCATCTCTCAGGCTGACAGAGCAGGAGAACCTGACTGAGAAGAAAGCTGCCCTTGAGCAGCTTCAGTCTCTGTGTGACAACACACAGGCAGAAAACCAGAATTTGAGGGAACAAGTTTCTACTCTTGAACGTGAGAATAAAAGAGCAATCCAGGAGCTCCAGAACCTCACTGCTGTGGTGGCCAACCTCCAAACAGTCCAGGACAAGAACCAGACTCAGATAGAAGATCTGAACGCAACAGTCCACAGTCTTCAGTGTGAGGGGAGGAAGGTTGATGGGGAGAACAATGAGCTCAGAAAAGAGCTGACCCACGTTCAGTCTCTGAGGGAGAGAGAACAGGTGGAGATGAAATGTCTTGAGGAAGACCTGACTGAGAAGAAAAGTGCTCTTGATCAGCTTCAGTCTCTGTGTGACAAGAGATGGACAGAAAACCAGAATTTGTGGGGACAGGTTTCTAGTCTTGGACAAGAGAAGATTATTGCATATCAGCTGGTAGAGAACATGTCTGCCATGGTGGGCAACCTTGAATCTGTGAGGGAGGAGAACCAGACTCAGATCAGAGACCTGAACACACAAGTCCACAATCTTCAGCTTGAGGTGAAGATGGTTTACAAGGAGAAATGTGACCTCAAGTGTGAGCTCAACTCCATCCAGGCAGAGAAGAACAAAATGAGAGAAGAACTCACTGAGAAGAAGACGACTCTTGAACAGCTGAGTGAGTGGGTGAGAGTGAGGAGAGAGAGGCAGAAAATGGATGTTTGAGGAGACGAGTTTCTACTGCATCTCAGGAGACAGAGACCTTCACTGCTGAGTTGGCCCACCTTGAATCAAGGAAGGACCAGGACCCCACAAAGACTGGCAGTCTGAACGGTGAAGTTCAGAGTCTTCTATGTGCAGTGAGAACACAAAAGAAGAAAAGGAGCAGTGCTCAGGGGGAAATCCTGGGAAATCTTCATGATTTAAAAAGCTGTTTGAAAGAGGAAAATCAAGGCCTTCAAGCGAAGGTCCAGCAAACTTCTGAAGAGCAAGCAGACTCTCCCCTACGTCCAGCCAGAGAAGAGCAAGCAGACTCTCCCCTACGTCCAGCCAGAGAAGAGCAAACAGACTCTCCCCTACGTCCAGCAAGAGAAGAGCAAACAGACTCTCCCCTATGTCCAGCCAGAGAAGAGCAAACAGACTCTCCCCTATGTCCAGCCAGAGAAGAGCAAGCAGACTCTCCCCTACGTCCTGCCAGAGAAGAGCAAGCAGACTCTCCCCTACGTCCAGCCAGAGAAGAGCAAGCAGACTCTCCCCTATGTCCTGCCAGAGAAGAGCAAGCAGACGCTCTCATATGTTCTTCTGCAGAGGAGCGATGGGATTCTGCTGCATGTCCTGTGACTGAAGAGCAGAATGATGGGGGCACCCTGGAGACTGGACCTGCTGCGGGTCAGACCAGAGGTCTACTGAGCCGTGTGACATCTGGTGTAGAAGATGCTCTGTTTATGTTCATAGTTTTTTCTTTGTGTGCTTTTCCTCAACTTTGTTTTCTTTGTTTGTTATATATGATGATACCTTGATCACCACAGCAGTTGATCCCAGCTTGATTAGCTGAGTGCTTTGCAGTCTAAAGCACTTTAGTGATACCTGTGGGGTCCCTTATCCTCACTGACCACAGGGATTCAGCCTCACTGAAGGAGAGTGAACCTTCCAGGTTGCAACTCCTAGAATACCTAGAATTCTGTCTTTGATCTCAGGAGGACATGAAAGAAACCCAATAGAGGAAAGTATAAGAGAGCACATTCAGCTTCATTCACTGTTACACTGTTTATACTGTTTACATTGTCTGCACTTTATTCACTCACTCCAGTCACCTTACTCTTCATTTTACATTGTGTACATACTGTATGTAGTATATTTATTGTATTTTATCTTTAATCTTATTTTTATTCTCTTATTTATTCCCACTGTCATGTCCCTCTTTTTTTCTATTGTTTTTTAATGTCATGCTGCTCAGTTGTACCGTACTTTAATTGCCCCTCGGGGATAAATAAAGACATCTGAATCTGAATCTGAATCTGAATTAGAAACACTTGAACTGTTCAACAGTAGAATTTTGTTTGAAACAGTTTACAACACTGAGATTTTTGTATTTTCAATTCAATTCTAACTTTAAACTGGGCATGAACATTTTTAGTCGTTCATATTCTAACATACAGAGGAAGTCATGACATTCCCTTTTTTTTAACCTGTCCTGTTCAGGAAATGGAAATGGAAATTTAGCTGCTATGTTGAATCAGAAAAACCTTTTGAAGTCTACTTTTGCTTCAGTCAGAAAGTGGACTGTTGTTAACTCTCACAATGGTTGGTGATTGTGGAGGAAGACAAAATCCTTATGAACCTCTTTTTAACAGACACACATTTCTAAAGACACTGGTTCATTTTATTTTTCTTCTTTTAGCAGAGGATGGTTTTGATCCATCGACCTCTGGGTTCTGGGCCCAGCACGCTTCCTCTGCGCCACTCTGCTCTACCATTGACTGAACAGGCCTTGTTTTAGGACAGCATTCTCTGTCTTTGTCTCTGCCCTGCTTTCCTGCTCTCTTTCCCCACAACCAGTCAAAGCAGAAGGCCGTCCCCACTGATCCTGGATCTGCTCGACGTTCCTGCCTGTTAAAAGGAAGGTTTTCATCACCACTGTTGCAGGATGTGCCGCTGATGGAGAATTGTTGGGTGGAGTTTTATTGAAGGAGTTTGGTGCTGGACCTGCTCTACTAGTAAAGAGTCAGGAGAGAACTTTTGTTGTGACTTGACACACACACACACACACACACACACACACACACACACACACACACACACACACACACACACACACATTCATTTCTTCCTGCCATGAACACAGACTGTGTGTTTAATGTTAACAAAAATTCTACTTTGTCAGTGAATGAATTCATTTGATATTGAAGTCTGCAAATTTCAGTGTCTGTCAGGATGGCTGAGCGGTCTAAGGCGCTGCGTTCAAGTCGCAGTCTCTCCTGGAGGCGTGGGTTCAAATCCCACTTCTGACAAAGGACATTTTCTCCACATTCCTATGCATCCACAGTGGTAAATTTCAAACCCAGTTGAAGCTGCTCTCCACTGAGGGGAGTGAGTGGTTGAACTGGCAGCAGAGGAGGCAAAGGAGCTTCCCTGTGACGGTCCAACATCGCCTGGTTTCCTCCAACATGGAGCAGCCACCAAACTCTAACTTCAATGTTGGATCAAAGTCTACTGAAGGAATGTGTTTGGTTCATTGAATTCATTTGGTCCCATTTGTGTTCACCCTTCAATTCACATTTTGTCCATTAACTTCATCATCAGAGTCTCCATCTCATCACATGACTAAAGTCTGGGTTCTGTGTTGGTGGTAAACATCCTTCCACTCACCCAGGCTCCTCACTGGTCTGCACACAGAAATGCATATTTTACTGGTTTAACCAGTTCCTCAAGTAGTTTAGGAAAAAAGACACTTTGTTAGTTCCTGTAAAGGTCCCACTTTGGGTCGTAACACTTTTTTCCTGACTGCTTGACGTCTCAGTCAGAACAGCTGAGATGAGAACTGAATGTCTGGATTTCTTCCTGACATCATCAGGGTCTGAGGAGTTCATTAATAAAATGATTCAGTAAGATGGGAGTTAGAACTTGGAGACCAAAGGAAGAACCTCCAAATTCAGGACCCTGAGATCAAAGTGAACACTCTGATCTCAGAGGTCTGGGATATTTCACATCCTGATGGCCCTCCAAAATAAGAGCACTGTCTCACTGTCTAAAAATTATCATTTGTTTGTGAAAAAATCAGGGTAGGTTTTTCAGACTTTGTCAGACCTTTCCCCAAATCATCATTTGTTTGTGGAAATTAGATCCAGAAAACCACTGTAGTCCCTCGTACATGCTTAGTGCCATAGTTTGTCTCACTTGTTTCATCTTTGATGGTTCCATGGTGGAATGGTGAGCACTCTAGACTCTGAATCCAGTGATCCTCAGTGGAGCCTCCAGCAGGTCTCTGACAGGTGTTGATAGAGGAGTTGTGGCTGCTGACTACAGTGGAAGACACCATCAACAATGATGTTTAGCTCTCAGCTCCTTCAGTCACATGACTGGGTCATCCTGTCATGTCAGTGATGTCACTTGGCAGGACTGCCATTGCATTCTTAATTCTATAACATCTGAGATTAAAATCTATGGAATTACAACCAACAAGCAGCCAAACACCTGATCAGATGCTCCTTCATCAGGCTGAGGAGAATCAATCTAAACTGGGATGAAGAAAATTAACTGAGAGGAGAAACCTCCTGATTGGATGACATGGACCCACCTGATCCATGTCAGCCTTGTTGGAGCAGAAAGAGGTGGATCAGAGGAATCAGTGGATCAAGACTCAGGTGGCAGATGAAGAATCTCTGTATTCACAATGGAGTCAGAGAAATCTTCCAACGTGAGAGAACGTGACAGACCATTTTATACTGAAGACAGGCTGTGCGTGTGTGTGTGTGTGTGTGTGTGTGTGTGTGTGTGTGTGTGTGTGTGTGTGTGTGTGTGTGTGTGTGTGTGTGTGTCCCTACTGACTGGAAACTGAATAATAACCAGACTAACTTTTATCATTGACCAAGTCTGGTTGACTCACTAAATTCATAACTCAAGTGATTATTTAATTAATAAACAGAACATTTGTCTAAAGTCATGATCAAATTAATGTAAAATCTGAGCAACGAGGGTTTGAAAATGTTCCAATGAGCCAAACCAATGTTGACAGTTAAAAGAAGCCAATGTGGGAGGATTCTTTCTGTCTCAGCAGTGAAGACCAATCCCACAGCTCACGTGAAGCATCAGGTCCTCTGTGAGAGGTGGGAATCCAACCAGGGACCTTTAGATCCACACCAATCTTCCCTGACCTCATAGAAACTGGAACCTTTCAACAAATAAATTCAAATTCAACTCAGCAGCAACTCTAGAACAGTTGCTAACTTGCTAATTCCTGTTAGCTCCAGATCAGACAATGCAGGCTCACCTTCACGCTTGGTTGTACGACCGTCACCAGTTGAAGCTTCTCTGGTTCAACAAACTCTGGGGACTCAAGACACAAGTCAGCACCGGTGCAGGTCCAGATCCAGATGTTAGCTGAGGGGGACAATGGCTTAAGGGAGCTCCAGGGAGCTGGTTTGAACTGGTCCCTCATCTCTGTGAGTAGAAGCCATCTGAGGTGGAGGGTGGAGATCTGCTTTGACCTCCTGATCTCCCAGTAAAGCCAGTATAGATGTTGAGCTTGGAGGAGTTGATGGCCTCCTTCATCTTCTTGTTGGAGGTGTTTGCTAAACTCAGCACCACCACAGATCAGAGGAAAGTCCACTTGTCAGCTGGAAACTGGAGTTTCTAGTGACCTGCAGGATCTTAGTTGTGGTGGCAGCAGGCCTGTTCCAAGAGCTTTGCTCACATTCCTGATCAGGCTCCATAATGGTTCTGGACCACTGAGTGATAGAAGCTGATCCTGGGGGTGGACTGTCTTTAGGGGGCTGAGGTGTCTGGTGGTCTTGGTGGACCCTCTGTATCTCAAGCTGAGACCACAGAGTCCTGTGTTCTTGAGTCATTGTCTATAGTCTCTGTTGTTGGAGAGCTCAGTGTGGTCCCTGATGGTCAAGTGGCTAGGATTCGGCGCTCTCACCGCCGCGGCCCGGGTTTGATTCCTGGTCAGGGAATGAGTTATTTAGAGTTTGAGGGAGAGGTGATCAGGTGGTCCACATGATGGTGGAGGTGATGAACTGTGAGTCCATCATGGCTCCACTCTCACCCCCATTGTAGTGTTCTTGGTTCACTCTGCCATGGCCCCATGTTGAAGGGTGACTGTCTCATTCAGGTTCAACCCTTAGTTAGACTCTATTAAGTCACTGACTCCTGCAAGGACAAACTGTAATCCTCCTTAGTAGCTTTGGCTCCTTGCAGCACAGAAAGTCCATTCACTGATGTAGGAACTGGAAAACTTAGAGCTCTGGTCCTCGGTTCCTTGCACCAAAGAAAGGAGGGAAATGCAATCAATGTTGAATTCATTTACATTTCTTATATTTGATCAAAGCTAGAACTTAAGAAGCTGCCATCGACCTTGATGACCAACTCCTTCACTGTGTAGTTCAAAGTCCCTGGTTTGATTTGTGTCAGGACTTCAGAAGCTCCAATCCTCTCTAAGTTCTAGTGAGAGTGGAAGAGATTATAAATGAGAGAAGCAGGGCCCTCGCTCAGAACTGAACCAGCTCAGTTGGGAGAGTGTTAGACTGAAGATCTAAAGGTCCCTGGTCCGATCCCAGGTTTCAGCAGAAGAGCAGCATTGACTTTACTTTCCAGTGGAGGAACTGCAGACATGAAGGAAACTAACATCTTGTCCTGTGCATTCTTGTGACATTCAGGACATTTTTGGAGCCTCTTGTTGGATTTTGCCACAGAGAATCAGAGCCAATCAAAAGCATGGAGGACTTTAACATGGAGGACTGAACAAGTCAAGAAAGCATCAGTTTGACCTTCACGGGTGTTTCTGTTCCTGTCTCAATGCTGTAGAAAGAGCCTGAGGAGCTCAGAGGGTAGAGCATCAGACTTTTAATCTGAGGGTCCAGGGTTCAAGTCCCTGTTCAGGTGCTGTGGAGGTTCCAGTGTTTGACAACATGGTACTGGATGAAGCTTAGTGTTGAACAAACTGTCATCATCAAAAGTAGAAGTGTTCTTGTCTTGCCACTGTGAGACTGTTGCTAGGAAAGTCACCAATAATAATTTCATGTGGCATGCAATTAACAAAAGACCTACATTGATGGTTGAGGGGGTGGAGCCTATCCCAGCATCTACAGGCCAGAGGCGGGGTTCACCCTGGACAGGTCGCCAAAACCATTCACACTCACATCTACAGTCAATTTAGAGTGTCCAATCAGCCTCATCCCAAATTACATGTCTTTGGACGGTGGAAAGAAGCCGGAGTACCCAGAGAGAACCCACGCATGCACGGGGAGAACATGCAGATTCTGCACCCGAGCCTGGACTCAAATCCAGAACCTTCTTGCTGTGAGGCCACAGTGCTCACCACTGCACCATCATGCTGCCGTGGTCTCATATACTTTTCTAAATTGTGTTTCTTTCATGTCCTCCTGAGATCAAAGACAGAATTCTAGCTACTGTCAAAGCCCTGATGACATCATCAGGAATTCTGACTTTGATCTGGAGACTCTTGCTTTAATCTGAATTTGATCTGACTAATGTTTAAGTTTAGGTTGCATGATACCGTCCACCTCATTTCTCCTGATGGACTGGTGACCTGTCCAGGGTGAACCCTGCCTCTTGAACAACGTCACCTGGGATCGCCCCCCCCCCCCCTCCATGACCCTTAAAGGATAAGAACAGAAAGTGGATGGAGGGATGGACTCAACACTGAAATCAGCTGATCTGATCCACATTCTAATGTTTCCTGTCCCTCTTTAGGAGTCAGTGAGAATAGTAGTGTATATAATAATGTATATCCAACCTTGTAGTATCTTTCCAAAGCTTTTAGTATTTCTTCTTGTTTCTACTTGTAGTTTTAGTGTCTGGATCTTTTCTTTTGATGTCCTGCTGTCTGCTCTTTGCTTTTGGAGCTTCCTTCAACAACTACCAGGCCTCCTGGGTACTGTAGGAAACATGGTCAAGTTCTTCTGACTTCTCCAGGAACGTCCTGCTCACATTGGTCTGTCTTCATTTTGACTCCTCCCACTGCCACAATGACCAGCCTTTATACTCTTGGTGACTGGGGCCCTGGTTGCTGCAGGCCTCAACACCAGCCTGTGGTTGAGAGCACGGCAGAACAGAACTGACAGTATCTCCCATGCAGGACCTGGGTCAGCACCTGGTGCCAGCTGGGGCAACGTCCTGGAGTTAATTCAGCCTGGAGAACCAGGTGCTGGTTCCTTCTTTTACCAGGCAGGAACGGGCAGCAGATCCAAGATCAGTAGGTGAAGATGTCTGCTTTGACTGGTAGGAGGAAAGAGAGCAGGAGAGCTGGTCAGAGACAAAGACAGATCATGAAGAAGGAGTGCTGTATTCTGCTAGCACATGCTAGTGACAGTCAGAGATCAGGAGTCTCAGCAGGGAAAGATTCATCTCTTATTTCAGAGGACGATTGGACGTTCACTGGAAGACTGTGAATGTTTGAGGGTCAGAGGTGAAAAGTGGACAAGTGCACCTGTTGTGTGTGATGGGGCACCAGCATGGAGGAAGTTGTCAAACATTTTGAGCGAAAAAGCGTGAATCTTCAAGTAAAGAATTAAAATGATTTAGTTAACAATGAGGTCTTTGTCATAAAACAAAAGGAACAACTGACTCCCTCACCATTTCCACCCTCTTCAACAGATTCACATTTCAAAACAACCAGGTTTATTTTGTTCCCTTCTTTTAGCAGAGGATGGTTTTGATCCATCCACCTCTGGGTTCTGGGCCCAGCACGCTTCCTCTGTAAATCCATATTTTGGGTTCTGGCTTGTTCTGCTTTTCATTTTGTGTTTGTATTAAAGTTCTATTGCTGAAAAAAATACTTTTTTGCCTTTTTAAAAACACACACACACACACACACACACACACACACACACACACACACACTACAGCCAAGCATATAGAATGATACAGTCTGAGGTGGTTTTGACTGGTAGGCACCAGTGTGCACTGTTTGGCACTGAAGTCAGGTGACTGAAGTCATCCAGTCACGTGACTGAAGTCATCCATTCATGTCAGTGATGTCACTCTGCAGGACTGTCATTGCCGTCTCATTCTAGAAAAGAATCCAGACTCCACCTGTGGCTCCATGATAACTGAGGGACCTCTGGTTGGAGGCTGGACGATGATGTTTGGACTGGGGGGGTTAAGATGGTGGGGCTGTTTCAGTTCTAGTGCTGAAGGCTTTCACCATGACAGTCAGACTCTCCTCTGTCCTTCATGGTCCCTCAAATGTGCAGTGTGGACCTCACACACTGAATTTAGCCTGAAAACTCTTCATGAACAGCAGGAGACTCAGAGTCTCTGTGGCGCTCGGCTGTTAACAGAGAGGCTGGTGGTTGGAGCCCCCCAGGGACCAGGACCAGGCTCTACTGGTGCTGAGGACTCTGTTGATCAGCTGCTGAGTTGCTACTTGATGTCAACATTGGTCTGTTTCATCCTGAGTAGTTTGATCCTAGCAGAGTGGCTGCATCGATGATCTGAATGTGGACGGACAGACTGACCCTCCACAGCAGACGCCTGTCACAGATCTCTGGATGAGACACTTTGAGGTAAAGCCAGGTTCTGCCAGTCCCACTCACATGTTTCAATCACATGTTCAGAGATGGGTTTGTTGTTCCTGAATCCATTTCTTATTTTCTGATCACCTTGTGGATTGTTCATCATTCTCCTCATCACCATACTTTAGGTTGCAGTACGAACACCTGAGTTAGTCTGGGGTTGCAGGAATCATACAGCATCCAAATAATAGCAGGTTGAAACATTTATTTAAAGAGTTTAACATGGTTACACACACACACACACACACACACACACACACACACACAGCCTGTCTTTGGTCTAAAATGGTCTGTCACGTTCTCTCACATTGCACAACAACACAACAAACAAAGACGGCAGGTCCAGTGTGGTCCTGATAAGACCACTGGACTGCAGGGTCCCAGTATCACTGGTGAAAATGGTTTTACCAGCTGGGACCTTGGACAAGAACTTCTCAGAGGAAACTCATCATGGAGGCTCAGTGAAGAAAACTAGACCTGAGCTGCCTGCTGGAACCTAGCAGGTGAAGGACAGAGCTCCACCTCTCCAGAGACACCACCACTGTGGGCTCATGTTGGCAAAAGAAGTGGGTCAGTTTTTGACACACACACACACACACACACACACACACACACACTTGGATATATATGCCTTTAACTGCTTCAATTACTGCAGGAACCAACCAGAACCATCCAGAACCTGAACCTCTATATCTGATTCTGGGTCTGTTTGTTTCCATAGGCGAGCACACGGCACAGGTCGGCCTGGTTTCAGAATGTTTCTTGGAATCCTTATTATCAATAAAGTATCAAATATTTTGCATAATAAATGCATGCATGGCCTCATATTTTGCCATTTTAACGTGCTTTAAGTTGACGGTGCCCACCTGTCGTGTCAATGTTTCTATGTTTGTCTGTTCTGGTCTGAATGAAAGAGGAGGTTTTCTTGGTCATGTGACGTGGATGAGAGTTCAACTAGAACTTCCTGCTTCAACAGGATTTGAGTTTGTTGGGATTTTGTCAAAGACACCAACCAAACCTCTGAGTGGTGCAGATGTCTGCTGCCTCCTCAGAGCAGACTGGAGCTCAGCCTCACTCACCTGTGGGAGCCCCAGCAGAGCCACCGTGTGATGGAGCTTCAGTTTAGGCTCCAAGGTCCTGGATTGAATTGGTGTTTTGTGTTTTTAGGCCTCCTGGCACCGATGAATGAATGAACCATTGTTCCAGAGGGAGCTGGTGTCAGGTCAGTCCCTGTTTCTACAAGACCTCCTGCTGCAGAGCCACATTGGGAAACACCCATCCATCCATTTTCTTCCACTTATCCTGTTTAGGATTGTGTGTGTGTGTGTGTGTGTGTGTGTCAAGTCAAGTCTCAACAAAGTTCTCTCATGACTCTTTCCAAGCAGAGCAGGTCCAGCACCAAACTGCTTCAATGAACCTACACCCAACAATTCTCCACCAGCAGCACATCCTGCAACAGTGGTGATGAAAACCTTCCTTTTAACAGGCAGGAACGTCGAGCAGATCCAGGATCAGTGGGGACGGACGTCTGCTTTGACTGGTTGGGGGGAAAGAGAACAGAAGAGCAGGGCAGAGACAAAGACAGAGAATGCTGTCCTAAAACAAGGACTGTTCAGTCAATGGTAGAGCAGAGTGGTGCAGAGGAAGCGTGCTGGGCCCATAACCCAGAGGTCGATGGATCGAAACCATCCTCTGCTAAAAGAAGAAAAATAAAATGAACCTGCATCTTTAGAAATGTGTGTCTGTTAAAAAGAGGTTCATAAGGATTTTGTCTTCCTCCACAATCACCAACCATTGTGAGAGTTAACAACAGTCTACTTTCTGACTGAAGCAAAAGTAGACTTCAAAAGGTTTTTCTGATTCAACATAGCAGCTAAATTTCCATTTCCATTTCCTGAACAGGACAGGTTAAAAAAAGGGAATGTCATGACCAAACTGGGAAACATCCATCCATCCATTTTCTTCCACTTATCCTGTTTAGGGTTGTGTGTGTGGGAGGGGTGGGAGGGGTGAGGGGGGTGGGGTGGGGGGTGGGCTGGAGCCTATCAATGTGAAACATTTGAAATTCAGATCCCTTCTTCTTTTCCTGCTCCAGCAGAGTGGCTCAGCAGAAGAGAGCTGGGCCCAGAACCCAGAGGTCAATGGATTGAAACCATGCTCTGCTAAAAGAACAAATAAAATGAACCACAACCAGGCTCTACAATCAGTACCCCCCCCCCCCCCAATCTGGGAGCGAAGGTTTGCACCTACAGCTCTTAAGGAGCTTCCTTGGGCCACTCTCCCCTTTTGGCTCCACCCCCTTTAAGGAAACCACCAGGAAGAGGTGAGGACTGACGTGACGACTGAAACTGCCACATTTACATGAGACAAACTAGATCAACACTAAATACCAGGCCTTGCACACTGATTACCACTGACTGACACTGGGGTCTTCATTTTCCACAGGCAGGATGGCCGGTCCCCCTGTGCTTCCCAGGTCCCTCCCTGGAACACATGGCATAGAAAATGTTTCACATGTTTGCTGATTCAATAAACCTGACCATTAACATGTGTGTGTGCCTCTAATTTACATAAACTGTTAATACCAAGACAAATGCTACCTTCAATTAATCATTGATGTCATGGAACCCTTGGTCTCCATTACATTGGTCAACCAGAGAAGCTTCAACTGGTGACGCTCATTCAACCATGCATGAAGGTCAACCTCCATTATCTGCTGTGCTCCTGAACAGGGGAATTAGCTCAAATGGTAGAGCGCTCGCTTAGCATGTGAGAGGTAGAGGGATCAATGGCCTCATTCTCCAGAATACTTTAACTTGTTCTGTTGATCAGAGGAGCTGCTGGGTGATGAATGCTGATGTTTGTCCACTGGTGTGACAAAGTGTCCCCTGTTACTGAGATGTGGATGAACACCTGCTCAGGTCAAAGCTGCAATCAAACCAGGGACTCTGAACCACACACAGTGAAGGAGTTTGTTATCAAGATTTATGGCAGCTTTGAAACTTCCCACCATCTCCTGAATGTGGAGCAACTTGTCCTGCCAAAACTGTCCCCTCTTCCATTGTTAATAACACCTGTCCTGACTGGCAATCACGCTGGGCTGCAGCGGTGAAAGCGCTGAATGCAGCCAGGATACACAATGACTCAAGCAACACAGGAATCTGTTGACTCAGCTGGAGAAGCAGAGGGTCCACCAAGACCAGCAGACACCTTCATTCTTGATTCTTGATTTCAAGGGCAGCCCCTTGAGATGCACCATCTCATTTTGGAGGGGGTCCTGACAAATAATGACCAACAATACAACAATAATAAAAGTAGATTCTATTTTCAACACAAGGACACACACATCATACACCCAGGTACAGGCCAACAATGTTCCCCAAAGCCCCCCCCCCCCCCCCCATCCAGTATTATACAAAGTATGATCAGAGATCCCACTACAGAAAAGGAGTGGGCCTGTGTTCACATACTCATACATTTAAACACCCATCTAAATAAATACTGCTTCCATGCACCATTAAAGTACACAATGCATATTCATACACAAATATCCACATATTTACAGTACAGAGAACAAACAAGAACAAGTAGAGAGTGAATCCTGGAGAGAAAAGGGGAAGTGCATCAGAAACGAGAGCAGATGTTTGAAAATGCTTGATGATTTGAAGATGAGAAAGGAAGAGAGAGACCCAAGTGAGGAGGAAAGGTTGTTCCAATCTGATGGAGCTTTAAATACAACCGGTCAAAGCAGGATGCCGTCCCCACTGATCCTGGATCTGCTCGACGTTCCTGCCTGTTAAAAGGAAGGTTTTCATCACCACTGTTGCAGGATGTCCTGCTGGTGGAGAATTGTTGGGTGTAGATTCATTGAAGCAGTTTGGTGCTGGACCTGCTCTACTAGTAAAGAGTCATGAGAGAACTTTTGTTGTGATTTGGTTCTAACAAATAAAATGACTTGACTTGATTTGGTGCCTCAGGAGGAGAAAATTTGGGCACAAAAGTTGGAGTGTTTGTGGAGGTTGTGGATCAAAGTTCTATTTATATACAACACATAAAATCAAACAATGTGAAGCAGGCTAATGAACAATAAATCAAATATAAAAATGCTTTATTTGAAGATCTAGAATATCTTGTGAATATCTGGAGCTTCATTCCAGCAGCAGACCTCCTCAGGTGATGACTTCATATTTGACATGTTTACCATTCAATGAGACTCATTGTCAGTCCATTGAAATCTACTGGTGTTCCTGGTGAGTTGATTTAACAACATGAGCTGACAGAATCTACGTTCAGGTAGGAACCACCACATCCAGGGGTCTGGACCTTTGAGCAGGCAGAGCCATCAAAGTAGCAGACTAAGCTAGCAGACATTAGCATTGAGAAGAAACTGATACCTGAGCCTACTTTTGGGTCTGGTCAGGTGATGACACAATAATATGACATCATTGTCAGACTGACGCCTGCTCAACACTGACCAAACACTGCCCTATTGCATCGTGGGAAATTTCTGCTTGGCTTGTGTCCATCAATACACACAAAGAAATTTATCTCATGCTGCCGTGACCCGGATTCGAACCGGGTTGCTGCGGTCACAACACAGAGTACTAACCACTCTAGGATCAGAGCCTCCTCAACAGCAGCTTGAGCTTCTATGTCTTTGTCTCATTGAGTGTTGCGGCGAACAGCTGTTGAACAGCTGATGCGCGACTGCGGCGGCCCCTGATGCAGGAGACGGGCCAGGCCCCGTTCAGAAGGTGGTGGATATTATTCTTGGTGTTTTTAGGGCATGTTCCCACCCATCTTCACGTGGGTGACAAAAATGGATTTTTTGTAAAGATTTCGGCGCGAGTTCGGCCTGTCAAATCCTGATCGGGGCCAGTTTGGTTGTGTTGTCTGCAGCGCCTGGCGCGCTCAGCGGGAGCGAGTCCGATCATTATAAAGGTGGGTCAAACAATTTAGGTTGAGACGAAGGACGGCACGAGCAGAGCAGACGCAGGTCTTCATTCCACCCGCAGAGCTGTAGAGCATGTATCATGTCAAGGACTAAATGAGGGGAAAGAGAGCAGGAGAGCAGGGCAGAGACAAAGACAGATAATGCTCTCCTAAAACAAGGACTGCTCAGTCAATGGTAGAGCAGAGTGGCGCAGCGGAAGCGTGCTGGGCCCATAACCCAGAGGTCGATGGATCGAAACCATCCTCTGCTAGAAGAAGAAAAATAAAATGAACCAGCATCTTTAGAAATGTGTGTCTGTTTAAAAAGAGGTTCATAAGGATTTTTTCTTCCTCCACAATCACCAACCATTGTGAGAGTTAACAACAGTCCACTTCTCACACACACAAACACACAGAGTCCTACTGACTAACCCATGTTTTTCTTCACTTAAACCACCACTGGAGTATTGAAAGAGATTGCATGAGACACCATCAACTTAAATTAAAAACCCCTGACTGCCTTTAATTCCCTCCTGGCTGCAGGAAATTAGACAGATCAGCCCATAGCGGGGCTGCACGGTGGTGCAGTGGTCAGCACTGTGTCCTCATAGCAAGAAGGTCCCGGGTTCGAGTCCCGGCTCGGGCGTGGGATCTTTCTGTGTGGAGTCTCCATGTTCTCCCCGGGCCTGCGTGGGTTCTCTCCAGGTACTCCGGCTTCCTCCCACTGTCCAAAGACATGGACATTAGGGGACGAGGCTGATTGATACTCTAAATTGACTGTAGGTGTGACTGTGAGTGTGAATGTTTGTTCGTCTCTATGTGTTGGCCCTGCGATGGACTGGCGACCTGTCCAGGGTGAACCCCGCCTCTCGCCCGTAGATGCTGGGATAGGCTCCAGCCCCCCCGCGACCCTTACTAGTAAGGAATAAGCAGAAGATGATGATGGATGGCCCACAGAGTGGAGGTGAGACCACAACCATGCTCTACAATCAATATTTACATCAAACCAGCACCATCTCAACAACTGAATCTGACTAAATATATACATGATTCCAGACTACTACACCAACTCAATCATACATCCACATGCATAATCATTCAATGAACCTCGCCTGTGATTGTACCCCCTCCCCCATCTGGGAGCAAAGGTTTGCACCTACAGCTCTTAAGGAGCTTCCTTGGGCCACTCTCCCCTTTTGGCTCCACCCCCTTTAAGGAAACCACCAGGAAGAGGTGAGGACTGACGTGACGACTGAAACTGCCACATTTACATGAGACAAACTAGATCAACACTAAATACCAGGCCTTGCACACTGATTACCACTGACTGACACTGGGGTCTTCATTTTCCACAGGCAGGATGGCCGGCCCCCCTGTGCTTCCCAGGTCCCTCCCCAGAACACATGGCATAGAAAATGTTTCACTTGTTTGCTGATTCAATAAACCTCACCATTAACATGTGTGTGTGCCTCTAATTTACATAAACTTAGTCTGCTACTTTGATGGCTCTGCCTGCTCAAAGGTCCAGACCCAAAAGTAGACTCAGGTATCAGTTTCTTCTCAATGCTCATGTCTGCTAGCTTAGTCTGCTACATTGATGGCTCTGCCTGCTCAAAGGTCCAGACCCCTGGATGTGGTGGTTCCTACCTGAACGTAGATTCTGTCAGCTCATGTTGTTAAATCAACTCACCAGGAACACCAGTAGATTTCAATGGACTGACAATGAGTCTCATTGAATGGTAAACATGTCAAATATGAAGTCATCACCTGAGGAGGTCTGCTGCTGGAATGAAGCTCCAGATATTCACAAGATATTCTAGATCTTCAAATAAAGCATTTTTATATTTGATTTATTGTTCATTAGCCTGCTTCACATTGTTTGATTTTCTGTGTTGTATATCAATAGAACTTTGATCCACAACCTCCACAAACACTCTTGTCCAACTTTTGTGCCCAAATTTTCTCCTCATGAGGCACCAAATCAAGTCAAGTCATTTTTATTTGTTAGAACCAAATCACAACAAAGTTCTCTCATGACTCTTTACTAGTACAGCAGGTCCAGCACCAAACTGCTTCAATGAATCTACACCCAACAATTCTCCACCAGCAGCACATCCTGCAACAGTGGTGATGAAAACCTTCCTTTTAACAGGCAGGAAGGTCGAGCAGATCCAGGATCAGTGGGGACGGCATCCTGCTTTGACCGGTTGTATTTTAAGCTCCATCAGATTGGAACAACCTTTCCTCCTCACTTGGGTCTCTCTCTTCCTTTCTCATCTTCAAATCATCAAGCATTTTCAAACATCTGCTCTCGTTTCTGATGCACCTCCCCTTTTCTCTCCAGGATTCACTCTCTACTTGTTCTTGTTTGTTCTCTGTACTGTAAATATGTGGATATTTGTGTATGAATATGCATTGTGTACTTTAATGGTGCATGGAAGCAGTATTTATTTAGATGGGTGTTTAAATGTATGAGTATGTGAACACAGGCCCACTCTTATTCTGTAGTGGGATCTCTGATCATACTTTGTATAATACTGGATGGGGGGGGGGGGGGGCTTTGGGGAACATTGTTGGCCTGTACCTGGGTGTATGATGTGTGTGTCCTTGTGTTGAAAATAGAATCTACTTTTATTATTGTTGTATTGTTGGTCATTATTTGTCAGGACCCCCTCCAAAATTAGATGGTGCATCTCAAGGGGCTGCCCTTGAATCAAGAATCAAGAATGAAGGTGTCTGCTGGTCTTGGTGGACCCTCTGCTTCTCCAGCTGAGTCAACAGATTCCTGTGTTGAGTCATTGTGTATCCTGGCTGCATTCAGCGCTTTCACTGCTGCAGCCTGAGCGGCTGTCAGGACAGGTGTTATTAAGGATGGAAGAGGGGACAGTTTTGGCAGGACAAGTTGCTCCACATTCAGGAGATGGTGGGAAGTTTAAAGCCTGGTGACAAACTCCTTCACTACCTGTGTGGTTCAAAGTCCCTGGTTTGATTGCAGCTTTGACCTGAGCAGGTGTTCATCCTCATCTCAGTAACAGGGGACACTTTATCACAGCAGTGGACAAACATCAGCATTCATCGCCCAGCAGCTCCTCTGATAAACAGAACAAGTTAAAGTATTCTGGAGAACGAGGGTATGGATCCCTCTCCCTCTCACATGCTAAGCTAGCACTCTACCATTGGAGCTAAGTCCCTGCTAATGAGCACAGCAGATAATGCAGGTTGACCTTCATGCATGGTTGGATGAGCGTCACCAGTTGGAGCTTCTCTGGTTCAACAAACCCTTGGGACCAAGACAGGAATTGGAACCTGTGCAGGTCCAGACCCATACTGAAGTTGGTGGAGACAATTGTTTCAACCAGGGACTGAATGAAAAGACTTGCCCAGACTCCAGCTCACTCTTCTGAACCGACCCCTCATCTCTGTGTGGAGTAAACATCAGAGGTGGGGGGTGCAGGTTCTGCTTTGACCTCTGACCTCCTGAGGTAAAGCAGTGGAGATGTTGAGCTTGAAGGAGTTGACGGCCTCCTTCATCTTCTCATTGGTTTGCTAAACTCAGCATCATGAAGTGTTGCTGAAATTCAACATGTCAGCTGAGGCCAGAGATTCCTGCGTTCCCTGAGTCCTTGAGTGTCGTCTCTGTTGTTTGAAAGCACAAAGCTGTTCCTGATGGTCCAGTGTGTCCGATTCTGGGCTCTCACAGCTGTAACTGGGGTTTGAGCTCCGTTAAGGGACTGGTTTTGTGGAGAGAACCAAGCAGAAGAATTGACAGTTTCAGCAGGAAAGGTGACCATTGCTCCACAACCTCAGTCCCAGGATTCAGTCCTGCTTCACCCAGCATGGCCCTATGATCAACAGAAATGAACTGCCAGTGGAGGTCCTCAGTAATCCAGGTCATGGTTTCTCTAGATTGCTGTGTTGTAGTCAGAACACTTGCAAATATCAGCCTCTTTCCTCCATGATCTCTCATTCTTTCTGTTCTCTCCATTTCTCCTCTTCGTTTCTACTCCTTGCTGACTGTTGTTCCTCATTTGTGGCAGAGTTCAGTCAGTGGACCGGACATTTTGCCACTGCACTGTCCATCATCAGGGCATTTAACATCCAGGACTGGCTCCCAGATCATCGCCATGACCTCATCCCCTGCACCAGTGGACAGTTCATCAAGGATGGCAAACATGTGGGTCTCAATTCTCCTCCATCTTTGTAGGTTGGTTACATTTCCTCCTGGTCTTTAATCCATCTTTAGTTGACATTTTTCTGTTGAGCCCAGTTTGTTGACTGCCAGGCTGTCTTACTTTTCAATGGCACAGCAGCAGACAGCAAGAGGGTTGCTATGGTGCAGTTGGTAAAATCCCTATCTATGGTCTGCAGAAATATGCTGGGAGTTCTTTTTTATTACGAACCAGAATTCAAGGACTGACCAAGGAAACCAAAGCACAGAATTTAGAGATCAAAGAAAGAAATCAAAGAACGAACCTGAAGATCAGGAAATGGCACAGATCAATTAGATCCATGGACTCATCAGTGAAGGTTTTCTTTGGTTCACGGTCACTTGTTGTCGTACTGGTGTGATGATGTCAGACCCTTCACATTCAGTTCAAACAGACTCCAAAGTGTAGCTGTGATGCGGAGGGCAGCAGCCTTGTGCTTGGTTCCGTCATGGTTCTCTGCATTGTTAGCAAACTCACCAAAGACCTCCCTGAAAGCAGGATCATTTTCCCAGAGTGCTTTTTTAACCAAGTACCAATTTGTCCCTCTTTAAAAACAACAAACAAAGATGAGGTCAGACTGAGATGGACGAGATGATATGGATGTGATTTATGGCTTTCAAACACCAAATATTCAATTTTTCTTCAGGGCTTTTGAGAGGTTCTGGGTAATGAATGAAAATTTAAGTTGGACAAAAACGACATGCGGGGTCACTGTGTGTGTTTCACAAGTTTCACCTGGAACCAAACAACCTTGGAGGGTAAAAGCTCCAATCATAGCCACTCAGATGCAGCAGCAGAAGAAGCTGTCATCCACCCTGACAGTCAGAGCATCAAGTCAAGAAAACATCACCATCTTGTAGTTCCAAACCTCCACCTGTCAGATTCAGCTACTTCTGATTGTGGGACTTTAAATTTGAACACAATGGAATTTGGACAAGGAGTTTTCCTTCCAGTCCAAACATCATCGTCCAGCCTCCAACCAGAGGTCCATCAGTTATCATGGAGCCACAGGTGGAGTCTGGGTTCTTTTCTAGAATGAGACGGCAATGACAGTCCTGCAGAGTGACATCACTGACATGAATTGATGACTTCAGTCACATGACTGGATGACTTCAGTCATGACTGGATGACTTCAGTCACGTGACTGGATGACTTCAGTCACATGACTGGATGACAGTGTAGATTCCAATGTAGAGGTTGGGGAAATAGTCTCTGAGAATCCAGCTTGAACCAACGCCCCCCTTGTTTTTCAAAAACCCAAACAGCGACCATCAGTCTCCCTCCAATCTTGTACTGGGTTCAATGTTGCTGTTCCATTTTGCAGCAGTAGGTGTCGCTGTGATACCAGGTTCAATTCAAGATTCCCAACTCCAGTTCATGCTGGTGACCTCAGTGGCAGGTAAAATGGTGCTTCAGTGGATCATGTGATCAACTCATGTGTGTCCTCACTGCTCCACAGGTCTGTCAAATGTTCTGTAAAATAGTTGGACCCAGCAGAGCTGCTAGATTAGGAGTTGATGGAGTCGTTGCAGATACCAGGGTCCAAAGTCCAGCTTGAACCTGGTTTGTGCAGTTCTTTGTCAAGCTAGCAGCCATTCTCTTCTTTTCACATGGCCGTGTCTCCTGATGACTCAGGACCAGTTGATGTCCATTTACCTGTCATGGTGACAGAGAACTTTCTCCAGCTCAACCAGGACAAAACTGAGGTCTTAATTAAAGCTGGAGGCAGCATTGTTAGGACCTGAGCCTCCTCCCGTCCACCGCAGCCAAGGAGCAGGAGTTGGCCACGGACAAACACAACTCCACTTTCAAAGCCTGTCAGAGACGTGCTGGAGGCTCCACCGAGATTTGAACTCGGATTGCTGGATTCAAAGTCCAGAGTGCTAACCGTTACACCATGGAACCTGTCCAAAGAAGATGTGATTGAGACGAAATATGGCACTAATCATGTAGGAGGGACTACAGTGGTCATCTGGTTTTAATTTTCACAAACAAATACGGTTGAAAACTTTGAGACAGTGACACAGAGCTCTTATTTGAAGGACCATGGGATGGGAAATATCCCAGACCTCTGAGATCAGAGCGCTCACTTTGATCTCAGGGTCCTGACTTTGGGGGTCCTTCCTTTGGTCTTCAAATACTTGTGGTTTTTATTGGCAGAACTTTCAACTTGCATGCAAAAAGAGAATCACAGTCAATTTTAACCCAGCAGACAGTGTTTATTTCTAATGAATCAGACAATCGCACAAATGAGAATGAAAGGAAAAAACAATAAAATGTTTTAAAAACCTTCTCCACTCTAAAGCTTTTTAAAGTTCATTTGAAGGTTCAAAGGTGGTGGTGAGGAGGTCACCCTGATCCTCCCTGTCGTCACTGCCAGGATTCTTTCTTCTGGTGCTGTGGTTCTTCTGATGAAGGGGGCGTGATGTTTGCCGTCTCAGGCTCCACCAAATGTCCTCTTTAGGACGCCACAATGTGGCCTCTTCACTGCTCCATCTTCCCTGCATCGGAGACACCAGGGTTCCTCCTGGTGCCGACCCCATCGTCCTTCTACCCAATGGTGCGGCCATGGATCCTCAGAAGACGCTGGGATCCTTCTTCTCATCAGAGCCACAGTTTTTCCTGGAGGGAACAACAGGAGCTTTGTTGTAATGTTTTGCTCGGTGTTTCCTGTTCAGAGCGTCAGGATCTGTGACGCCATCTTGTGGTAGGGGGTCATCATCTTATTGTGTGGTAGTGGATTCATTGATCTGCTGTTTCAACACATTCAAGTTCATTATCCATCCATCCATCGTCGTCTTCCGCTTATTCCTTACTGGTAAGGGTCGCAGGGGGGGTGGAGCCTATCCCAGCGTCTACGGGAGAGAGGTGGGGTACACCCTGGACAGGTCGCAAGTCCATCGCAGGGCCAATATACAGAGACGAACAACCATTCACACCTACGGTCAATTTAGAGTGTCCAATCAGCCTCGTCCCCAAATTGCATGTCTTTGGACGGTGGGAGGAAGCTGGAGTACCAGAGAGAACCCACGCAGGCATGGGGAGAACATGGAGACTCCACACAGAAAGATGGCCCTGGCAGACACAATCCTAATGTAACCAATTATTTTAAAATGACAGTAACAAGTAATAAATAACACATTACAGCTGTTCAGTAACTTGCCCAACACTGGTTTGTGAGTGGGTGTTGTCCTGTATTGGCAGCAAAAACTCCTTGAAAGTTTTGTCTTCAAAGAAAAGTGTCCTTTTCATGTTGAGCTGTGGACATCAGCTGACTGCTTCTGTTGACGCTGCCTTGTTGGCAGGAAAAGCCTGAGCCAGAATGAAGAGGGAGTTCAAGGCAGTAGGTTTCACTGCAGAGTTTAGGCCTCCATCCAGCAAGGAACCAGAATGATGATGTCAGCACTCCTCCAGCACTGCTATGCAGCTTAGAGAGGTCGGAGAACCACATGACTTCTCTCACTTGTTATTGATGTTTATCCCTATCAAGAGATAATTGATGTCATGTATATATTTGGATATTGATGTGTCATTCATGTTACATAAAACATGATAATAATAATGTTCCTTTTGGGAATTAATTTTTTGGAGTGCAAGTAGAAAATGTAGGAGCCACACATTCAACTGAGCTGCAAAGTTCTGAAGTAGGCAGCATTTATTGTTCCCACAGGTTGATAACTGACTTGAGGTGGTGACACGGAGACGTGGACACAACAAACGATGAGCTGATTCAGAGACACGAGGCAGAAAAAGGAGGATGAACAAGTTACTGGTGGAGTAAAACATTCAGGAACATCCAGGCCCAAAGACAAGAGAAGGCAAAGCTCCAGGAGTCTTTGATCTCTGAATTCTGTGCATTGATCTCCTGCTTCAGTCTTTGATCTCTGAATTCTGTGCATTGATCTCCTGCTTCAGTCTTTGATCTCTGAATTCTGTGCATTGATCTCCTGCTTCAGTCTTTGATCTCTGAATTCTGTACATTGATCTCCTGCTTCAGTCTTTGATCTCTGAATTCTGTACATTGATCTCCTGCTTCAGTCTTTGATCTCTGACTGATTCTAAACTCATCAAAGGATCACATCAGCATCTTGGTCCAGACTCCAGATGGTGATTTTACCAAGTGCACTGCAGCAGTCCTTGTTGCTGTCTGCTGTTGGGTCACAGCAAAGTAAGGAAACAGCCTGACGGTCCTCAGGAGGAAATTCAACAGCCTCTAAAGATGGAGGTGAATCTAGATCTGCTCATGTTTGCTGTCCTTGATGAACTTGGGCGGTACTCTGGTGCAGGGATGAGGTCATGGAGCTGATCTGGTGCAGGGATGAGGTCATGGAGCTGATCTGGGAGCAGTCCTGATGTCAAATGGACAAAATGTGTCAACATCAAATAAAATTGTAAACCTATTTGAAGCCTTATTTTGTGTTTGATGGACATTTTTTCAATCTCTAATGACCGTTTTAACTGAACCTGCTGGATCCTGTGGTGCCTGATGAGGAGACAACTTGAGTACAAAGTTGAAGAGGAGGGTTTTTGGAGGGGAGATGATTTTACTTATTTTTGCAGTGTTGTAAATCAAAATAATTGCAATTAAATGATAGAATTTTCTCCAAATTTCCTGACTAAGATGGATTCCAAACCAAATCAGCTGTCACAAGGGAAAGTCTGCATGTACACACACACACACACACACACACACACACACAGACTCACACACACACACACACACACACACGCACACACACACACACACACGCACACACACAGGTTTGCACAGCTATCCTAGTTCGGACATTAATTTCCATTTCATGTACAGTTTCACCTTAATCCTAATCCTCACCAAAGGATGTCTAATCCCTAATCTGAACCTAAACTCTACTCAGACCTAAACTCTAAAAGACAAATTACTTTGTCTTTGGTCCCTGTGAGGATGAGGAGTCCTGATCACGTTCTATAGAGAAATGGTCTCCAATAGAAAAACAGATAAGACAAGAAATGCATGTAACACACACACACACACACACACACACACACACACACACCAACTGACATTCCCAGGGACTAAACCAAACCAATTCCTACTTAACCCTAAGCTCCACCTCAGTTCTAGATGAGACTGGTAGAACATGGAACCTTCCCATCAGCTTCACCACCACTGGAGTATCTGGTCAACACCAGAATGGTGGAGACAAGACAACATGCGACCAATCCTCTCTCTCTCCCTCATCATCAGCTGCTGCAGCCCTTGAAAGAAAACCTTTGACACATGGACCTACAGTAGGAGCAGGTGTTGTCTCCTCTGGAACAGCAGTTTAACGTTGTTGGCAGGACTGGAACCTGAGCAGGGAGACCCCAATGGATTTCTAGTCCATCGCCTTCACCACTCGGCCACAACAACTACACTCCCACACATGAGTAGAGGATTGATATTCAACAATTTATATTTATTGAAGCATAGTAGGTTTTTTATCTTCTCACAAACACAAACTATTTGTGTGTGTGTGTGTGTGTCAGTGGTTTTGATGGAGTAGTGAAGAGGATAGGATAGTGAGGATTTCTCCATTTTTGTCGTCACTCTGCAACTAATTTTCAGTTGAACTCACAAGAATGAACAAACTTTGACATGTTTCTTTCTTTTGTGTGTCAACAACTTTGGTCTTGACAGCTCCTGACAAACACACCACACACACTCTACAGTTCTAATCTGTTGAGAACATGAAACGTGCGGCCCCAGTGACCCTGCAGGACATTTTTGTCCATTTTAAATTTTGATTCATGACCCAGAACCTCTCAAAACCCCAGAAAAATAAAGGTTTGGGTGCATTAAAGACATAAATAATAACAACATCATGTTTCAAGGTTTTCTTCTATCAAATTATTTCCAACAAGATGAGGGAATTCCTAAAATGTTTCAGTTGTTGAATTCTCAGCAGCCTAAAGGTCAACCTCCATCATCTGCTGTGCTCCTTAACAGAGGAATTAGCTCAAATGGTAGAGTGCTAGCTTAGCATGTGAGAGGTAGAGGGATCCATGCCCTCATTCTCCAGAATACTTTAACTTGTTCTGTTGATCAGAGGAGCTGCTGGGTGATGAATGCTGATGTTTGTCCACTGCTGTGATAAAGTGTCCCCTGTTACTGAGATGAGGATGAACACCTGCTCAGGTCAAAGCTGCAATGAAGTCAAGTCATCACCCTATAAAGCACCAAATAACAAAAGTTACACTTTACAAGTAGAACAGGTCCAGTTCAACACTCCTTAAATGAATTTACACCCAACAATTCTTCATGAGCAAGCACATCCTAGCTTAGGCCCAACTTTTCTTGGCACTCTCCCAGATGCTTGGGAGCTGCTGGGGAAGCGCTAGTTAGGCCTAAGCTAGGAGCTAAGCTAAGTTGGTCTACACCAGCTAGTGAGGGCTGGCTAGCTCTCGCAGCTTTTGGTGCAGAGCTGCTGCAGGTCCAATTCAACCTCGCTAAGCCTCACCTCCAACACAACAAGAAAACTACATTTAACACACTTATCAGTATCACTAAAGGAGGCAGAGGAGGAAGAAAACATGTGGCACTCTGAGCAGGAGAGAGGAGGACAAGAGGGAGAAGCCATCGTTAGCTTGGAGTGGAGAATTTATCAGGCAGAAAGACTGTTGCTACCAGAATGATGGTCTTTTAAACTTCAGCCAAATAAAGCAGTTAGGTATTAATTTTTGGTGGGTAATTAGTCAAGGAAATAAGGAATTAGCAGGGAGGATCACACTTTAGCGAGCACAATGAAGCAAGGCTCTACGTTCAGCAACACAGAAAAAGGACTTGAGGTCACACGCTTCCTGAAACCAAGGTCAAAAATCCAGGACGGACGAAGGGGAGGACGACAAAGACAAAGACACAAGAAACAGAGATAATAACCATCAACTCCATAACAACCATAACAAATATAACCATACAGAACATATATATCAAATATAACAAGAAAGGCATTAAAAGATATGTCACCTCTGGTCAAATACCCTGATTTGCATTTGTGTCTGTCAGCATTTTCATTTTCATGTTAAAGCCTCCAGAATGAGGGGATGAATGCTGCAAAATGGAACAGCAACATTGAACCAAGTACAGGATTGGTGGGAGACTGATGGTCGCTGTTTGGGTTTTTGAAGAACAAGGAGGGCGTGGCTTCAAGTTGGATTCTCAGAGACTATTTCCCCAACCTCTACATTGGAATCTGCACTGCCATCCAGTCACATGACTGAAGTCATCCAGTCACATGACTGAAGTCATCCAGTCATGTCAGTGATGTCACTTGGCAGGACTGTCATTGCCATCACATTATAGAAAAGAATCCAGACTCCACCTGTGGCTCCATGATAACTGATGGACCTCTGGTTGGAGGCTGGACGATGATGTTTGGACTGGAAGGAAAACTCCTTGTCCAAATTCCATTGTGTTCAAGTTTAAAGTCCCACAATAAGAAGTAGCTGAATCTGACAGGTGGAGGTTTGGAACTACAAGATGGTGATGTTTTCTTGACTTGATGCTCTGACTGTCAGGGTGGATGACAGCTTCTTCTGCTGCATCTGAGTGGCTAGGATTGGAGCTTTTACCCTCCAAGGTTGTTTGGTTCCAGGGGAAATTTTAGAATTCCAGTCCCCAACCTGGGCTGTTCTGAAACTCTTCTCCTGAATCACTCCTGAGCTGCAGCAAGAACAAATACCAGTGCCAACCAGATCAACTTCATGGCTGCTAACAGCCTCAGACACTTGATTTCCATCAATCTGGAGCCAAGAAGGCCCTCACCTGTGGTTCTCCTCCAGGAGGGTCCAGGTTCTGCCATTGGGGCTCCTGGTGCCACTGCCAGAGAGCCTCAGCTGCACACTGCAACATTTCAACAGGAGATTGACATTCCTTCAAATGTCCTGACATCTGATTCCAATGGTTCTGTTCCATATTTATATTTTAAAATAAATCACACAATGAAAGCTGCCTCAGCTGGTTTAAGAGAGAGAACAAGCTAAGAGATCTGAAACCAGTAAAATATGCTTTTCTGTGTGCAAACTAGTGAGGGGCATGGAAGGATATTTTACCACCAATCCAGAACCCAGACTTTAGTCATGTGATGAGATGGCGACTCTGATTATGAAGTTACTGGACAAAATGTGAATTGAGAGAAAACACATTTCTTCAGCAGACTTTGATCCAACATTGAAGTTAAGAGTTTGGTGGCTGCTCCATGTTGGAGGAAACCAGGCGATGTTGGACCGTCACAGGGAAGCTCCTTTGCCTCCTCTGCTGCCAGTTCAACCACTCACTCCCATCAGTGGAGAGCAGCTTCAACTGGGTTTGGAATGTACCATTGTGGATGCATAGGAATGTGGAGAAAATGTCCTTTGTCAGAAGTGGGATTCGAACCCACGCCTCCAGGAGAGACTGCGACCTGAACGCAGCGCCTTAGACCGCTCGGCCATCCTGACTGACACTGAAAGTTGCAGACTTCAATATCAAATGAATTCATTCACTGACAAAGTAGAATTTTTTCCACAGGAGCTACTGGCTCCTTAGTCGTTACATTTATTGTTAACATTAAACACACAGTCTGTGTTCATGGCAGTAAGAAATGAACCAGAACATTTGAACCACGTAACATCTCTTGATCAGTTTGGTACATGGGACACATTCCAGACAGGAAGGTCCTTCTGAGACTTGAAATGGGATCACTGGATCCAGAGTTCTCACCCTTCCACCCTGGAACCAAACACAAGGAGGAGGTTCCTCTAAATACAACTTGACATCACCTGCAATCAACCTGTTGATATTTGGAGGTTCATCTTGCTCTTGTTCCAGACTACATTGGCAAAAGGATCATGAACCACAAGGAAATCATGGAACTCCAGATTGATTCAGGACTTTCTAACTCCATCGTATGACCTGGGAGCAAAGACTGGCCAGGCCTTCCTTAATTTATCAGTTAATTACTGCTTCAACAAACATGCCACTTAATTAAGTTACCAGAATTTCTCTTATTGAAAAACCCTCCAGCCTGATTTCTTGACATGACATGAAAAATTCTCCAAGAACCCACAGTTGGGTGGAAAGATACCAGGTTAACCAGGAGGAGTCCTGCTCCTGAACCATGGATGGAACAAAGTCCACTGGAAAACTCAGCAGTTCCTGAGTGCCAGATCCATCCGGGAGCTTGGGTCTCCACTTGACTGTGGTGATCCATGAGATCAAGGAGGACAGAGGGAAGAAGGATCCTGTTGGAGATCTCCTCCCTTCTTCCTCCACTTCACTACTACTTGGATGTCAGGAATATGAGGTACTTTACTCAAATGACGTATTAGGAGTTTCCTGTTTGACAAGAAGGAAGTCAGAGGTTCATACCTCACTTGTTGGTGGTGCCCTCAACCTGCTGAGAGCATCACTTAGTTCTCTACAGAGAAACATGGCAGCTCTGCTGAAGGCTGCAGGAAACCTGCTGGAACTGAGACTTGGACTCAGGTCACTGGATTCAAAGTCCAGGGTGCCAACAGGTCCACCAGGGCATCTGTGCTTTACTTACCATGTAAAAAGGACCACAGTGGTCGTCTGGTTTTAATTTAACAAACAAATATGGTTGAAAACTTTGAGACAGAGACACAGGGCTCTTATTTGAAGGGCCATGGGATGGGAAATATCCCAGACCTCTGAGATCAGAGCGCTCACTTTGATCTCAGGGTCCTGACTTTGGGGGTTCTTCCTTTGGTCTTCAAATACTCGTGGTTTTTATTGGCAGAACTTTCAACTTGCATGCAAAAAGAGAATCACAGTCCATGGAAACCCAGCAGACAGTGTTTATTTCTAATAAATCAGACAATCGCACAAATGAGAATGAAAGGAAAAAACAATAAAAGGTTTTAAAATCCTTCTCCACTCTAAAGCTTTTTAAAGTTCATTTGAAGGTTCAAAGGTGGAGGTGAGGAGGTCACCCTGATCCTCCCTGTCGTCACTGCCAGGATTCTTTCTTCTGGTGCTGTGGTTCTTCTGATGAAGGGGGCGTGATGTTTGCTGTCTCAGGCTCCACCAAATGTCCTCTTTAGGACGCAACAATGTGGCCTCTTCACTGCTCCATCTTCCCTGCATCGGAGACACCAGGGTTCCTCCTGGTGCCGACCCCATCGTCCTTCTACCCAATGGTGCGGCCATGGATCCTCAGAGGAGGCTGGGATCCTTCTTCTCATCAGAGCCACAGTTTTTCCTGTAGGGAACAACAGGAGCTTTGTTGTAATGTTTTGCTCGGTGTTTCCTGCTCAGAGCGTCAGGATCTGTGACGCCATCTTGTGGTAGGGGGTCATCATCTTGTTGTGTGGTAGTGGATTCATTGATCTGCTGTTTCAACACATTCAAGTTCATTATCCTACAAGTCAAAGTACATTTGGTGTGGAGTTTTAGTTTCTGGCCTCAATCATAACGTGTGCCTTTCTTCTTCATGAACATTTCTCAGCTTTGTAAGTTTATTCTAGTTTTTCTTCCTCACTTTTCTATTCCATTGTTGTTGAAGATTCGACTGCAGGTTGGAGTTCCCTGTTGACTGAAGCAGAAACAGGAATAACAAGCTGGAGGCTGTCAGAGCTCCAAGTTGGGCCGCTGATATTAAAGTAGGAGATGAACACATCCAGGTTAGCATCCCTCTCAGAAGCTGCTACTTTACCTCTTCAGAATACAGCAGCCTAGCATAGCTTCATCTGGCCAGTTAGTGGCCCACTTTGATGTCTGGGATATCAGGTTCAAGGTTCTTCACAGCTCTGAATGAAGGCTTTCTAAAGTGTTAACCAGTACTCCAGTTGTAAAAAACAATCAGGGGGGATGGTAGATTTTGATGTTTAGGAACAGATCATTTGTGCTGATGACAGCGCATCAGGTGAGAGACCAACAGTGTACCCTTACTCCTCTCAAACAACAAGCATGCTATGGATATTACCTGTCTGCTACTCCTGTTATTGATCTTGACCAAGCCCCCAGGCTGACACTGCTACCACTGCTCCTACATAGTTAGAGTCAAATGCAGAGGACATTTTCCCACCGGGTGCAAGTGCAACTTCATACTCATGCTACCTATAAATCTGGGAATTCTTCTATATTTTGAAACAAAACATTCTCAAGTCAAGTCCATTTTAATGAAAGTGCAAGAGCAAAAGAATGAAACAAATGTACTGTGGCAGGATGGCGCTACACTCCCCACCATGAGGGGCAGTGTGGCAGACGATAGTGAGTGGTCACCTAGAAGAAGACCTGGTCCGACCCTTCTCCGTCCTTTCAAATTCCTCTCCCTCCTTTACGGAGCCGACAGCCGTGCGTGGTGGCGTCTCGCTGGTCAGCAGATCGGTTCCAAACAAAGGTACCTCAAAACCTCAAAATAATGCTACAGTGATGTCGGAAGAATTGCTCATGATCTCAAAATGATGCGACAGTGATGTAGTAAGAATTGCTAATAAACTCAAAATGATGCTAACAGTAATGTAGTGATAGTTGCGAATAAACTCAAAGAGATGTTGACAGTCATGTACTAAGAGTTGCTACGAACCTCAAAATAATGCGACAGTGATGGAGTGATAGTTGCTAATAAACTCAGTGATGTTTAAAGAAATGTAGTAAATGTTTCGAACAACCTCAAAGTGATGCTGACAGTCATGTAGTAAGAGTTGCTACTTGCCACAAAACAATACTAAAGTGATGTCGGAAGAATTGCTAATGAACTCAAAATGATGCTAACAGTAATGTCGTGAAAGTTTCGAACAACCTCAAAGTGATGCTGACAGTCATGTAGTAAGAGTTGCTACGAACCTCAAAATAATGCAACAGTGATGTCAGAAGAATTGCTAAAGATCTCAAAATGATGCGACAGTGATTTAGTAAGAATTACTAATGAACTCAAAATGATGCGAACAGAAATGGAGTGAAAGTTTCGAATAACCTCAAAGTGATGCTGACAGTGATGTAGTAAGTGTTGCTATGAACTTCAAAATAATGCGACGGTAATGTAGTAAAAGTTGCTACGAACCTCAAAACATTGCGACAGTGATGTCAGAAGAATTGCTAATGAACTCAAAATGATGCTAACAGTAATGTAGTGATAGTTGCTAATTAACTCAGTGATGCTTGCAGTCATGTAGTAAGTGTTTCGAACAACCTCAAAGTGATGCTGACAGTCATGTAGTAACAGTTGCTTCTAACCTCAAAATGATGCTAACAGTAATGTAGTGATAGTTGCTAATAAACTCAGTGATGCTTACAGTAATGTAGTAAGTGTTTCGAACAACCTCAAAGTGATGCTGACAGTCATGTACTAAGAGTTGCTACGAACCTCAAAATAATGCGACAGTTATGTAATAAAAGTTGCTACGAACCTCAAAATATTGCGACAGTGATGTCGGAAGAATTGCTAATGATCTCAAAATGATGCGACAGTGATTTAGTAAGAATTGCTAATGAACTCAAAATGATGCTAACAGTAATGGAGTGAACGTTTCGAATAACCTCAAAGTGATGCTGACAATCATGTAGTAAGAGTTGCTACGAACCTCAAAATAATGCGACAGTGATGTCAGAAGAATTGCTAATGATCTCAAACTGATGGGAAAGTGATGTCCTAAGAATTGCTAATGAACTCAAAATGATGCTAACAGTAATGTAGTGATGGTTGCTAATAAACTCAGTGATGCTTACAGTAATGTAGTAAGAGTTGCTACGAACATTTAAATAATGCAACAGTAATGTAGTAAGAGTTGCTAGAACGTCAAAATAATGCGACAGTGATGTCAGAAGAATTGCTAATGATCTCAAAATGATGCGACAGTGATGTCGGAAGAATTGCTAATGAAATCAAAATGATGCTAACAGTAATGTAGTGATAGTTGCTCATAAACTCAGTGATGCTTACAGTAATGTAGTAAGAGTTTCGAACAACCTCAAAGTGATGCTGACAGTCATGAAGTAAGAGTTGCTACTAACCTCAATTTAATGCAACAGTGATGTCGTAAGAATTGCGAATAAACTCAAAATGATGCTAAAAGTAATGTAGTGATAGTTGCGAATGAACTCAAAGTGATGCTAACAGTAATGTAGTAAGAGTTGCTACGAACATTTAAATAATGCGACAGTAATGTAGTAAGAGTTGCTACGAACCTCAAATAATGCGACAGTGATGTTAGAAGAATTTCTAAAGATCTCAAAATGATGCGTAAGTGATTTAGTAAGAATTGCTAATGAAGTCAAAATGATGCTAACAGTAATGGAGTGAACGTTTCGAATAACCTCAAAGTGATGCTGACAATCATGTAGTAAGAGTTGCTACGAACCTCAAAATAATGCGACAGTGATGTCGGAAGAATTGCTAAAGATCTCAAAATGATGCGACAGTGATTTAGTAAGAATTGCTAATGAACTCAAAATGATGGTAACTGTAATGGAGTGAAACTTTCGAATAACCTCAAAGTGATGCTGACAGTCATGTAATAAGTGTTGCTACGAACCTCAAAATAATGCGACAGTAATGTAGTAAGAGTTGCTACGAACCTCAAAATAATGCGACAGTGATGTCGGAAGAATTGCTAATGAACTCAAGATGATGCTAACAGTAATGTAGTGATAGTTGCAAAGAAACTCAGTGATGCTTACAGTAATGTAGTAAGAGTTTCGAACAACCTCAAAGTGATGCTGTCAGTCATTTAGTAAGAGTTGCTAATGAACTCAATTTAATGCTACAGTGATGTCGTGAGAATTGCTCAACAACTCAAAATGATGCTAACAGTAATGTAGTGATAGTTGCTAATAAAGTCAAAGTGATGCTGACAGTTATGTAGTAAGAATTGCTAATGATCTCAAGATGATGCTAAAAGTAATGTAGTGGTAGTTGCTAATCAAGTCAGTGATGCTTACAGTAATGTAGTAAGTGTTTCGAAAAACCTCAAAGTGATGCTGACAGTCATGTAGTAAGAGTTGCTACGAACCTCAAAATAATGTGACAGTGATGTCAGAAGAATTGCGAATGATCTGAAAATGATGCGACAGTGATGTAGTGAAAGTTTCGAATAACCTCAAAGTGATGCTGACAGTCATGTAGTAAGAGTTGCTACGAACCTCAAAATAATGCGACAGTAATGTCGTAAGAGTTGCTACGAACCTCAAAATATTGCGACAGTGATGTCGGAAGAATTGCTAATGAACTCAAAATGATGCTAACAGTAATGGAGTGAAAGTTTCGAATAACCTCAAAGTGATGCTGACAGTCATGTACTAAGAGTTGCTACGAACCTCAAAATAATGCGACAGTGATGTCAGAAGAAATGTTAAAGATCTCAAAATGAAGCGACAGTGATTTATTAAGAATTGCTAATGAACTCAAAATGATGCTCACAGTAATGGAGTGATAGTTGCTAATCAACTCAGTGATGCTTACAGTAATGTAGTAAGTGTTTCGAACAACCTCAAAGTGATGCTGACAGTCATGTACTCAGAGTTGCTACGAACCTCAAAATAATGCGACAGTAATGTAGTAAGAGTTGCTACGAACCTCAAAATAATGCGACAGTGATGTCGGAAGAATTGCTAATGAACTCAAGATGATGCTAACAGTAATGTAGTGATAGTTGCAAAGAAACTCAGTGATGCTGACAGTAATGTAGTAAGAGTTGCTACGAACCTTAAAATAATGCAACAATAATGTAATAAGAGTTGCCACGAAACTCAATATAATGCGTCAGTAATGTAGTAAAAGTTGCTACGAACCTCAAAATATTGCGACAGTGATGTCGGAAGAATTGCTAATGATCTCAAAGTGATGCGACAGTGATGTAGTAAGAATTGCTAATGAAGTCAAAATGACGCTAACAGTGATGTACTTAAAGTTGCTAATCAACTCAGTGATGCTTACAGTAATGCAGTACGTGATTCCAAAAACCTCAAAGTGATGCTGACAGTCATGTAGTAAGAGTTGCTACAAACCTCAAATAATGCGATAGTGATGTTAGAAGAATTTCTAAAGATCTCAAAATGATGCGTAAGTGATTTAGTAAGAATTGGTAATGAAGTCAAAATGATGCTAACAGTAATGGAGTGAACGTTTCGAATAACCTCAAAGTGATGCTGACAATCATGTAGTAAGAGTTGCTACGAACCTCAAAATAATGCGACAGTGATGTCGGAAGAATTGCTCATGAACTCAAAATGATGCTAACAGTAATGTAGTGATAGTTGCTAATCAACTCAGTGATGCTTACAGTAATGTAGTAAGTGTTTCGAACAACCTCAAAGTGATGCTGACAGTCATGTACTCAGAGTTGCTACGAACCTCAAAATAATGCGACAGTGATGTCGGAAGAATTGCTAATGATCTCAAAATGATGCGACAGTGATGTGGTAAGAATTGCTAATGAACTCAAAATGATGCTAACTGTAATGGAGTGAAACTTTCGAATAACCTCAAAGTGATGCTGACAGTCATGTAATAAGTGTTCCTACGAACCTCAAAATAATGCGACAGTAATGTAGTAAGAGTTGCTACGAACCTCAAAATAATGCGACAGTGATGTCGGAAGAATTGCTCATGAACTCAAGATGATGCTAACAGTAATGTAGTGATAGTTGCAAAGAAACTCAGTGATGCTTACAGTAATGTAGTAAGAGTTTCGAAAACCTCAAAGTGATGCTGACAGTCATTTAGTAAGAGGTGCTAATGAACTCAATTTAATGCTACAGTGATGTCGTGAGAATTGCTCAAAAACTCAAAATGATGCTAACAGTAATGTAGTGATAGTTGCTAATAAAGTCAAAGTGATGCTGACAGTCATGTAGTAAGAGTTGAAACGAACCTCAAAATAATGTGACAGTGATGTCAGGAGAATTGCTAATGATCTGAAAATGATGCGACAGTGATGTAGTGAAAGTTTCGAATAACCTCAAAATGATGCTGACAGTCATGTAGGAAGAGTTGCTACGAACCTCAAAATAATGCGACAGTAATGTAGTAAGAGTTGCTACGAACCTCAAAATATTGCGACAGTGATGTCGGAAGAATTGCTAATGAACTCAAAATGATGCTTACAGTAATGTAGTAAGTGTTTCGAACAACCTCAAAGTGATGCTGACAGTCATGTTGTAAGAGTTGCTAATGGACTCAATTTAATGCTAAAGTGATGTCTTGAGAATTGCTCAACAACTCAAAATGATGCTAACAGTAATGTACTGATAGTTGCTAATAAACTCAAAGTGATGCTGACAGTTATGTAGTAAGAATTGCTAATAATCTCAAGATGTTGCTAACAGTAATGTAGTGGTAGTTGCTAATCAAGTCAGTGATGCTTACAGTAATGTAGTAAGTGTTTCGAAGAACCTCAAAGTGATGCTGACAGTCATGTTGTAAGAGTTGCTACGAACCTCAAAATAATGCGACAGTAATGTCGTAAGAGTTGCTACGAACCTCAAAATAATGCGACAGTGATGTCAGAAGAATTGCTAAAGATCTCAAAAGGATGCGACAGTGATTTATTAAGAATTGCTAATGAACTCAAAATGATGCTAACAGAAATGGAGTGAACGTTTCGAATAACCTCAAAGTGATGCTGACAGTCATGTACTAAGAGTTGCTACGAACCTCAAAATAATGCGACAGTTATGAAATAAAAGTTGCTACGAACCTCAAAATATTGCGACAGTGATGTCGGAAGAATTGCTAATGAACTCAAGATGATCCCAACAGTAATGTAGTAAAAGTTGCTCCGAACCTCAAAATATTGCGACAGTGATGTCGGAAGAATTGCTAATGAACTCAAAATGATGCTAACAGTAATGTAGTGATACTTGCTAATCAACTCAGTGATGCTTACAGTAATGTAGTAAGTGTTTCGAACAACCTCCAAGTGATGCTGACAGTCATGTAGTAAGAGTTGCTACTAACCTCAAAATGATGCTAATGGTAATGGAGTGAAAGTTGCTGATAAATTCAAAGTGATGCTGACAGTTATGTAGTAAGAATTGCTAATGATCTCAAGATGATGCTAACAGTAATGTACTGATAGTTGCAAAGAAACTCAGTGATGCTTACAGTAATGTAGTAAGAGTTTCAAACAACCTCAAAGTGAAGCTGACAGTCATTTAGTAAGAGTTGCTACGAACCTCAAAATAATGTGACAGTGATGTCAGAAGAATTGCTAATGATCTGAAAATGATGCGACAGTGATGTAGTAAGAGTTGCTACAAACCTCAAAATAATGCGACAGTAATGTAGTAAGAGTTGCTACGAACCTCAAAGTATTGCGACAGTGATGTCGGAAGAATTGCTAATGAACTCAAAATGATGCTTACAGTAATGTAGTAAGTGTTTCGAACAACCTCAAAGTGATGCTGAACGTCATGTTGTAAGAGTTGCTCATGAACTCAATTTAATGCTAAAGTGATGTCTTGAGAATTGCTCAACAACTCAAAATGATGCTAACAGTAATGTACTGATAGTTGCTAATGAACTCAAAGTGATGCTGACAGTTATGTAGTAAGAATTTCTAATGATCTCAAGATGATGCTAAAAGTAATGTAGTGGTAGTTGCTAATCAAGTCAGTGATGCTTACAGTAATGTAGTAAGTGTTTCGAAGAACCTCAAAGTGATGCTGACAGTCATGTAGTAAGAGTTGCTACGAACCTCAAAATAATGCGACAGTGATGTCAGAAGAATTGCTAAAGATCTCAAAATGATGCGACAGTGATTTATTAAGAATTGCTAATGAACTCAAAATGATGCTAACAGTAATGTAGTGATAGTTGCTAAGAAACTCAGTGATGCTTAAAGTAATGTAGTAAGAGATTCGAACAACCTCAAAGTGATGCTGACAGTCATGTTGTAAGAGTTGCTAATGAACTCAATTTAATGCTAAAGTGATGTCTTGAGAATTGCTCAACAACTCAAAATGATGCTAACAGTAATGTACTGATAGTTGCTAATAAACTCAAAGTGATGCTGACAGTTATGTAGTAAGAATTGCTAATGATCTCAAGATGATGCTAAAAGTAATGTAGTGGTAGTTGCTAATCAAGTCAGTGATGCTTACAGTAATGTAGTAAGTGTTTCGAAGAACCTCAAAGTGATGCTGACAGTCATGTAGTAAGAGTTGCTACGAACCTCAAAATAATGCGACAGTGATGTCAGAAGAATTGCTAAAGATCTCAAAATGATGCGACAGTGATTTATTAAGAATTGCTAATGAACTAAAAATGATGCTAACAGTAATGGAGTGAAGGTTTCGAATAACCTCAAAGTGATGCTGACAGTTATGTCATAAAAGTTGCTACGAACCTCAAAATATTGCGACAGTGATGTCGGAAGAATTGCTAATGAACTCAAGATGATGCCAACAGTAATGTAGTGATAGTTGCGAAGAAACTCAGTGATGCTGACAGTAATGTAGTAAGAGTTGCTACGAACCTTAAAATAATGCAACAATGATGTAGTAAGAGTTGCCACAAAACTCAATATAATGCGTCAGTAATGTAGTAAAAGTTGTTACGAACCTCAAAATATTGCGACAGTGATGTCGGAAGAATTGCTAATGAACTCAAAATGATGCTAACAGTAATGGAGTGAAAGTTTCGAATACCCTCAAAGTGATGCTGACAGTCATGTAGTAAGAGTTGCTATGAACCTCAAAATAATGCGACAGTGATGTCAGAAGAATTGCTAAAGATCTCAAAATGATGCGACAGTGATTTATTAAGAATTGCTAATGAACTCAAAATGATGCTAACAGTAATGAAGTGAACGTTTCGAATAACCTCAAAGTGATGCTGACAGTCATGTACTAAGAGTTGCTACGAACCTCAAAATAAAGTGACAGTAATGTAATAAAAGTTGCTACGAACCTCAAAATATTGCGACAGTGATGTCGGAAGAATTGCTAATGAACTCAAGATGATGCTAACAGTAATGTAGTGATAGTTGCTAAGAAACTCAGTGATGCTTACAGTAATGTAGTAAGAGTTTCGAACAACCTCAAAGTGATGCTGACAGTCATTTAGTAAGAGTTGCTAATGAACTCAATTCATTGCTACAGTGATGTCGTGAGAATTGCTCATAAACTCAAAATGATGCTAACAGTAATGTAGTGATAGTTGCTATTAAACTCAAAGTGGTGCTGACAGTCATGTAGTAAGAGTTGCTACGAACCTTAAAATAATGCAACAATAATGTAGTAAGAGTTGCTACGAACCTCAAAATAATGTGACAGTGATGTCAGAAGAATTGCTAATGATTTGAAAATGATGCTAACAGTTATGGAGTGAAAGTTTCGAATAACCTCAAAGTGATGCTGACAGTCATGTACTAAGAGTTGCTACGAACCTCAAAATAATGCGACAGTGATGTCAGAAGAATTGCTAAAGATCTCAAAATGATGCGACAGTGATTTATTAAGAATTGTTAATGAACTAAAAATGATGCTAACAGTAATGGAGTGAACGTTTCGAATAACCTCAAAGTGATGCTGACAGTCATGTACTAAGAGTTGCTACGAACCTCAAAATAAAGTGACAGTAATGTAATAAAAGTTGCTACGAACCTCAAAATATTGCGACAGTGATGTCGGAAGAATTGCTAATGAACTCAAGATGATGCTAACAGTAATGTAGTGATAGTTACGAAGAAACTCAGTGATGCTTACAGTCATGTAGTAAGAGTTTCGAACAACCTCAAAGTGATGCTGACAGTCATTTAGTAAGAGTTGCTAATGAACTCAATTCAATGCTACAGTGATGTCGTGAGAATTACTCATAAACTCAAAATGATGCTAACAGTAATGTAGTGATAGATGCTAATAAACTCAAAGTGGTGCTGACAGTCATGTAGTAAGAGTTGCTACGAACCTTAAAATAATGTGACAGTGATGTCAGAAGAATTGCTAATGATTTGAAAATGATGCGACAGTGATGTAGTAAGAATTGCGAATGAACTCAAAATGATGCTAACAGTAATGGAGTGAAAGTTTCGAATAACCTCAAAGTGATGATGACAGTCATGTAGGAAGAGTTGCTACGAACCTCAAAATAATGCGACAGTGATTTATTAAGAATTGTTAATGAACTAAAAATGATGCTAACAGTAATGGAGTGAACGTTTCGAATAACCTCAAAGTGATGCTGACAGTCATGTACTAAGAGTTGCTACGAACCTCAAAAAAAAGTGACAGTAATGTAATAAAAGTTGCTACGAACCTCAAAATATTGCGACAGTGATGTCGGAAGAATTGCTAATGAACTCAAGATGATGCTAACAGTAATGTAGTGATAGTTACGAAGAAACTCAGTGATGCTTACAGTAATGTAGTAAGAGTTTCGAACAACCTCAAAGTGATGCTGACAGTCATTTAGTAAGAGTTGTTAATGAACTCAATTCAATGCTACAGTGATGTCGTGAGAATTACTCATAAACTCAAAATGATGCTAACAGTAATGTAGTGATAGATGCTAATAAACTCAAAGTGGTGCTGACAGTCATGTAGTAAGAGTTGCTACGAACCTTAAAATAATGCAACAATAATGTAGTAAGAGTTGCTACGAACCTCAAAATAATGTGACAGTGATGTCAGAAGAATTGCTAATGATTTGAAAATGATGCGACAGTGATGTAGTAAGAATTGCGAATGAACTCAAAATGATGCTAACAGTAATGGAGTGAAAGTTTCGAATAACCTCAAAGTGATGATGACAGTCATGTAGGAAGAGTTGCTACGAACCTCAAAATAATGCGACAGTGATGTCAGAAGAATTGCTAAAGATCTCAAAATGATGCGACAGTGATGTCAGAAGAAGTGGTAATGATCTCAAAATGATGCTAAATGTAACGTAGTGATAGATGCTAAAAAACTCAGTGATGCTTACAGTAATGTAGTATGTGTTTCGAACAACCTCAAAGTGATGCTGACAGTCATGTAGTAAGAGTTGCTACTAACCTCAAAATGATGCTAATAGTAATGTAGTGATAGTTGCAAATAAACTCAAAGTGATGCTGACAGATATGTAGTAAGAATTGCTAATGATTTCAAAATGATGCGACAGTGATGTAGTAAGAATTGCTAATGATGTCAAAATGATGCTAACAGTAATAGGGTGAAAGTTTCGAATAACCTCAAAGTGATGGTGACAGTCATGTAGTAAGAGTTGCTCCGAACCTCAAAATATTGCGACAGTGATGTCGGAAGAATTGCTAATGAACTCAAAATGATGCAACAGTGATTTATTAAGAATTGCTAATGAACTAAAAATGATGCTAACAGTAATGTAGTCATAGTTGCTAATCAACTCAGTGATGCTTACAGTAATGTAGTAAGTGTTTCGAACAACCTCAAAGTGATGCTGAGAGACATATAGTAATAATAATAATAATGTAGTAATAAAGCAACAATAATGTAGTAAGAGTTTCTACGAACTTCAACATAATGCGACAGTGATGTCGGAAGAATTGCTAATGATCTCAAAATGATGCGACAGTGATGTGGTAAGAATTGCTAATGAACTCAAAATGATGCTAACAGTAATGGAGTGAAACTTTCGAATAACCTCAAAGTGATGCTGACAGTAATGTAATAAGTGTTGCTACGAACCTCAAAATAATGCGACAGTAATGTAGTAAAAGTTGCTACGAACCTCAAAATATTGCGACAGTGATTTCGGAAGAATTGCAAATGAACTCAAGATGATGCTAACAGTAAAGAAGTGATAGTTGCTAAGAAACTCAGTGATGCTTACAGTAATGTAGTAAGAGTTTCGAACAACCTCAAAGTGATGCTGACAGTCATTTCGTAAGAGTTGCTAATGAACTCAATTTAATGCTACAGTGATGTCGTGAGAATTGCTCAACAACTCAAAATGATGCTAACAGTAATGTAGTGATAGTTGCTAATGAAGTAAAAGTGATGCTGAAAGTCATGTAGTAAGAGTTGCTACGAACCTCAAAATAATGTGACAGTGATGTCAGAAGAATTGCTAATGATCTGAAAATGATGCGACAGTGATGTAGTAAAAGTTACAACGAACCTCAAAATATTGCGACAGTCATGTCGGAAGAATTGCTAATGAACTCAAAATGATGCTAACAGTAATGGAGTGAAAGTTTCGAATAACCTCAAAGTTATGCTGACAGTCATGTAGTAAGAGTTGCTACGAACCTCAAAAAAATGCGACAGTAATGTCGTAAGAGTTGCTATGAAACCTCAAAATATTGCGACAGTGATGTCGGAAGAATTGCTAATGAACTCAAAATGATGCTAACAGTAATGGAGTGAAAGTTTCGAATAACCTCAAAGTGATGCTGACAGTCATGTACTAAGAGTTGCTACGAACCTCAAAATAATGCGACAGTGATGTCAGAAGAATTGCTAAAGATCTCAAAATGATGCGACAGTGATTTATTAAGAATTGCTAATGAACTCAAAATGATGCTAACAGTAATGGAGTGAACGTTTCGAATAACCTCAAAGTGATGCTGACAGTCATGTACTGAGAGTTGCTACAAACCTCAAAATAATGCGACAGTTATGTAATAAAAGTGGCTACGAACCTCAAAATATTGCGACAGTAATGTCGGAAGAATTGCTAATGAACTCAAGATGATGCCAACATTAATGTAGTGATAGTTGCAAAGAAACTCAGTGATGCTGAAAGTAATGTAGTAAGAGTTGCTACGAACCTTAAAATAATGCAACAATAATGTAGTAAGAGTTGCCACGAAACTCAATATAATGCGTCAGTAATGTAGTAAAAGTTGCTACGAACCTCAAAATATTGCGACAGTGATGTCGGAAGAATTGCTAATGATCTGAAAATGATGCGACAGTAATGTAGTAAGAATTGCTAATGAACTCAAAATGATGCAAACAGTAATGTAGTGATAGTTGCAAAGAAACTCAGTGATGCTTACAGTAATGTAGTAAGAGTTTCGAACAACCTCAAAGTGATGCTGACAGTCATTTAGTAAGAGTTGCTAATGAACTCAATTTACTGCTACAGTGATGTCGTGAGAATTGCTCAACAACTCAAAATGATGCTAACAGTAATGTAGTGATAGTTGCTAATAAAGTCAAAGTGATGCTGACAGTCATGTAGTAAGAGTTGCTACGAACCTCAAAATAATGTGACAGTGATGTCAGAAGAATTGCTAACGATCTGAAAATAATGCGACAGTGATGTAGTGAAAGTTTCGAATAACCTCAAAATGATGCTGACAGTCATGTAGTAAGAGTTGCTACGAACCTCAAAATAATGCGACAGTAATGTAGTAAGAGTTGCTAATGATCTGAAAATGATGCGACAGTGATGTAGTAAGAATTGCTAAAGAACTCAAAATGATGCTAACAGTAATGGAGTGAAAGTTTCGAATAACCTCAAAGTGATGCTAACAGTCATGTAGTAAGAGTTGCTGCGAACCTAAAAATAATGCGTAAGTGATGTCGGAAGAATTGCTAATGAACTCAAAATGATGCTAACAGTAATGTAGTGATAGTTGCGAATCAAGTCAGTGATGCTTACAGTAATGTAGTAAGTGTTTCGAACAACCTCAAAGTGATGCTGACAGTCATGTAGTAAGAGTTGCTACTAACCTCAAAATGATGCTAATAGTAATGTAGTGATAGTTGCTAATGAACTCAAAGTGATGCTGACAGTTATGTAGTAAGAATTGCTCATGATCTCAAGATGATGCTAACAGTAATGTAGTGATAGTTGCTAAGAAACTCAGTGACGCTTAAAATAATGTAGACAGAGTTTCGAATAACCTCAAAGTGATGCTGACAGTCATTGAGTAAGAGTTGCTCATGAACTGAATTTAATGCGACAGTGATGTCGTGAGAATTGCTCAACAACTCAAAATGATGCTAACAGTAATCTAGTGATAGTTGCTAAAAAACTCAAAGTGATGCTGACAGTTATGTAGTAAGAATTGCTAATGATCTCAAGATGATGCTAACAGTAATGTAGTGGTTGTTGCTAATCAAGTCAGTGATGCTTAAAGTAATGTAGTAAGTGTTTCGAAGAACCTCAAAATGATGCTGACAGTCATGTAGTAAGAGTTGCTACGAATCTCAAAATAATGCGACAGTGATGTCGGAAGAATTGCTAAAGATCTCAAAATGATGCGACAGTGATGTCAGAAGAATTGGTAATGATCTCAAAATGATGCTAACAGCAATGGAGTGAACGTTTCGAATAACCTCAAAGTGATGCTGACAGTCATGTACTAAGAGTTGCTACGAATCTTAAAATAATGCAACAGTAATGTAGTAAGAGTTGCTACGAACCTCAAAATATTGCGACAGTGATGTCGGAAGAATTGCTAATGATCTCAAAATGATGCGACAGTGATGTAGTAAGAATTGCTAATGAACTCAAAATGATGCTAACAGTAATGGAGTGAAACTTTCGAATAACCTCAAAGTGATGCTGACAGTAATGTAGTAAGAGTTGCTACGAACCTCAAAATAATGCGACAGTAATGTAGTAAGAGTTGCTATGAACCTCAAAATATTGCGACAGTGATGTCGGAAGAATTGCTAATGAACTCAAAATGATGCTAACAGTAATGTAGTGGTAGTTGCTAATCAAGTCAGTGATGCTTACAGTAATGTAGTAAGTGTTTCGAAGAACCTCAAAGTGATGCTGACAGTCATGTAGTAAGAGTTGCTACGAACCTCAAAATATTGCGACAGTGATGTCGGAAGAAATGCTAATGAACTCAAGATGATGCTAACAGTAATGGAGTGAAACTTTCGAATAACCTCAAAGTGATGCTGACAGTCATGTAGTAAGTGTTGCTATGAACCTCAAAATAATGCGACAGTAATGTAGTAAAAGTTGCTACGAACCTCAAAATATTGCGACAGTGATGTCAGAAGAATTGCTAATGATCTCAAAATGATGCGACAGTGATTTCATAAGAATTGCTAATGAACTCAAAATGATGCTAACAGTAATGGAGTGAACGTTTCGAATAACCTCAAAGTGATGCTGACCGTCATGTACTAAGAGTTGCTCCGAACCTCAAAATAATGCGACAGTGATGTCAGAAGAATTGCTAATGAACTCAAAATGATGCTAACAGTAATGGAGTGGTAGTTGCTAATCAAGTCAGTGATGCTTACAGTAATGTAGTAAATGTTTCGAATAACCTCAAAGTGATGCTGACAGTCATGTACTAAGAGTTGCTACGAACCTCAAAATAATGCGACAGTGATGTCGGAAGAATTGCTAAAGATCTCAAAATGATGCGACAGTGATGTCAGAAAAATTGGTAATGATATCAAAATGATGCTAACAGTAATGGAGTGAACGTTTAGAATAACCGCAAAGTGATGCTGACAGTAATGTAGTAAGTGTTGCTACGAACCTCAAAATAATGCGACAGTAATGGAGTAAAAGTTGCTACGAACCTCAAAATATTGCGACAGTGATGTCGGAAGAATTGCTAAAGACTCAAGATGATGCTAACAGTAATGTAGTGATAGTTGCTAAGAAACTCAGTGATGCTTACAGTCATGTAGTAAGAGTTTCGAACAACCTCAAAGTGATGCTGACAGTAATTGAGTAAGAGTTGCGAATGAACGCAATTTAATGCTACAGTGATGTCGTGAGAATTGCTCAACAACTCAAAATGATGCTAACAGTAATGTAGTGATAGTTGCTAATGAACTCAAAGTGATGCTGATAGTAATGTAGCAAGAGTTGCTACGAACCTCCAAATAATGAAACAGTAATGTAGTAAGAGTTGCTACGAACCTCAAAATATTGCGACAGTGATGTCGGAAGAATTGGAAATGATCTCAAAATGATGCTAACAGTAATGGAGTGAACGTTTCGAATAACCTCAAAGTGATGCTGACAGTCATGTAGTAAAAGTTGCTACGAACCTCAAAATAATGCGACAGTAATGTAGTAAAAGTTGCTACGAACCTCAAAATAATGCGACAGTGATGTCGGAAGAATTGCTAATGAACTCAAGATGATGCTAACAGTAATGTAGTGATAGTTGCTAAGAAACTCAGTGATGCTTCAAGTAATGTAGAAAGAGTTTCGAACAACCTCAAAGTGATGCTGACAGTCATGTAGTAAGAGTTTTACGAACCTCAAAATAATGCGACAGTGATGTCGGAAGAATTGCTAAAGATCTCAAAATGATGCGACGGTGATTTAGTAAGAATTGCTAATGAACTCAAAATGATGCTAACAGTAATGTAGTAAGTGTTTCGAATAACCTCAAAGTGATGCTGACAGTAATGTAGTAAAAGTTGCTACGAACCTCAAAATAATGTGACAGTAATGTATTAAAGTTGCTACGAACCTCAAAATATTGTGACAGTGATGTCGGAAGAATTGCTAATGAACTCAAGATGATGCTAACAGTAATGTAGGGGTAGTTGCTAATCAAGTCAGTGATGCTTACAGTAATGTAGGAAGAGTTTCGAACAACCTCAAAGTGATGCTGACAGTCATTGAGTAAGAGTTGCTAATGAACTCAATTCAATGCGACAGTGATGTCGTGAGAATTGCTCATAAACTCAAAATGATGCTAACAGTAATGTAGTGATAGTTGCAAATAAACTCAAAGTGATGCTGACAGTAATGTAGTAAGAGTTGCTACGAACCTCAAAATAATGTGATAGTGATGTCAGAAGAATTGCTAATGATCTCAAAATGATGCGACAGTGATTTAGTAAGAATTGCAAATGAACTCAAAATGATGCTAACAGTAATGGAGTGAACGTTTCGAATAACCTCAAAGTGATGCTGACAGTCATGTAGTAAGAGTTGCTACGAACCTCAATATAATGCGACAGTAATGTAGTAAAAGTCGCTACGAACCTCAAAATAATGCGACAGTAATGTAGTAAGAGTTGCTACGAACCTCAAAATATTGCGACAGTGATGTCGGAAGAATTGCTAATGAACTCAAGATGATGCTAACAGTAATGTAGTGATAGTTGCTAAGAAACTCAGTGATGCTTACAGTAATGTAGTAAGAGTTTCGAACAACCTCAAAGTGATGCTGACAGTCATTTAGTAAGAGTTGCTAATTAACTCAATTTAATGCGACAGTGATGTCGTGAGAATTGCTCAACATCTCAAAATGATGCTAACAGTAATGTAGTGATAGTTGCTAATAAACTCAAAGTGATGCTGACAGTAATGTAGTAAGAGTTGCTACGAACCTCAAAATAATGCGACAGTGATGTCAGAAGAATTGCTAATGATCCCAAAATGATGCTTACAGAAATGTAGTAAGAGTTGAAACTAGAACAACAAACTGTCCTCTGATGGTTGGACAGGTTGGTTTGGTCCGTCCTCTCACTCATCATTAAAAGCCCTTATTACTCATCATTCATCCAATCTGACACTCACGTCTGCAGTGGGGAATCCCCAGCAACCCGCGGCCCACATGGAGCAGTCTCGGCCAATCACGTGGGGCCTGCAGCGGCACCGACCACCAAATGACTCGCAGGTGTCACTCTCAGCTCCAACCTCATGGCAGGCACAAGGCAGGGCGCCGTTGTTGAAGAGAGCCCAAGAGACACAGCTGAGCTGAGACAGAATGGAGACGAAGGACAGGAGGGACGACAGAGAAAAAGGAAACGTTAGCGAGACATTTTAGGAAAATTAGTTTAGTGGGGAAACGGTTCTTAGCCAAACTTGCTAAATGGAAGGACAACAAAAAAACAAAGATCTTCAAAAGAAAATTAGCACAAAATGAAACCCTGCAAGAGAAAGTAAATCAAGAACTAAATACTCTTGAGGCTCAGGTCTTTAGTTCCAATGCTTGTAAATGACATCTGAATGCATTCACAACCCAAATCTGAGCAGACAGAAGCGTCCCAGTCAGGCCCAGTTTAGTTCCTCTAGAACATTCAGGGATACAGAACAGGGACCAACTCAGGCTGAGAGACACCGACTTGACATGAAAGCTGTTGAGGCCACAGTTGCTGATGAAGTGGTCAGATTTCTCCAGTGGTTCTTGGTTCAGGGAGCTGGAGCTGGAGCTGCTCTCAGGCACCACCAGGACGTGATCCTGGAGAGACAGAAGGAAGAAGTCCAGGCCTGACAGAGGAGAAGGAGGCACAGAGTAGAAACAGCAGATACGTGTGGGGAAAGGGAGAGGGTATCAGTCCAGCAGAGGAGCAGGAAACCTACCACCACAGGGCTCTGCCTGCAGGAACCTGCAGGTGAGGAGGACCTGGTGGTCCGGCACATCCAGAATGATCTGGTTTTCAGACACCGGCACATTTCGGCAGCCGTAAGCGTGGGGACAGAAGGAGGCGTTGGCGTGGCCTGAAAGACGCAAACAACCATCTCCATTTTAATGTTTCTCAATCAGCCGGAGCAGGAAAGCTAAGATGAATCAAAGATCCTCCACCCTGCCAGATCCGACCCTGGTAATGTAGACCTGCACAGGGTGGGTGGGGTGGAGCGGCTGGTGGTGGTGGAGGATGAAGACGTATCTGCCCAAAGCCTGGACACGGTGGAGTCCACCGCAGCGTTCTGAGTAGAAGGATGAGAGCGATGTTCAATGGTACATGTTTTCTTTCCTGAACCGCCGATGTTTCCAATCACGAATCTCAGTCATGAGATTTGAACATCATGAAGGAGTTCAAAAGTGTCAAACTGGGCCGGTCTCCATTTTATGAGTCCGGAGACCGAGGATAAAACTACAAGTCCCTGGTTCAGATTTGACTCGTCTGAATCCAAACACAGCAGCGTTCTTCCACCAGGCCAGATGAGTTGATCATGATAACAAGATATCTTCATGCTACTACAACACACAAACTCATCACCAGAAAAGACTTCATGGTGGAACAACAAATCTCCTCCCAATGGGAAAAACATTGAGTTGAACAATCAACTTTTCCATGATGACATGGAGAGCTTGGCAGCAGCAGCAGGCTTCCATTGGGGGCTGATATGCCAGCTCCACTTAGCCTTCTTTGGAATGGTTTCACCTGGAGTGATGCTGTTATTGAGATCTTTTATCTGGAACAACACCACCTGCATGGAGACTGAGGACTTCAACAGATGCAGATGTTGACCCAGAATAAATCTAAATATTCCAGATGTGTTAAATCAATCCAGCAGCAGTGGTGGGAGCGTCGTAAACTCACTCACTCAGCAGCCGTCAGCCTCCGTACCTGCACGGAGTCCAGCCTGATGTGGTCTCTGTTGTCTGCTCCCAGAGGTGGTCTGTCACCTCTGAACCAGGGGGCTCATCTCTCTGGTGGGAGGTCAGTGGAGGACCTGCAGCGGGGGAGGCCAGGATGGGCTCCTGGAGGAGGAGCTCTGGCCCTCCTTCAGCACCAGCCAGTGGGAGGGAGTTTGGAAACCTGAGGGGACACAGGAGGAGCTACAGGGGGAGGGAAGGTGGATCAGAACCGTTCTAACAAGAGCTCTGAGGGGACACAGGAGGAGCTACAGGGGGAGGAAAGGTGGATCAGAACCGTTCTGACAAGAGCGCTGAGGGGACACAGGAGGAGCTACAGGGGGAGGGAAGGTGGATCAGAACCCTTCTAACAAGAGCGCTGAGGGGACACAGGAGGAGCTTCAGGGGGAGGGAAGGTGGATCAGAACCGTTCTAACAAGAGCTCTGAGGGGACACAGGAGGAGCTACAGGGGGAGGGAAGGTGGATCAGAACCCTTCTAACAAGAGCGCTGAGGGGACAGGAGGAGCTACAGGGGGAGGGAAGGTGGATCAGAACCCTTCTAACAAGAGCGCTGAGGGGACACAGGAGGAGCTACAGGGGGAGGGAAGGTGGATCAGAACCGTTCTAACAAGAGCGCTGAGGGGACACAGGAGGAGCTACGGGGGAGGGAAGGTGGATCAGAACCGTTCTAACAAGAGCCTGAGGGGACACAGGAGGAGCTACAGGGGGAGGGAAGGTGGATCAGAACCGTTCTAACAAGAGCGCTGAGGGGACACAGGAGGAGCTACAGGGGGAGGGAAGGTGGATCAGAACCGTTCTAACAAGAGCGCTGAGGGGACACAGGAGGAGCTACAGGGGGAGGGAAGGTGGATCAGAACTGTTCTAACAAGAGCGCTGAGGGGACACAGGAGGAGCTACAGGGGGAGGGAAGGTGGATCAGAACCGTTCTAACAAGAGCGCTGAGGGGACACAGGAGGAGCTACAGGGGGAGGGAAGGTGGATCAGAACCGTTCTGACAAGAGCGCTGAGGGGACACAGGAGGAGCTACAGGGGGAGGGAAGGTGGATCAGAACCGTTCTGACAAGAGCGCTGAGGGGACACAGGAGGAGCTACAGCGGGAGGGAAGGTGGATCAGAACCGTTCTAACAAGACCGCTGAGGGGACACAGGAGGAGCTACAGGGGGAGGGAAGGTGGATCAGAACCGTTCTAACAAGAGCGCTGAGGGGACACAGGAGGAGCTACAGGGGGGGGGGGGAGGTGGATCAGAACCATTCTAACAAGAGCGCTGAGGGGACACAGGAGGAGCTACAGGGGGGGGGGGGGAGGTGGATCAGAACCATTCTAACAAGAGCGCTGAGGGGACACAGGAGGAGCTACAGGGGGGGGGGGGAGGTGGATCAGAACCGTTCTAACAAGAGTGCTGTCCCACTAATGTTCCTCACAAGAACCCACCTGTCAAGGGGGAACCGTCCATGGGTGCTGATGCAGCGGACTGAAGGTTCAACGTAGTCCATGCTGAACTGGTCTTTAGGCACCAGGTGGACTTTGTGCTAAAAAAAGCAGCAAAAAACAAACAAACACAAAAAGGGGAGAATTTTAACAAAAGTATGCAAATGAGCTGAAGATCAAAATACAAAAAGTAAATCAAGGTTTTTTTTTTCAAATGATTGCCTGCTATTTAGCTAAGAGAAGGACAAATGTCAATCAAGATGTCAGAATGGAACGATCCCACTGGCTTCTGGTCAAGGGAACCATGGAGATGCTAACTTCCTGTTGGACTATCAGGGTGTCTCATCCCTGACATGCTAACTTCCTGTTGGACTATCAGGGTGTCTCATCCCTGACATGCTAACTTCCTGTTGGACTATAAAGCCTGATTTAAGCCTGATTTATGCTTCTGTGTCGAGTAGTATTCGTACCTACGCCGAAGCCTTAAACGCGCCTCCAAAATATCCTGCCTCCGCAACGCGTCGCCGCGGGGTGACGTCACCGTCGAGGACTGTAATTGGTCCGCTCAAAACGTCATTTCCGGTTCAGTCGCAGCACAACAACACCGCCATTTTCAAAGTTTCTGAGGTGACAGCGTCAAGAAAAAATGGACCAAGACGAAGAAAGGTGTATTCGCGGCACTACAAAGACTAACAAATTGCCAACAATTGTTGTCTGTGACCGGAAGAAAACCAAGGAATCCGACAAGAGCCCGTAAACAATACAAAGACAAAGCCACACACCCTAGCGGCTTGGCGGTGAATTGCAGAGCAACGCGTTCCCGCGACTCAGAATAAACCAGGCTTTCCAGTCGCACCTGTTTTACGCCCCCGTGCCAGATAAGGACCCCCATCGGGCTGTGCCACTCTGGAGGGAGCGCGTCTCACAGTCAGTCAGCGGAACCATGCGGATCCGGGCCGGGGCTGTGGGAAGGAGCGTCAATTGTATCGGGTTGTTGTTTTCTGGACTGCAGCAGAACAGGAGCAGCCGGGACTGGAATGTAGAAGTAGGTTATCTTGAAGTTGATTCAGTTATGGTGAACGATATTGTGGTTCAACACTTGAATGAGCTTTAAGGCAAACATATTTCATGAGGAAACAACGCCGGAATTGGACGGATTTCAGCGGCACACAACAACGTATCCGATACACCTCATTGGAAACCTGGTGGTCTAAGACTAAGAAACACCAGTCACCATGAAGAAAGGAACTTTTAGCTGAGTACTCATGTTCTTTTCTGCAGGTTGAATGTCGCATTTGTTGGACAGAAGCGTCTCATCTCAACAAAAGCACCTCTTCAGTGCTGAGGCATGATGGGGCCAGGCATGAGAATGAAGTCCCAGATCCACCAGGATGAACTCAGGTATACAGCCACTCTCCAACTGACTCACAGTTGCTTCACTGATCATTAATTCCTATTCATTTCTTCTCTCCTTCATCTTTAACCATCCAGCTTCCAGGAAGCAGATGCTGGATGAGGCTCTGCTGAATTTGATCCTGAAGGACTGCCAGCCCCTCAGCACTGTTGAGAGGGAAGGGTTCAGGGAACTGGTTCAGGTCCTTGAGCCTCATATGTTTGCCAACCAGAAAGGTTTGTGTGGAAATGATCTAAAGCAGTCGTTGATATCTCCAGTTTATTTCATCTCTAATTTCAATGTATTGATTTACTCTGGGTGTCATTTTTTAGACCATCAAACAAACGGTGGCTAAAAAGTACCAGGAGGAACGGGAAGGAGTGAAAAAGGAAGTCCAGCTGCCATGTGGACATCTGTGGACATGGAGGCTCCCTTGGCTCTGACCTGTCACTGCATTAGTGAGAATGAATGTGTTGGGAGTGCAAGACTTTCCACAAAGTCACCCTGCTGACAGTTTGGCCCCAGTCCAAAGAGGCCTGATGGAGGACTGGGCCATCACCAACAAAGTCAAGTGTCTTGTGAGCGACGCAGAATGAATGTGTTGGGAGTGCAAGACTTTCCACAAAGTCACCCTGCATCATTTTGAGGTTCGTAGCAACTCTCACTACATCACTGTAGTTTCATTATGAGCTTCATCGCAATTATCACATCACTGTCGCATCATTTCTTAGGTAAGTAGCAACTCTCATTACATCATTGTAGAATCATTTCTTACGTTCGTAGCAACTCTCACTACATCACTGTAGCATCATTTCTTACGTTCGTAGCAACTCTCACTACATCACTGTCGCATCATTTTGAGGATAGTCGCAACTCTCGCGACATTACTGTAGCATCATTTTGAGATTCGTAGCAACTCTCACCACATCACTGTAGCATCATTTTGAGGATAGTCGCAACTCTCGCGACATCATTGTAGCATCATTTCTTAGGGAAGTAGCAACTCTCATTACACCGCTTTAGCATTATTTTGAAATTAATATCAACTCTCACCACATCACTGTAGCATCATTTCTTAGGTTTGTAGCAACTCTAATTACATCACTTTAGCATCATTTTGAGGTTCGTAGCAACTCTCACAACATTACTGTACCATGATTTTGAGATTAGTACCAACTCTCATTACATCACTGTAGCATCACTTCTTAGGTTCGTAGCAACTCTCACTACATCACTGTCGCATCATTTTGAGATTCGTAGCAACTCTCACCACATCACTGTAGCATCATTTTGAGGTTCGTAGCAACTCTCACCACATCACTGTAGCATCATTTTGAGGTTCGTAGCAACTCTCACCACATCACTGTAGCATCATTTCTTAGGTAAATAGCAACCCTCATTACATCACTGTTGCATCATTTTGCGGTTCGTAGCAACTCTCACTACATCATTGTCGCATCATTTCTTAGGGAAGTAGCAACTCTCATTACACCGCTTTAGCATTATTTTTAAATTACTATCAACTCTCACCACATCACTGTAGCATCACTTCTTAGGTTTGTAGCAACTCTCACTACATCACTGTCGCATCATTTTGAGATTCGTAGCAACTCTCACCACATCACTGTAGCATCATTTCTTCGGTAAATAGCAACCCTCATTACATCACTGTTGCATCATTTTGAGGTTCGTAGCAACTCTCACTACATCATTGTAGCATCATTTCTTCGGGAAGTAGCAACTCTCATTACACCGCTTTAGCATTATTTTGAAATTACTATCAACTCTCACCACATCACTGTAGCATCACTTCTTAGGTTTGTAGCAACTCTCATTACATCACTTTAGCATCATTTTGAGATTCGTAGCAACTCTCACGACATTACTGTAGCATATTTTTGAGATTAGTAGCAACTCTCATTACATCACTGTAGCATCACTTCTTAGGTTCGTAGCAACTCTCACTACATCACTGTCGCATCATTTTGAGATTCGTAGCAACTCTCACCACATCACTGTCGCATCATTTTGAGGTTCGTAGCAACTCTCACCACATCACTGTAGCATCACTTCTTAGGTTTGTAGCAACTCTCAATACATCACTTTAGCATCATTTTGAGGATAGTAGCAACTCTCACGACATTACTTTAGCATCGTTTTGAGATTCGTAGTAACTCTCATTACATCACTGTAGCATCATTTTGAGGTTCGGAGCAACTCTCACCACATCACTGTGGCATCATTTCTTAGGTAAATAGCAACCCTCATTACATCACTGTAGCATCATTTTGAGGTTCGTAGCAACTCTCACCACATCACTGTAGCATCATTTCTTAGGTAAATAGCAACCCTCATTACATCACTGTAGCATCATTTTGAGATTTGTAGCAACTCTCACCACATCACTGTAGCATCATTTTGAGGTTCGTAGCAACTCTCACCACATCACTGTGGCATCATTTCTTAGGTAAATAGCAACCCTCATTACATCACTGTACCATCATTTTGAGGTTAGAGCAACTCTCACCACATCACTGTCGCATCATTTCTTAGGGAAGTAGCAACTCTCATTACACCGCTTTAGCATTATTTTGAAATTACTATCAACTCTCACTACATCACTGTAGCATCACTTCTTAGGTTTGTCGCAACTCTCATTACATCACTTTAGCATCATTTTGAGGATCGTAGCAACTCTCACGACATCACTGTCGCATCATTTTGAGATTCGTAGCAACTCTCACCACATCACTGTAGCATCATTTCTTAGGTAAATAGCAACCCTCATTACATCACTGTTGCATCATTTTGAGGTTCGTAGCAACTCTCACCACATAACTGTAGCATCATTTCTTAGATAAATAGCAACCCTCATTACATCACTGTACCATTATTTTGAGGTTAGAGCAACTCTCACCACATCACTGTCGCATCATTTCTTAGGGAAGTAGCAACTCTCATTACACCGCTTTAGCATCATTTTGAGATTCGTATCAACTCTCACTACATCACTGTAGCATCACTTCTTAGGTTTGTCGCAACTCTCATTACATCACTTTAGCATTATTTTGAAATTACTATCAACTCTCACCACATCACTGTAGCATCACTTCTTAGGTTTGTAGCAACTCTCATTACATCACTTTAGCATCATTTTGAGGATAGTAGCAACTCTCACGACATCACTGTAGCATCATTTTGAGATTCGTAGCAACTCTCACCACATCACTGTAGCATCATTTTGAGGTTCGTAGCAACTCTCACCACATCACTGTGGCATCATTTCTTAGGTAAATAGCAACCCTCATTACATCACTGTACCATCATTTTGAGGTTAGAGCAACTCTCACCACATCACTGTCGCATCATTTCTTAGGGAAGTAGCAACTCTCATTACACCGCTTTAGCATTATTTTGAAATTACTATCAACTCTCACTACATCACTGTAGCATCACTTCTTAGGTTTGTCGCAACTCTCATTACATCACTTTAGCATCATTTTGAGGATCGTAGCAACTCTCACGACATCACTGTCGCATCATTTTGAGATTCGTAGCAACTCTCACCACATCACTGTAGCATCATTTCTTAGGTAAATAGCAACCCTCATTACATCACTGTTGCATCATTTTGAGGTTCGTAGCAACTCTCACCACATAACTGTAGCATCATTTCTTAGATAAATAGCAACCCTCATTACATCACTGTACCATTATTTTGAGGTTAGAGCAACTCTCACCACATCACTGTCGCATCATTTCTTAGGGAAGTAGCAACTCTCATTACACCGCTTTAGCATCATTTTGAGATTCGTATCAACTCTCACTACATCACTGTAGCATCACTTCTTAGGTTTGTCGCAACTCTCATTACATCACTTTAGCATCATTTTGAGGATCGTAGCAACTCTCACGACATCACTGTCGCATCATTTTGAGATTCGTAGCAACTCTCACCACATCACTGTAGCATCATTTCTTAGGTAAATAGCAACCCTCATTACATCACTGTATTATCATTTTGAGGTTCGTAGCAACTCTCACTACATCATTGTAGCATCATTTCTTAGGGAAGTAGCAACTCTCATTACACCGCTTTAGCATTATTTTGAAATTACTATCAACTCTCACCACATCACTGTAGCATCACTTCTTAGGTTTGTAGCAACTCTCATTACATCACTTTAGCATCATTTTGAGGATAGTAGCAACTCTCACGACATTACTTTAGCATCGTTTTGAGATTCGTAGCAACTCTCATTACATCACTGTAGCATCATTTTGAGGTTCGGAGCAAATCTCACCACATCACTGTGGCATCATTTCTTAGGTAAATAGCAACCCTCATTACATCACTGTAGCATCATTTTGAGGTTCGTAGCAACTCTCACCACATCACTGTAGCATCATTTCTTAGGTAAATAGCAACCCTCATTACATCACTGTAGCATCATTTTGCGGTTCGTAGCAACTCTCACCACATCACTGTAGCATCATTTTGAGATTCGTAGCAACTCTCACCACATCACTGTAGCATCATTTCTTAGGTAAATAGCAACCCTCATTACATCACTGTAGCATCATTTTGAGTTTCGTAGCAACTCTCACCACATCACTGCAGCATCATTTCTTATGTAAATAGCAACCCTCATTATATCACTGTAGTATCATTTTGAGGTTCGTAGCAACTCTCACCACATCACTGTAGCATCATTTTGAGGTTCGTAGCAACTCTCACCACATCACTGTAGCATCATTTCTTAGGTAAATAGCAACCCTCATTACATCACTGTAGCATCATTTTGAGGTTCGTAGCAACTCTCACCACATCACTGTAGCATCATTTCTTAGGGAAGTTGCAACAGTAGCATTATTTTGAAATTACTATCAACTCTCACCACATCACTGTAGCATCACTTCTTAGGTTTGTAGCAACCCTCATTACATCACTGTAGCATCATTTTGAGGTTCGTAGCAACTCTCACCACATCACTGTAGCATCATTTCTTAGGTAAATAGCAACCCTCATTACATCACTGTAGCATCATTTTGCGGTTCGTAGCAACTCTCACCACATCACTGTAGCATCATTTTGAGATTCGTAGCAACTCTCACCACATCATTGTAGCATCATTTCTTAGGGAAGTAGCAACTCTCATTACACCGCTTTAGCATTATTTTGAAATTACTATCAACTCTCACCACATCACTGTAGCATCACTTCTTAGGTTTGTAGCAACTCTCATTACATCACTTTAGCATCATTTTGAGATTCGTAGCAACTCTCACGACATTACTGTCGCATCATTTTGAGATTCGTAGCAACTTTACCAAATCACTGTAGCATCATTTTGAGGTTCGTAGCAACTCTCACCACATCACTGTGGCATCATTTCTTAGGTAAATAGCAACCCTAATTACATCACTGTACCATCATTTTGAGGTTAGAGCAACTCTCACCACATCACTGTCGCATCATTTCTTAGGGAAGTAGCAACTCTCATTACACCGCTTTAGCATTATTTTGAAATTACTATCAACTCTCACTACACCACTGTAGCATCACTTCTTAGGATTGTCGGACTCTCATTACATCACTTTAGCATCATTTTGAGGACTGTAGCAACTCTCACGACATCACTGTCGCATCATTTTGAGATTCGTAGCAACTCTCACCACATCACTGTAGCATCATTTCTTCGGTAAATAGCAACCCTCATTACATCACTGTTGCATCATTTTGAGGTTCGTAGCAACTCTCACTACATCATTGTAGCATCATTTCTTAGGGAAGTAGCAACTCTCATTACACCGCTTTAGCATTATTTTGAAATTACTATCAACTCTCACCACATCACTGTAGCATCACTTCTTAGGTTTGTAGCAACTCTCATTACATCACTTTAGCATCATTTTGAGGATAGTAGCAACTCTCACGACATTACTTTAGCATCGTTTTGAGATTCGTAGCAACTCTCATTACATCACTGTAGCATCATTTTGAGGTTCGGAGCAACCTTACCACATCACTGTGGCATCATTTCTTAGGTAAATAGCAACCCTCATTATATCACTGTACCATCATTTTGAGGTTAGAGCAACTCTCACCACATCACTGTCGCATCATTTCGTAGGGAAGTAGCAACTCTCATTACACCGCTTTAGCATTATTTTGAAATTACTATCAACTCTCACTACATCACTGTAGCATCACTTCTTAGGTTTGTCGCAACTCTCATTACATCACTTTAGCATCATTTTGAGGATCGTAGCAACTCTCACGACATCACTGTCGCATCATTTTGAGATTCGTAGCAACTCTCACCACATCACTGTAGCATCATTTCTTCGGTAAATAGCAACCCTCATTACATCACTGTTGCATCATTTTGAGGTTCGTAGCAACTCTCACTACATCATTGTAGCATCATTTCTTCGGGAAGTAGCAACTCTCATTACACCGCTTTAGCATTATTTTGAAATTACTATCAACTCTCACCACATCACTGTAGCATCACTTCTTAGGTTTGTAGCAACTCTCATTACATCACTTTAGCATCATTTTGAGATTCGTAGCAACTCTCACGACATTACTGTAGCATACTTTTGAGATTAGTAGCAACTCTCATTACATCACTGTAGCATCACTTCTTAGGTTCGTAGCAACTCTCACTACATCACTGTCGCATCATTTTGAGATTCGTAGCAACTCTCACCACATCACTGTCGCATCATTTTGAGGTTCGTAGCAACTCTCACCACATCACTGTAGCATCACTTCTTAGGTTTGTAGCAACTCTCAATACATCACTTTAGCATCATTTTGAGGATAGTAGCAACTCTCACGACATTACTTTAGCATCGTTTTGAGATTCGTAGTAACTCTCATTACATCACTGTAGCATCATTTTGAGGTTCGGAGCAACTCTCACCACATCACTGTGGCATCATTTCTTAGGTAAATAGCAACCCTCATTACATCACTGTAGCATCATTTTGAGGTTCGTAGCAACTCTCACCACATCACTGTAGCATCATTTCTTAGGTAAATAGCAACCCTCATTACATCACTGTAGCATCATTTTGAGATTCGTAGCAACTCTCACCACATCACTGTAGCATCATTTTGAGGTTCGTAGCAACTCTCACCACATCACTGTGGCATCATTTCTTAGGTAAATAGCAACCCTCATTATATCACTGTAGCATCATTTTGCGGTTCGTAGCAACTCTCACCACATCACTGTCGCATCATTTCTTCGGTAAATAGCAACCCTCATTATATCACTGTAGCATCATTTTGCGGTTCGTAGCAACTCTCACCACATCACTGTCGCATCATTTCTTCGGTAAATAGCAGCCCTCATTATATCACTGTCGTATCATTTTGCGGTTCGTAGCAACTCTCACCACATCACTGTAGCATCATTTTGAGGTTCGTAGCAATTCTCACCACATCACTGTAGCATCATTTCTTCGGTAAATAGCAACCCTCATTACATCACTGTAGCATCATTTTGAGATTCGTAGCAACTCTCACCACATCACTGTCGCATCATTTTGAGGTTCGTAGCAACTCTCACCACATCACTGTAGCATCACTTCTTAGGTTTGTAGCAACTCTCATTACATCAATGTAGCATCATTTCTTAGGTAAATAGCAACTCTCATTACACCGCTTTAGCATTATTTTGAAATTACTATCAACTCTCACTACATCACTGTAGCATCACTTCTTAGGTTTGTCGCAACTCTCATTACATCACTGTAGCATCATTTTGAGGTTCGTAGCAACTCTCACCACATCACTGTAGCATCATTTCTTAGGAAAATAGCAACCCTCATTACATCACTGTCGCATCATTTTGAGGTTCGTAGCAACGCTCACTACATCACTGTCGCATCATTTCTTAGGGAAGTAGCAACTCTCATTACACTGCTTTAGCATTATTTTGAAATTACTATCAACTCTCACCACATCACTGTAGCATCACTTCTTAGGTTTTTAGCAACTCTCATTACATCACTTTAGCATCATTTTGAGATTCGTAGCAACTCTCACGACATTACTGTCGCATCATTTTGAGATTCGTAGCAACTCTCACCAAATCACTGTAGCATCGTTTTGAGGTTCGTAGCAACTCTCACCACATCACTGTGGCATCATTTCTTAGGTAAATAGCAACCCTCATTACATCACTGTACCATCATTTCGAGGTTAGAGCAACTCTCACCACATCACTGTCGCATCATTTCTTAGGGAAGTAGCAACTCTCAGTACACCGCTTTAGCATTATTTTGAAATTACTATCAACTCTCACTACATCACTGTAGCATCACTTCTTAGGTTTGTCGCAACTCTCATTTCATCACTTTAGCATCATTTTGAGGACTGTAGCAACTCTCACGACATCACTGTCGCATCATTTTGAGATTCGTAGCAACTCTCACCACATCACTGTAGCATCATTTCTTCGGTAAATAGCAACCCTCATTACATCACTGTTGCATCATTTTGAGGTTCGTAGCAACTCTCACTACATCATTGTAGCATCATTTCTTAGGGAAGTAGCAACTCTCATTACACCGCTTTAGCATTATTTTGAAATTACTATCAACTCTCACCACATCACTGTAGCATCACTTCTTAGGTTTGTAGCAACTCTCATTACATCACTTTAGCATCATTTTGAGATTCGTAGCAACTCTCACGACATTACTGTCGCATGATTTTGAGATTAGTAGCAACTCTCATTACATCACTGTAGCATCACTTCTTAGGTTTGTCGCAACTCTCATTACATCACTTTAGCATCATTTTGAAGATCTTAGCAACTCTCACTACATCACTGTTGCATCATTTTGAGGATAGTAGCAACTCTCACCACATTACTTTCGCATCATTTTGAGATTCGTAGCAACTCTCATTACATCACTGTAGCATCATTTTGAGGTTCGTAGCAACTCTCACCACATCACTGTAGCATCATTTCTTAGGTAAATAGCAACCCTCATTACATCACTGTAGCATCATTTTGAGGTTCGTAGCAACGCTCACTACATCACTGTCGCATCATTTCTTAGGGAAGTAGCAACTCTCATTACACTGCTTTAGCATTATTTTGAAATTACTATCAACTCTCACCACATCACTGTAGCATCACTTCTTAGGTTTGTAGCAACTCTCATTACATCACTTTAGCATCATTTTGAGATTCGTAGCAACTCTCACGACATTACTGTCGCATCATTTTGAGATTCGTAGCAACTCTCACCACATCACTGTAGCATCATTTTGAGGTTCATAGCAACTCTCACCACATCACTGTGGCATCATTTCTTAGGTAAATAGCAACCCTCATTACATCACTGTACCATCATTTTGAGGTTCGTAGCAACTCTCACCACATCACTGTCGCATCATTTCTTAGGGAAGTAGCAACTCTCATTACACCGCTTTAGCATTATTTTGAAATTACTATCAACTCTCACTACATCACTGTAGCATCACTTCTTAGGTTTGTCGCAACTCTCATTACATCACTTTAGCATCATTTTGAGGATCGTAGCAACTCTCACCACATCACTGTACCATCATTTTGAGGTTCGTAGCAACTCTCACCACATCACTGTAGCATCATTTCTTAGGTTTGTAGCAACTCTCATGACATCACTTTAGAATCATTTTGAGGATCGTAGCAACTCTCACCACATCACTGTAGCATCATTTCTTAGGAAAGTAACAACTCTCATTGCATCACTTTCGCGTGATTTTGAAATTTCTATCAAATCTCACGACATCACTGTAGCATCATTTTGAGGTTCGTAGCAACTCTCACCACATAACTGTAGCATCATTTCTTAGGTAAATAGCAACTCTCACCACATCACTGTAGCATCATTTCTTAGGTAAATAGCAACCCTCATTACATCACTGTAACATCATTTTGAGGTTCGTAGCAACTCTCACTACATCATTGTAGCATCACTTCTTAGGTTTGTAGCAACTCTCATTACATCACTTTAGCATCATTTTGAGATTCGTAGCAACTCTCACGACATTACTGTTGCATGATTTTAAGATTTGTAGCAACTCTCATTACATCACTTTAGCATCACTTCTTAGGTTCGTAGCAACTCTCACTACATCACTGTCGCATCATTTTGAGATTCGTAGCAACTCTCACCACATCACTGTAGCATCATTTTGAGGTTCGTAGCAACTCTCACCACATCACTGTAGCATCATTTCTTAGGTAAATAGCAACCGTCATTATATCACTGTTGCATCATTTTGAGGTTCGTAGCAACTCTCACTACATCATTGTAGCATCATTTCTTAGGGAAGTAGGAACTCTCATTACACCGCTTTAGCATTATTTTGAAATTACTATCAACTCTCACCACATCACTGTAGCATCACTTCTTAGGTTTGTAGCAACTCTCATTACATCACTTTAGCATCATTTTGAAATTCGTAGCAACTCTCACGACATTATTGTAGCATGATTTTGAGATTAGTAGCAACTCTCATTACATCACTGTAGCATCACTTCTTAGGTTCGTAGCAACTCTCACGACATCACTGACGCATCATTTTGAGATTCGTAGCAACTCTCACCACATCACAGTAGCATCATTTTGAGGTTTAGTAGCAACTCTCACTACATCACTGTGGCATCATTTTGAGATTCGTAGCAACTCTCACCACATCACTGTAGCATCATTTTGAGGTTCGTAGCAACTCTCACCACATCACTGTCGCATCATTTCTTAGGTTTGTAGCAACTCTCGTTATATCACTGTAGCATCATTTTGAAATTCGTAGCAACTCTCACCACATCACTGTAGCATCATTTCTTAGGTAAATAGCAACCCTCATCATATCACTGGAGCATCATTTTGCGGTTCGTAGCAACTCTCACTACATCACTGTAGCATCACTTCTTAGGTTTGTCGCAACTCTCATTACATCACTTTTGCATCATTTTGAAGATCGTAGCAACTCTCACTACATCACTGTTGCATCATTTTGAGGATAGTAGCAACTCTCACGACATTACTTTAGCATCATTTTGAGATTCGTAGCAACTCTCATTACATCACTGTAGCATCATTTTGAGGTTCGTAGCAACTCTCACCACATCACTGTAGCATCATTTCTTAGGAAAATAGCAACCCTCATTACATCACTGTAGCATCATTTTGAGGTTCGTAGCAACGCTCACTACATCAGTGTCGCATCATTTCTTAGGGAAGTAGCAACTCTCATTACACCGCTTTAGCATTATTTTGAAATTACTATCAACTCTCACCACATCACTGTAGCATCACTTCTTTGGTTTTTAGCAACTCTCATTACATCACTTTAGCATCATTTTGAGATTCGTAGCAACTCTCACGACATTACTGTCGCATCATTTTGAGATTCGTAGCAACTCTCACCAAATCACTGTAGCATCGTTTTGAGGTTCGTAGCAACTCTCACCACATCACTGTGGCATCATTTCTTAGGTAAATAGCAACCCTCATTACATCACTGTACCATCATTTTGAGGTTAGAGCAACTCTCACCACATCACTGTCGCATCATTTCTTAGGGAAGTAGCAACTCTCATTACACCGCTTTAGCATTATTTTGAAATTACTATCAACTCTCACTACATCACTGTAGCATCACTTCTTAGGTTTGTCGCAACTCTCATTACATCACTTTAGCATCATTTTGAGGATCGTAGCAACTCTCACGACATCACTGTCGCATCATTTTGAGATTCGTAGCAACTCTCACCACATCACTGTAGCATCATTTTGAGGTTCGTAGCAACTCTCACCACATCACCGTGGCATCATTTCTTAGGGAAGTAGCAACTCTCATTACACCGCTTTCGCATTATTTTGAAATTACTATCAACTCTCACCACATCACTGTAGAATCACTTTTTAGGTTTTTTAGCAACTCTCATTACATCACTTTAGCATCATTTTGAGAATCGTAGCAACTCTCACTACATCACTGTTGCATCATTTCGAGGATAGTAGCAACTCTCACGACATTACTTTAGCATCATTTTGAGATTTGTAGCAACTCTCATTACATCACTGTAGCATCATTTTGAGGTTCGTAGCAACTCTCACCACATCACTGTAGCATCATTTCTTAGGTAAATAGCAACCCTCATTATATCACTGTAGCATCATTTTGCGGTTCGTAGCAACTCTCACCACATCACTGTCGCATCATTTCTTCGGTAAATAGCAGCCCTCATTATATCACTGTCGTATCATTTTGCGGTTCGTAGCAACTCTCACCACATCACTGTAGCATCATTTTGAGGTTCGTAGCAATTCTCACCACATCACTGTAGCATCATTTCTTCGGTAAATAGCAACCCTCATTACATCACTGTAGCATCATTTTGAGATTCGTAGCAACTCTCACCACATCACTGTCGCATCATTTTGAGGTTCGTAGCAACTCTCACCACATCACTGTAGCATCACTTCTTAGGTTTGTAGCAACTCTCATTACATCAATGTAGCATCATTTCTTAGGTAAATAGCAACTCTCATTACACCGCTTTAGCATTATTTTGAAATTACTATCAACTCTCACTACATCACTGTAGCATCATTTCTTAGGAAAATAGCAACCCTCATTACATCACTGTCGCATCATTTTGAGGTTCGTAGCAACGCTCACTACATCACTGTCGCATCATTTCTTAGGGAAGTAGCAACTCTCATTACACTGCTTTAGCATTATTTTGAAATTACTATCAACTCTCACCACATCACTGTAGCATCACTTCTTAGGTTTTTAGCAACTCTCATTACATCACTTTAGCATCATTTTGAGATTCGTAGCAACTCTCACGACATTACTGTCGCATCATTTTGAGATTCGTAGCAACTCTCACCAAATCACTGGTGCATCGTTTTGAGGTTCGTAGCAACTCTCACCACATCACTGTGGCATCATTTCTTAGGTAAATAGCAACCCTCATTACATCACTGTACCATCATTTTGAGGTTAGAGCAACTCTCACCACATCACTGTCGCATCATTTCTTAGGGAAGTAGCAACTCTCAGTACACCGCTTTAGCATTATTTTGAAATTACTATCAACTCTCACTACATCACTGTAGCATCACTTCTTAGGTTTGTCGCAACTCTCATTACATCACTTTAGCATCATTTTGAGGACTGTAGCAACTCTCACGACATCACTGTCGCATCATTTTGAGATTCGTAGCAACTCTCACCACATCACTGTAGCATCATTTCTTAGGTAAATAGCAACCCTCATTACATCACTGTTGCATCATTTTGAGGTTCGTAGCAACTCTCACTACATCATTGTAGCATCATTTCTTAGGGAAGTAGCAACTCTCATTACACCGCTTTAGCATTATTTTGAAATTACTATCAACTCTCACCACATCACTGTAGCATCACTTCTTAGGTTTGTAGCAACTCTCATTACATCACTTTAGCATCATTTTGAGATTCGTAGCAACTCTCACGACATTACTGTCGCATGATTTTGAGATTAGTAGCAACTCTCATTACATCACTGTAGCATCACTTCTTAGGTTCGTAGCAACTCTCACTACATCACTGTCGCATCATTTTGAGATTCGTAGCAACTCTCACCACATCACTGTCGCATCATTTTGAGGTTCGTAGCAACTCTCACCACATCACTGTAGCATCACTTCTTAGGTTTGTCGCAACTCTCATTACATCACTTTAGCATCATTTTGAAGATCTTAGCAACTCTCACTACATCACTGTTGCATCATTTTGAGGATAGTAGCAACTCTCACCACATTACTTTCGCATCATTTCTTAGGTTTGTAGCAACTCTCGTTATATCACTGTAGCATCATTTTGAAATTCGTAGCAACTCTCACCACATCACTGTAGCATCATTTCTTAGGTAAATAGCAACCCTCATCATATCACTGGAGCATCATTTTGCGGTTCGTAGCAACTCTCACTACATCACTGTAGCATCACTTCTTAGGTTTGTCGCAACTCTCATTACATCACTTTTGCATCATTTTGAAGATCGTAGCAACTCTCACTACATCACTGTTGCATCATTTTGAGGATAGTAGCAACTCTCACGACATTACTTTAGCATCATTTTGAGATTCGTAGCAACTCTCATTACATCACTGTAGCATCATTTTGAGGTTCGTAGCAACTCTCACCACATCACTGTAGCATCATTTCTTAGGAAAATAGCAACCCTCATTACATCACTGTAGCATCATTTTGAGGTTCGTAGCAACGCTCACTACATCAGTGTCGCATCATTTCTTAGGGAAGTAGCAACTCTCATTACACCGCTTTAGCATTATTTTGAAATTACTATCAACTCTCACCACATCACTGTAGCATCACTTCTTTGGTTTTTAGCAACTCTCATTACATCACTTTAGCATCATTTTGAGATTCGTAGCAACTCTCACGACATTACTGTCGCATCATTTTGAGATTCGTAGCAACTCTCACCAAATCACTGTAGCATCGTTTTGAGGTTCGTAGCAACTCTCACCACATCACTGTGGCATCATTTCTTAGGTAAATAGCAACCCTCATTACATCACTGTACCATCATTTTGAGGTTAGAGCAACTCTCACCACATCACTGTCGCATCATTTCTTAGGGAAGTAGCAACTCTCATTACACCGCTTTAGCATTATTTTGAAATTACTATCAACTCTCACTACATCACTGTAGCATCACTTCTTAGGTTTGTCGCAACTCTCATTACATCACTTTAGCATCATTTTGAGGATCGTAGCAACTCTCACGACATCACTGTCGCATCATTTTGAGATTCGTAGCAACTCTCACCACATCACTGTAGCATCATTTTGAGGTTCGTAGCAACTCTCACCACATCACCGTGGCATCATTTCTTAGGGAAGTAGCAACTCTCATTACACCGCTTTCGCATTATTTTGAAATTACTATCAACTCTCACCACATCACTGTAGAATCACTTTTTAGGTTTTTTAGCAACTCTCATTACATCACTTTAGCATCATTTTGAGAATCGTAGCAACTCTCACTACATCACTGTTGCATCATTTCGAGGATAGTAGCAACTCTCACGACATTACTTTAGCATCATTTTGAGATTTGTAGCAACTCTCATTACATCACTGTAGCATCATTTTGAGGTTCGTAGCAACTCTCACCACATCACTGTAGCATCATTTCTTAGGTAAATAGCAACCCTCATTATATCACTGTAGCATCATTTTGCGGTTCGTAGCAACTCTCACCACATCACTGTCGCATCATTTCTTCGGTAAATAGCAGCCCTCATTATATCACTGTCGTATCATTTTGCGGTTCGTAGCAACTCTCACCACATCACTGTAGCATCATTTTGAGGTTCGTAGCAATTCTCACCACATCACTGTAGCATCATTTCTTCGGTAAATAGCAACCCTCATTACATCACTGTAGCATCATTTTGAGATTCGTAGCAACTCTCACCACATCACTGTCGCATCATTTTGAGGTTCGTAGCAACTCTCACCACATCACTGTAGCATCACTTCTTAGGTTTGTAGCAACTCTCATTACATCAATGTAGCATCATTTCTTAGGTAAATAGCAACTCTCATTACACCGCTTTAGCATTATTTTGAAATTACTATCAACTCTCACTACATCACTGTAGCATCACTTCTTAGGTTTGTCGCAACTCTCATTACATCACTGTAGCATCATTTTGAGGTTCGTAGCAACTCTCACCACATCACTGTAGCATCATTTCTTAGGAAAATAGCAACCCTCATTACATCACTGTCGCATCATTTTGAGGTTCGTAGCAACGCTCACTACATCACTGTCGCATCATTTCTTAGGGAAGTAGCAACTCTCATTACACTGCTTTAGCATTATTTTGAAATTACTATCAACTCTCACCACATCACTGTAGCATCACTTCTTAGGTTTTTAGCAACTCTCATTACATCACTTTAGCATCATTTTGAGATTCGTAGCAACTCTCACGACATTACTGTCGCATCATTTTGAGATTCGTAGCAACTCTCACCAAATCACTGTAGCATCGTTTTGAGGTTCGTAGCAACTCTCACCACATCACTGTGGCATCATTTCTTAGGTAAATAGCAACCCTCATTACATCACTGTACCATCATTTTGAGGTTAGAGCAACTCTCACCACATCACTGTCGCATCATTTCTTAGGGAAGTAGCAACTCTCAGTACACCGCTTTAGCATTATTTTGAAATTACTATCAACTCTCACTACATCACTGTAGCATCACTTCTTAGGTTTGTCGCAACTCTCATTACATCACTTTAGCATCATTTTGAGGACTGTAGCAACTCTCACGACATCACTGTCGCATCATTTTGAGATTCGTAGCAACTCTCACCACATCACTGTAGCATCATTTCTTAGGTAAATAGCAACCCTCATTACATCACTGTTGCATCATTTTGAGGTTCGTAGCAACTCTCACTACATCATTGTAGCATCATTTCTTAGGGAAGTAGCAACTCTCATTACACCGCTTTAGCATTATTTTGAAATTACTATCAACTCTCACCACATCACTGTAGCATCACTTCTTAGGTTTGTAGCAACTCTCATTACATCACTTTAGCATCATTTTGAGATTCGTAGCAACTCTCACGACATTACTGTCGCATGATTTTGAGATTAGTAGCAACTCTCATTACATCACTGTAGCATCACTTCTTAGGTTCGTAGCAACTCTCACTACATCACTGTCGCATCATTTTGAGATTCGTAGCAACTCTCACCACATCACTGTCGCATCATTTTGAGGTTCGTAGCAACTCTCACCACATCACTGTAGCATCACTTCTTAGGTTTGTCGCAACTCTCATTACATCACTTTAGCATCATTTTGAAGATCTTAGCAACTCTCACTACATCACTGTTGCATCATTTTGAGGATAGTAGCAACTCTCACCACATTACTTTCGCATCATTTTGAGATTCGTAGCAACTCTCATTACATCACTGTAGCATCATTTTGAGGTTCGTAGCAACTCTCACCACATCACTGTAGCATCATTTCTTAGGTAAATAGCAACCCTCATTACATCACTGTAGCATCATTTTGAGGTTCGTAGCAACGCTCACTACATCACTGTCGCATCATTTCTTAGGGAAGTAGCAACTCTCATTACACTGCTTTAGCATTATTTTGAAATTACTATCAACTCTCACCACATCACTGTAGCATCACTTCTTAGGTTTGTAGCAACTCTCATTACATCACTTTAGCATCATTTTGAGATTCGTAGCAACTCTCACGACATTACTGTCGCATCATTTTGAGATTCGTAGCAACTCTCACCACATCACTGTAGCATCATTTTGAGGTTCATAGCAACTCTCACCACATCACTGTGGCATCATTTCTTAGGTAAATAGCAACCCTCATTACATCACTGTACCATCATTTTGAGGTTCGTAGCAACTCTCACCACATCACTGTCGCATCATTTCTTAGGGAAGTAGCAACTCTCATTACACCGCTTTAGCATTATTTTGAAATTACTATCAACTCTCACTACATCACTGTAGCATCACTTCTTAGGTTTGTCGCAACTCTCATTACATCACTTTAGCATCATTTTGAGGATCGTAGCAACTCTCACCACATCACTGTACCATCATTTTGAGGTTCGTGGCAACTCTCACCACATCACTGTAGCATCATTTCTTAGGTTTGTAGCAACTCTCATGACATCACTTTAGAATCATTTTGAGGATCGTAGCAACTCTCACCACATCACTGTAGCATCATTTCTTAGGAAAGTAACAACTCTCATTGCATCACTTTCGCGTGATTTTGAAATTACTATCAAATCTCACGACATCACTGTAGCATCATTTTGAGGTTCGTAGCAACTCTCACCACATAACTGTAGCATCATTTCTTAGGTAAATAGCAACTCTCACCACATCACTGTAGCATCATTTCTTAGGTAAATAGCAACCCTCATTACATCACTGTAACATCATTTTGAGGTTCGTAGCAACTCTCACTACATCATTGTAGCATCACTTCTTAGGTTTGTAGCAACTCTCATTACATCACTTTAGCATCATTTTGAGATTCGTAGCAACTCTCACGACATTACTGTTGCATGATTTTAAGATTTGTAGCAACTCTCATTACATCACTTTAGCATCACTTCTTAGGTTCGTAGCAACTCTCACTACATCACTGTCGCATCATTTTGAGATTCGTAGCAACTCTCACCACATCACTGTAGCATCATTTTGAGGTTCGTAGCAACTCTCACCACATTACTGTAGCATCATTTCTTAGGTAAATAGCAACCGTCATTATATCACTGTTGCATCATTTTGAGGTTCGTAGCAACTCTCACTACATCATTGTAGCATCATTTCTTAGGGAAGTAGGAACTCTCATTACACCGCTTTAGCATTATTTTGAAATTACTATCAACTCTCACCACATCACTGTAGCATCACTTCTTAGGTTTGTAGCAACTCTCATTACATCACTTTAGCATCATTTTGAAATTCGTAGCAACTCTCACGACATTATTGTAGCATGATTTTGAGATTAGTAGCAACTCTCATTACATCACTGTAGCATCACTTCTTAGGTTCGTAGCAACTCTCACGACATCACTGACGCATCATTTTGAGATTCGTAGCAACTCTCACCACATCACTGTAGCATCATTTTGAGGTTTAGTAGCAACTCTCACTACATCACTGTGGCATCATTTTGAGGTTCGTAGCAACTCTCACCACATAACTGTAGCATCATTTCTTAGGTAAATAGCAACTCTCACCACATCACTGTAGCATCATTTCTTAGGTAAATAGCAACCCTCATTACATCACTGTAACATCATTTTGAGGTTCGTAGCAACTCTCACTACATCATTGTAGCATCACTTCTTAGGTTTGTAGCAACTCTCATTACATCACTTTAGCATCATTTTGAGATTCGTAGCAACTCTCACGACATTACTGTTGCATGATTTTAAGATTTGTAGCAACTCTCATTACATCACTTTAGCATCACTTCTTAGGTTCGTAGCAACTCTCACTACATCACTGTCGCATCATTTTGAGATTCGTAGCAACTCTCACCACATCACTGTAGCATCATTTTGAGGTTCGTAGCAACTCTCACCACATTACTGTAGCATCATTTCTTAGGTAAATAGCAACCGTCATTATATCACTGTTGCATCATTTTGAGGTTCGTAGCAACTCTCACTACATCATTGTAGCATCATTTCTTAGGGAAGTAGGAACTCTCATTACACCGCTTTAGCATTATTTTGAAATTACTATCAACTCTCACCACATCACTGTAGCATCACTTCTTAGGTTTGTAGCAACTCTCATTACATCACTTTAGCATCATTTTGAAATTCGTAGCAACTCTCACGACATTATTGTAGCATGATTTTGAGATTAGTAGCAACTCTCATTACATCACTGTAGCATCACTTCTTAGGTTCGTAGCAACTCTCACGACATCACTGACGCATCATTTTGAGATTCGTAGCAACTCTCACCACATCACTGTAGCATCATTTTGAGGTTTAGTAGCAACTCTCACTACATCACTGTGGCATCATTTTGAGATTCGTAGCAACTCTCACCACATCACTGTAGCATCATTTTGAGGTTCGTAGCAACTCTCACCACATCACTGTCGCATCATTTCTTAGGTTTGTAGCAACTCTCGTTATATCACTGTAGCATCATTTTGAAATTCGTAGCAACTCTCACCACATCACTGTAGCATCATTTCTTAGGTAAATAGCAACCCTCATCATATCACTGGAGCATCATTTTGCGGTTCGTAGCAACTCTCACTACATCACTGTAGCATCACTTCTTAGGTTTGTCGCAACTCTCATTACATCACTTTTGCATCATTTTGAAGATCGTAGCAACTCTCACTACATCACTGTTGCATCATTTTGAGGATAGTAGCAACTCTCACCACATTACTTTAGCATCATTTTGAGATTCGTAGCAACTCTCATTACATCACTGTAGCATCATTTTGAGGTTCGTAGCAACTCTCACCACATCACTGTAGCATCATTTCTTAGGAAAATAGCAACCCTCATTACATCACTGTAGCATCATTTTGAGGTTCGTAGCAACGCTCACTACATCAGTGTCGCATCATTTCTTAGGGAAGTAGCAACTCTCATTACACCGCTTTAGCATTATTTTGAAATTACTATCAACTCTCACCACATCACTGTAGCATCACTTCTTTGGTTTTTAGCAAATCTCATTACATCACTTTAGCATCATTTTGAGATTCGTAGCAACTCTCACGACATTACTGTCGCATCATTTTGAGATTCGTAGCAACTCTCACCAAATCACTGTAGCATCGTTTTGAGGTTCGTAGCAACTCTCACCACATCACTGTGGCATCATTTCTTAGGTAAATAGCAACCCTCATTACATCACTGTACCATCATTTTGAGGTTAGAGCAACTCTCACCACATCACTGTCGCATCATTTCTTAGGGAAGTAGCAACTCTCATTACACCGCTTTAGCATTATTTTGAAATTACTATCAACTCTCACTACATCACTGTAGCATCACTTCTTAGGTTTGTCGCAACTCTCATTACATCACTTTAGCATCATTTTGAGGACTGTAGCAACTCTCACGACATCACTGTCGCATCATTTTGAGATTCGTAGCAACTCTCACCACATCACTGTAGCATCATTTCTTCGGTAAATAGCAACCCTCATTACATCACTGTTGCATCATTTTGAGGTTCGTAGCAACTCTCACTACATCATTGTAGCATCATTTCTTAGGGAAGTAGCAACTCTCATTACACCGCTTTAGCATTATTTTGAGATTAGTAGCAACTCTCATTACATCACTGTAGCATCACTTCTTAGGTTCGTAGCAACTCTCACTACATCACTGTCGCATCATTTTGAGATTCGTAGCAACTCTATCCACATCACTGTCGCATCATTTTGAGGTTCGTAGCAACTCTCACCACATCACTGTAGCATCACTTCTTAGGTTTGTAGCAACTCTCATTACATCACTGTAGCATCATTTTGAAATTCGTAGCAACTCTCACCACATCACTGTAGCATCATTTCTTAGGTAAATAGCAACCCTCATTATATCATTGGAGCATCATTTTGCGGTTCGTAGCAACTCTCACTACATCACTGTAGCATCACTTCTTAGGTTTGTCGCAACTCTCATTACATCACTTTAGCATCATTTTGAAGATCGTAGCAACTCTCACTACATCACTGTTGCATCATTTTGAGGATAGTAGCAACTCTCACCATATTACTTTAGCATCATTTTGAGATTCGTAGCAACTCTCATTACATCACTTTAGCATAATTTTGAGGATCGTAGCAACTCTCACCACATCACTGTATTATCATTTTGAGGTTCGGAGCAACTCTCACCACATCACTGTAGCATCATTTCTTAGGTTTGTAGCAACTCTCATGACATCACTTTAGAATCATTTTGAGGATCGTAGCAACTCTCACCACATCACTGTAGCATCATTTCTTAGGAAAGTAACAACTCTCATTGCATCACTTTAGCGTGATTTTGAAATTACTATCAACTCTCACGACATCACTGTAGCATCATTTTGAGGTTCGTAGCAACTCTCACCACATAACTGTAGCATCATTTCTTAGGTAAATTGCAACTCTCACCACATCACTGTAGCATCATTTCTTAGGTAAATAGCAACCCTCATTACATCACTGTAACATCATTTTGAGGTTCGTAGCAACTCTCACTACATCATTGTAGCATCACTTCTTAGGTTTGTAGCAACTCTCATTACATCACTTTAGCATCATTTTGAGATTCGTAGCAACTCTCACGACATTACTGTTGCATGATTTTAAGATTTGTAGCAACTCTCATTACATCACTTTAGCATCACTTCTTAGGTTCGTAGCAACTCTCACTACATCACTGTCGCATCATTTTGAGATTCGTAGCAACTCTCACCACATCACTGTAGCATCATTTTGAGGTTCGTAGCAACTCTCACCACATCACTGTCGCATCATTTCTTAGGTTTGTAGCAACTCTCGTTATATCACTGTAGCATCATTTTGAAATTCGTAGCAACTCTCACCACATCACTGTAGCATCATTTCTTAGGTAAATAGCAACCCTCATCATATCACTGGAGCATCATTTTGCGGTTCGTAGCAACTCTCACTACATCACTGTAGCATCACTTCTTAGGTTTGTCGCAACTCTCATTACATCACTTTTGCATCATTTTGAAGATCGTAGCAACTCTCACTACATCACTGTTGCATCATTTTGAGGATAGTAGCAACTCTCACGACATTACTTTAGCATCATTTTGAGATTCGTAGCAACTCTCATTACATCACTGTAGCATCATTTTGAGGTTCGTAGCAACTCTCACCACATCACTGTAGCATCATTTCTTAGGAAAATAGCAACCCTCATTACATCACTGTAGCATCATTTTGAGGTTCGTAGCAACGCTCACTACATCAGTGTCGCATCATTTCTTAGGGAAGTAGCAACTCTCATTACACCGCTTTAGCATTATTTTGAAATTACTATCAACTCTCACCACATCACTGTAGCATCACTTCTTTGGTTTTTAGCAAATCTCATTACATCACTTTAGCATCATTTTGAGATTCGTAGCAACTCTCACGACATTACTGTCGCATCATTTTGAGATTCGTAGCAACTCTCACCAAATCACTGTAGCATCGTTTTGAGGTTCGTAGCAACTCTCACCACATCACTGTGGCATCATTTCTTAGGTAAATAGCAACCCTCATTACATCACTGTACCATCATTTTGAGGTTAGAGCAACTCTCACCACATCACTGTCGCATCATTTCTTAGGGAAGTAGCAACTCTCATTACACCGCTTTAGCATTATTTTGAAATTACTATCAACTCTCACTACATCACTGTAGCATCACTTCTTAGGTTTGTCGCAACTCTCATTACATCACTTTAGCATCATTTTGAGGACTGTAGCAACTCTCACGACATCACTGTCGCATCATTTTGAGATTCGTAGCAACTCTCACCACATCACTGTAGCATCATTTCTTCGGTAAATAGCAACCCTCATTACATCACTGTTGCATCATTTTGAGGTTCGTAGCAACTCTCACTACATCATTGTAGCATCATTTCTTAGGGAAGTAGCAACTCTCATTACACCGCTTTAGCATTATTTTGAGATTAGTAGCAACTCTCATTACATCACTGTAGCATCACTTCTTAGGTTCGTAGCAACTCTCACTACATCACTGTCGCATCATTTTGAGATTCGTAGCAACTCTATCCACATCACTGTCGCATCATTTTGAGGTTCGTAGCAACTCTCACCACATCACTGTAGCATCACTTCTTAGGTTTGTAGCAACTCTCATTACATCACTGTAGCATCATTTTGAAATTCGTAGCAACTCTCACCACATCACTGTAGCATCATTTCTTAGGTAAATAGCAACCCTCATTATATCATTGGAGCATCATTTTGCGGTTCGTAGCAACTCTCACTACATCACTGTAGCATCACTTCTTAGGTTTGTCGCAACTCTCATTACATCACTTTAGCATCATTTTGAAGATCGTAGCAACTCTCACTACATCACTGTTGCATCATTTTGAGGATAGTAGCAACTCTCACCATATTACTTTAGCATCATTTTGAGATTCGTAGCAACTCTCATTACATCACTTTAGCATAATTTTGAGGATCGTAGCAACTCTCACCACATCACTGTATTATCATTTTGAGGTTCGGAGCAACTCTCACCACATCACTGTAGCATCATTTCTTAGGTTTGTAGCAACTCTCATGACATCACTTTAGAATCATTTTGAGGATCGTAGCAACTCTCACCACATCACTGTAGCATCATTTCTTAGGAAAGTAACAACTCTCATTGCATCACTTTAGCGTGATTTTGAAATTACTATCAACTCTCACGACATCACTGTAGCATCATTTTGAGGTTCGTAGCAACTCTCACCACATAACTGTAGCATCATTTCTTAGGTAAATTGCAACTCTCACCACATCACTGTAGCATCATTTCTTAGGTAAATAGCAACCCTCATTACATCACTGTAACATCATTTTGAGGTTCGTAGCAACTCTCACTACATCATTGTAGCATCACTTCTTAGGTTTGTAGCAACTCTCATTACATCACTTTAGCATCATTTTGAGATTCGTAGCAACTCTCACGACATTACTGTTGCATGATTTTAAGATTTGTAGCAACTCTCATTACATCACTTTAGCATCACTTCTTAGGTTCGTAGCAACTCTCACTACATCACTGTCGCATCATTTTGAGATTCGTAGCAACTCTCACCACATCACTGTAGCATCATTTTGAGGTTCGTAGCAACTCTCACCACATCACTGTGGCATCATTTCTTAGGTAAATAGCAACCCTCATTACATCACTGTACCATCATTTTGAGGTTAGAGCAACTGTCACCACATAACTGTCGCATCATTTCTTAGGGAAGTAGCAACTCTCATTACACCGCTTTAGCATTATTTTGAAATTACTATCAACTCTCACTACATCACTGTAGCATCACTTCTTAGGTTTGTCGCAACTCTCATTACATCACTTTAGCATCATTTTGAGGACTGTAGCAACTCTCACGACATCACTGTCGCATCATTTTGAGATTCGTAGCAACTCTCATTACACTGCTTTAGCATTATTTTGAAATTATTATCAACTCTCACCACATCACTGTAGCATCACTTCTTAGGTTTTTAGCAACTCTCATTACATCACTTTAGCATCATTTTGAGATTCGTAGCAACTCTCACGACATTACTGTCGCATCATTTTGAGATTCGTAGCAACTCTCACCACATCACTGTAGCATCATTTTGAGGTTCGTAGCAACTCTCACCACATCACTGTGGCATCATTTCTTAGGTAAATAGCAACCCTGATTATATCACTGTACCATCATTTTGAGGTGAGAGCAACTCTCACCACATAACTGTCGCATCATTTCTTAGGGAAGTAGCAACTGTCATTACACCGCTTTAGCATTATTTTGAAATTACTATCAACTCTCACTACATCACTGTAGCATCACTTCTTAGGTTTATCGCAACTCTCATTACATCACTTTAGCATCATTTTGAGGACTGTAGCAACTCTCACGACATCACTGTCGCATCATTTTGAGATTCGTAGCAACTCTCACCACATCACTGTAGCATCATTTCTTCCGTAAATAGCAACCCTCATTACATCACTGTTGCATCATTTTGAGGTTCGTAGCAACTCTCACTACATCATTGTAGCATCATTTCTTAGGGAAGTAGCAACTCTCATTACACCGCTTTAGCATTATTTTGAAATTACAATCAACTCTCACCACATCACTGTGGCATCACTTCTTAGGTTTGTAGCAACTCTCATTACATCACTTTAGCATCATTTTGAGATTCGTAGCAACTCTCACGACATTACTGTAGCATGATTTTGAGATTAGTAGCAACTCTCATTACATCACTGTAGCATCACTTCTTAGGTTCGTAGCAACTCTCACTACATCACTGTCGCATCATTTTGAGATTCGTAGCAACTCTCACCACATCACTGTCGCATCATTTTGAGGTTCGTAGCAACTCTCACCACATCACTGTAGCATCACTTCTTAGGTTTGTAGCAACTCTCATTACATCATTTTAGCATCATTTTGAGGATAGTAGCAACTCTCACGACATTACTTGAGCATCGTTTTGAGATTCGTAGCAACTCTCATTACATCACTGTAGCATCATTTTGAGGTTCGGAGCAACTCTCACCACATCACTGTGGCATCATTTCTTAGGTAAATAGCAACCCTCATTACATCACTGTAGCATCATTTTGAGGTTCGTAGCAACTCTCACCACATCACTGTAGCATCATTTCTTAGGTAAATAGCAACCCTCATTACATCACTGTCGCATCATTTTGCGGTTCGTAGCAACTCTCACCACATCACTGTAGCATCATTTTGAGATTCGTAGCAACTCTCACCACATCACTGGAGCATCATTTCTTAGGTAAATAGCAACCCTCATTATATCACTGTAGTATCATTTTGCGGTTCGTAGCAACTCTCACCACATCACTGTAGCATCATTTTGAGGTTCGTAGCAACTCTCACCACATCACTGTAGCATAATTTCTTAGGTAAATAGCAACTCTCACCACATCACTGTCGCATCATTTCTTAGGGAAGTAGCAACTCTCATTACACCGCTTTAGCATTATTTTGAAATTACTATCAACTCTCACCACATCACTGTAGCATCACTTCTTAGGTTTGTAGCAACTCTCATTACATCACTTTAGAATCATTTCGAGGTTCGTAGCAACTCTCACGACATTACTGTACCATGATTTTGAGATTAGTAGCAACTCTCATTACACTGCTTTAGCATTATTTTGAAATTACTATCAACTCTCACCACATCACTGTAGCATCACTTCTTAGGTTCGTAGCAACTCTCACCACATCACTGTAGCATCACTTCTTAGGTTTTTAGCAACTCTCATTACATCACTTTAGCATCATTTTGAGATTCGTAGCAACTCTCACGACATTACTGTCGCATCATTTTGAGATTCGTAGCAACTCTCACCACATCACTGTAGCATCATTTTGAGGTTCGTAGCAACTCTCACCACATCACTGTGGCATCATTTCTTAGGTAAATAGCAACCCTCATTATATCACTGTACCATCATTTTGAGGTTAGAGCAACTCTCACCACATCACTGTCGCATCATTTCTTAGGGAAGTAGCAACTCTCATTGCACCGCTTTAGCATTATTTTGAAATTACTATCAACTCTCACTACATCACTGTAGCATCACTTCTTAGGTTTGTCGCAACTCTCATTACATCACTTTAGCATCATTTTGAGGATCGTAGAAACTCTCACCACATCACTGTCGCATCATTTTGAGATTCGGAGCAACTCTCACCACATCACTGTAGCATCATTTCTTTGGTAAATAGCAACCCTCATTACATCACTGTTGCATCATTTTGAGGTTCGTAGCAACTCTCACTACATCATTGTAGCATCATTTCTTAGGGAAGTAGCAACTCTCATTACACCGCTTTAGCATTATTTTGAAATTACTATCAACTCTCACCACATCACTGTAGCATCACTTCTTAGGTTTGTAGCAACTCTCATTACATCACTTTAGCATCATTTGGAGATTCGTAGCAACTCTCACGACATTACTGTGGCATGATTTTGAGATTAGTAGCAACTCTCATGACATCACTGTAGCATCACTTCTTAGGTTCGTAGCAACTCTCACTACATCACTGTCGCATCATTTTGAGATTCGTAGCAACTCTCACCACATCACTGTAGCATCATTTTGAGGTTCGTAGCAACTCTCACCACATCACTGTGGCATCATTTCTTAGGTAAATAGCAACCCTCATTATATCACTGTACCATCATTTTGAGGTTAGAGCAACTCTCACCACATAACTGTCGCATCATTTCTTAGGGAAGTAGCAACTGTCATTACACCGCTTTAGCATTATTTTGAAATTACTATCAACTCTCACTACATCACTGTAGCATCACTTCTTAGGTTTATCGCAACTCTCATTACATCACTTTAGCATCATTTTGAGGACTGTAGCAACTCTCACGACATCACTGTCGCATCATTTTGAGATTCGTAGCAACTCTCACCACATCACTGTAGCATCATTTCTTCCGTAAATAGCAACCATCATTACATCACTGTTGCATCATTTTGAGGTTCGTAGCAACTTTCACTACATCATTGTAGCATCATTTCTTAGGGAAGTAGCAACTCTCATTACACCGCTTTAGCATGATTTTGAAATTACTATCAACTCTCACCACATCACTGTGGCATCACTTCTTAGGTTTGTAGCAACTCTCATTACATCACTTTAGCATCATTTTGAGATTCGTAGCAACTCTCACGACATTACTGTAGCATGATTTTGAGATTAGTAGCAACTCTCATTACATCACTGTAGCATCACTTCTTAGGTTTGTAGCAACTCTCATTCCATCACTTTAGCATCATTTTGAGGATAGTAGCAACTCTCACGACATTACTTTAGCATCGTTTTGAGATTCGTAGCAACTCTCATTACATCACTGTAGCATCATTTTGAGGTTCGGAGCAACTCTCACCACATCACTGTGGCATCATTTCTTAGGTAAATAGCAACCCTCATTACATCACTGTAGCATCATTTTGAGGTTCGTAGCAACTCTCGCCACATCACTGTAGCATCATTTCTTAGGTAAATAGCAACCCTCATTACATCACTGTAGCATCATTTTGCGGTTCGTAGCAACTCTCACCACATCACTCTAGCATCATTTTGAGATTCGTAGCAACTCTCACCACATCACTGGAGCATCATTTCTTAGGTAAATAGCAACCCTCATTATATCACTGTAGTATCATTTTGCGGTTCGTAGCAACTCTCACCACATCACTGTAGAATCATTTCTTAGGTAAATAGCAACCCTCATTATATCACTGTAGTATCATTTTGCGGTTCGTAGCAACTCTCACCACATCACTGTAGCATCATTTTGAGGTTCGTAGCAACTCTCACCACATCACTGTAGCATAATTTCTTAGGTAAATAGCAACCCTCATTACATCACTGTAGCATCATTTTGAGGTTCGTAGCAACTCTCACCACATCACTGTAGCATCATTTCTTAGGGAAGTAGCAACTCTCATTACACCGCTTTAGCATTATTTTGAAATTACTATCAACTCTCACCACATCACTGTAGCATCACTTCTTAGGGAAGTAGCAACTCTCATTACATCACTGTAGCATCACTTCTTAGGTTCGTAGCAACTCTCACTACATCACTGTCGCATCATTTTGAGATTCGTAGCAACTCTCACCACATCACTGTCGCATCATTTTGAGGTTCGTAGCAACTCTCACCACATCACTGTAGCATCACTTCTTAGGTTTGTAGCAACTCTCATTACATCACTTTAGCATCATTTTGAGGATAGTAGCAACTCTCACGACATTACTTTAGCATCGTTTTGAGATTCGTAGCAACTCTCATTACATCACTGTAGCATCATTTCTTAGGTAAATAGCAACCCTCATTACATCACTGTAGCATCATTTTGAGATTCGTAGCAACTCTCACCACATCACTGTAGCATCATTTCTTAGGTAAATAGCAACCCTCATTATATCACTGTAGTATCATTTTGCGGTTCGTAGCAACTCTCACCACATCACTGTAGCATCATTTCTTAGGTAAATAGCAACCCTCATTATATCACTGTAGTATCATTTTGCGGTTCGTAGCAACTCTCACCACATCACTGTAGCATCATTTTGAGGTTCGTAGCAACTCTCACCACATCACTGTAGCATAATTTCTTAGGTAAATAGCAACCCTCATTACATCACTGTAGCATCATTTTGAGGTTCGTAGCAACTCTCACCACATCACTGTAGCATCATTTCTTTGGGAAGTAGCAACTCTCATTACACCGCTTTAGCATTATTTTGAAATTACTATCAACTCTCACCACATCACTGTAGCATCACTTCTTAGGTTTTTAGCAACTCTCATTACATCACTTTAGCATCATTTTGAGATTCGTAGCAACTCTCACGACATTACTGTCGCATCATTTTGAGATTCGTTGCAACTCTCACCACATCACTGTAGCATCATTTTGAGGTTCGTAGCAACTCTCACCACATCACTGTGGCATCATTTCTTAGGTAAATAGCAACCCTCATTATATCACTGTACCATCATTTTGAGGTTAGAGCAACTCTCACCACATCACTGTCGCATCATTTCGTAGGGAAGTAGCAACTCTCATTACACTGCTTTAGCATTATTTTGAAATTACTATCAACTCTCACTACATCACTGTAGCATCACTTCTTAGGTTTGTCGCAACTCTCATTACATCACTTTAGCATCATTTTGAGGATCGTAGCAACTCTCACGACATCACTGTCGCATCATTTTGAGATTCGTAGCAACTCTCACCACATCACTGTAGCATCATTTCTTCGGTAAATAGCAACCCTCATTACATCACTGTTGCATCATTTTGAGGTTCGTAGCAACTCTCACTACATCATTGTAGCATCATTTCTTCGGGAAGTAGCAACTCTCATTACACCGCTTTAGCATTATTTTGAAATTACTATCAACTCTCACCACATCACTGTAGCATCACTTCTTAGGTTTGTAGCAACTCTCATTACATCACTTTAGCATCATTTTGAGATTCGTAGCAACTCTCACGACATTACTGTAGCATATTTTTGAGATTAGTAGCAACTCTCATTACATCACTGTAGCATCACTTCTTAGGTTCGTAGCAACTCTCACTACATCACTGTCGCATCATTTTGAGATTTGTAGCAACTCTCACCACATCACTGTCGCATCATTTTGAGGTTCGTAGCAACTCTCACCACATCACTGTAGCATCACTTCTTAGGTTTTTAGCAACTCTCAATACATCACTTTAGCATCATTTTGAGGATAGTAGCAACTCTCACGACATTACTTTAGCATCGTTTTGAGATTCGTAGTAACTCTCATTACATCACTGTAGCATCATTTTGAGGTTCGGAGCAACTCTCACCACATCACTGTGGCATCATTTCTTAGGTAAATAGCAACCCTCATTACATCACTGTAGCATCATTTTGAGGTTCGTAGCAACTCTCACCACATCACTGTAGCATCATTTCTTAGGTAAATAGCAACCCTCATTACATCACTGTAGCATCATTTTGAGATTCGTAGCAACTCTCACCACATCACTGTAGCATCGTTTTGAGGTTCGTAGCAACTCTCACCACATCACTGTGGCATCATTTCTTAGGCAAATAGCAACCCTCATTACATCACTGTACCATCATTTTGAGGTTAGAGCAACTCTCACCACATCACTGTCGCATCATTTCTTAGGGAAGTAGCAACTCTCATTACACCGCTTTAGCATTATTTTGAAATTACTATCAACTCTCACTACATCACTGTAGCATCACTTCTTAGGTTTGTCGCAACTCTCATTACATCACTTTAGCATCATTTTGAGGATCGTAGCAACTCTCACGACATCACTGTCGCATCATTTTGAGATTCGTAGCAACTCTCACCACATCACTGTAGCATCATTTCTTAGGTAAATAGCAACCCTCATTACATCACTGTTGCATCATTTTGAGGTTCGTAGCAACTCTCACTACATCATTGTAGCATCATTTCCTAGGGAAGTAGCAACTCTCATTACACCGCTTTAGCATTATTTTGAAATTACTATCAACTCTCACCACATCACTGTAGCATCACTTCTTAGGTTTGTAGCAACTCTCATTACATCACTTTAGCATCATTTTGAGATTCGTAGCAACTCTCACGACATTACTGTAGCATGATTTTGAGATTAGTAGCAACTCTCATTACATCACTGTAGCATCACTTCTAGGGTTCGTAGCAACTCTCACTACATCACTGTCGCATCATTTTGAGATTCGTAGCAACTCTCACCACATCACTGTCGCATCATTTTGAGGTTCGTAGCAACTCTCACCACATCACTGTAGCATCACTTCTTAGGTTTGTAGCAACTCTCATTACATCACTTTAGCATCATTTTGAGGATAGTAACAACTCTCACGACATTACTTTAGCATCGTTTTGAGATACGTTGCAACTCTCATTACATCACTGTAGCATCATTTTGAGGTTCGGAGCAACTCTCACCACATCACTGTGGCATCATTTCTTAGGTAAATAGCAACCCTCATTACATCACTGTAGCATCATTTCTTAGGTAAATAGCAACCCTCATTACATCACTGTAGCATCATTTTGAGTTTCGTAGCAACTCTCACCACATCACTGTAGCATCATTTCTTCGGTAAATAGCAACCCTCATTACATCACTGTAGCATCATTTTGAGTTTCGTAGCAACTCTCACCACATCACTGTAGCATCATTTCTTAGGGAAGTAGCAACTCTCATTACACCGCTTTAGCATTATTTTGAAATTACTATCAACTCTCACCACATCACTGTAGCATCACTTCTTAGGTTTGTAGCAACTCTTATTACATCACTTTAGAATCATTTCGAGGTTAGTAGCAACTCTCACGACATTACTGTAGCATGATTTTGAGATTAGTAGCAACTCTCATTACACTGCTTTAGCATTATTTTGAAATTACTATCAACTCTCACCACATCACTGTAGCATCACTTCTTAGGTTTTTAGCAACTCTCATTACATCACTTTAGCATCATTTTGAGATTCGTAGCAACTCTCACAACATTACTGTCGCATCATTTTGAGGTTCGTAGCAACTCTCACCACATCACTGTAGCATCACTTTTTAGGTTTGTAGCAACTCTCATTACATCACTTTAGCATCATTTTGAGGATAGTAGCAACTCTCACGACATTACTTTAGCATCGTTTTGAGATTCGTTGCAACTCTCATAACATCACTGTAGCATCATTTTGAGGTTCGGAGCAACTCTCACCACATCACTGTGGCATCATTTCTTAGGTAAATAGCAACCCTCATTACATCACTGTAGCATCATTTTGAGGTTCGTAGCAACTCTCATCACATCACTGTAGCATCATTTCTTAGGTAAATAGCAACCCTCATTACATCACTGTAGCATCATTTTGAGATTCGTAGCAACTCTCACCAAATCACTGTAGCATCATTTTGAGGTTAGTAGCAACTCTCACCACATCACTGTGGCATCATTTCTTAGATAAATAGCAACCCTCATTACATCACTGTACCATTATTTTGAGGTTAGAGCAACTCTCACCACATCACTGTCGCATCATTTCTTAGGGAAGTAGCAACTCTCATTACACCGCTTTAGCATTATTTTGAAATTACTATCAACTCTCACTACATCACTGTAGCATCACTTCTTAGGTTTGTCGCAACTCTCATTACATCACTTTAGCATCATTTTGAGGATCGTAGCAACTCTCACGACATCACTGTCGCATCATTTTGAGATTCGTAGCAACTCTCACCACATCACTGTAGCATCATTTCTTAGGTAAATAGCAACCCTCATTACATCACTGTATTATCATTTTGAGGTTCGTAGCAACTCTCACTACATCATTGTAGCATCATTTCTTAGGGAAGTAGCAACTCTCATTACACCGCTTTAGCATTATTTTGAAATTACTATCAACTCTCACCACATCACTGTAGCATCACTTCTTAGGTTTGTAGCAACTCTCATTACATCACTTTAGCATCATTTTGAGGATAGTAGCAACTCTCACGACATTACTTTAGCATCGTTTTGAGATTCGTAGCAACTCTCATTACACCGCTTTAGCATTATTTTGAAATTACTATCAACTCTCACTACATCACTGTAGCATCACTTCTTAGGTTTGTCGCAACTCTCATTACATCACTTTAGCATCATTTTGAGGATCGTAGCAACTCTCACGACATCACTGTCGCATCATTTTGAGATTCGTAGCAACTCTCACCACATCACTGTAGCATCATTTCTTAGGTAAATAGCAACCCTCATTTCATCACTGTATTATCATTTTGAGGTTCGTAGCAACTCTCACTACATCATTGTAGCATCATTTCTTAGGGAAGTAGCAACTCTCATTACACCGCTTTAGCATTATTTTGAAATTACTATCAACTCTCACCACATCACTGTAGCATCACTTCTTAGGTTTGTAGCAACTCTCATTACATCACTTTAGCATCATTTTGAGGATAGTAGCAACTCTCACGACATTACTTTAGCATCGTTTTGAGATTCGTAGCAACTCTCATTACATCACTGTAGCATCATTTTGAGGTTCGGAGCAACTCTCACCACATCACTGTGGCATCATTTCTTAGGTAAATAGCAACCCTCATTACATCACTGTAGCATCATTTTGAGGTTCGTAGCAACTCTCACCACATCACTGTAGCATCATTTCTTAGGTAAATAGCAACCCTCATTACATCACTGTAGCATCATTTTGCGGTTCGTAGCAACTCTCACCACATCACTGTAGCATCATTTTGAGATTCGTAGCAACTCTCACCACATCACTGTAGCATCATTTCTTAGGTAAATAGCAACCCTCATTACATCACTGTAGCATCATTTTGAGTTTCGTAGCAACTCTCACCACATCACTGCAGCATCATTTCTTATGTAAATAGCAACCCTCATTATATCACTGTAGTATCATTTTGAGGTTCGTAGCAACTCTCACCACATCACTGTAGCATCATTTTGAGGTTCGTAGCAACTCTCACCACATCACTGTAGCATCATTTCTTAGGTAAATAGCAACCCTCATTACATCACTGTAGCATCATTTTGAGGTTCGTAGCAACTCTCACCACATCACTGTAGCATCATTTCTTAGGGAAGTTGCAACTGTAGCATTATTTTGAAATTACTATCAACTCTCACCACATCACTGTAGCATCACTTCTTAGGTTTGTAGCAACCCTCATTAAATCACTGTAGCATCATTTTGAGGTTCGTAGCAACTCTCACCACATCACTGTAGCATCATTTCTTAGGTAAATAGCAACCCTCATTACATCACTGTAGCATCATTTTGCGGTTCGTAGCAACTCTCACCACATCACTGTAGCATCATTTTGAGATTCGTAGCAACTCTCACCACATCATTGTAGCATCATTTCTTAGGGAAGTAGCAACTCTCATTACACCGCTTTAGCATTATTTTGAAATTACTATCAACTCTCACCACATCACTGTAGCATCACTTCTTAGGTTTGTAGCAACTCTCATTACATCACTTTAGCATCATTTTGAGATTCGTAGCAACTCTCACGACATTACTGTCGCATCATTTTGAGATTCGTAGCAACTCTCACCAAATCACTGTAGCATCATTTTGAGGTTCGTAGCAACTCTCACCACATCACTGTGGCATCATTTCTTAGGTAAATAGCAACCCTCATTACATCACTGTACCATCATTTTGAGGTTAGAGCAACTCTCACCACATCACTGTCGCATCATTTCTTAGGGAAGTAGCAACTCTCATTACACCGCTTTAGCATTATTTTGAAATTACTATCAACTCTCACTACACCACTGTAGCATCACTTCTTAGGATTGTCGGACTCTCACGACATTACTTTAGCATCGTTTTGAGATTCGTAGCAACTCTCATTACATCACTGTAGCATCATTTTGAGGTTCGGAGCAACCTTACCACATCACTGTGGCATCATTTCTTAGGTAAATAGCAACCCTCATTACATCACTGTAGCATCATTTTGAGGTTCGTAGCAACTCTCACCACATCACTGTAGCATCATTTCTTAGGTAAATAGCAACCCTCATTACATCACTGTAGCATCATTTTGCGGTTCGTAGCAACTCTCACCACATCACTGTAGCATCATTTTGAGATTCGTAGCAACTCTCACCACATCACTGTAGCATCATTTCTTAGGTAAATAGCAACCCTCATTACATCACTGTAGCATCATTTTGAGTTTCGTAGCAACTCTCACCACATCACTGTAGCATCATTTCTTAGGTAAATAGCAACCCTCATTACATCACTGTAGCATCATTTTGAGTTTCGTAGCAACTCTCGCCACATCACCGTAGCATCATTTTTTAGGGAAGTAGCAACTCTCATTACACCGCTTTAGCATTATTTTGAAATTACTATCAACTCTCACCACATCACTGTAGCATCACTTCTTAGGTTTGTAGCAACTCTCATTACATCACTTTAGAATCATTTCGAGGTTAGTAGCAACTCTCACGACATTACTGTACCATGATTTTGAGATTAGTAGCAACTCTCATTACACTGCTTGAGCATTATTTTGAAATTACTATCAACTCTCACCACATCACTGTAGCATCACTTCTTAGGTTTTTAGCAACTCTCATTACATCACTTTAGCATCATTTTGAGATTCGTAGCAACTCTCACAACATTACTGTCGCATCATTTTGAGGTTCGTAGCAACTCTCACCACATCACTGTAGCATCACTTCTTAGGTTTGTAGCAACTCTCATTACATCACTTTAGCATCATTTTGAGGATAGGAGCAACTCTCACGACATTACTTTAGCATCGTTTTGAGATTCGTAGCAACTCTCATAACATCACTGTAGCATCATTTTGAGGTTCGGAGCAACTCTCACCACATCACTGTCGCATCATTTCTTAGGGAAGTAGCAACTCTCATTACACCGCTTTAGCATTATTTTGAAATTCCTATCAACTCTCACTACATCACTGTAGCATCACTTCTTAGGTTTGTCGCAACTCTCATTACATCACTTTAGCATCATTTTGAGGATCGTAGCAACTCTCACGACATCACTGTCGCATCATTTTGAGATTCGTAGCAACTCTCACCACATCACTGTAGCATCATTTCTTAAGTAAATAGCAACCCTCATTACATCACTGTTGCATCATTTTGAGGTTCGTAGCAACTCTCACTACATCATTGTAGCATCATTTCTTAGGGAAGTAGCAACTCTCATTACACCGCTTTAGCATTATTTTGAAATTACTATCAACTCTCACCACATCACTGTAGCATCACTTCTTAGGTTTGTAGCAACTCTCATTACATCACTTTAGCATCATTTTGAGATTCGTAGCAACTCTCACGACATTACTGTAGCATGATTTTGAGATTAGTAGCAACTCTCATAACATCACTGTAGCATCACTTCTTAGGTTCGTAGCAACTCTCACTACATCACTGTCGCATCATTTTGAGATTAGTAGCAACTCTCACCACATCACTGTCGCATCATTTTGAGGTTCGTAGCAACTCTCACCACATCACTGTAGCATCACTTATTAGGTTTGTAGCAACTCTCATTACATCACTTTAGCATCATTTTGAGGATATTAGCAACTCTCACGACATTACTTTAGCATCGTTTTGAGATTCGTAGCAACTCTCATTACATCACTGTAGCATCATTTTGAGGTTCGGAGCAACTCTCACCACATCACTGTGGCATCATTTCTTAGGTAAATAGCAACCCTCATTACATCACTGTAGCATCATTTTGAGGTACGTAGCAACTCTCACCACATCACTGTAGCATCATTTCTTAGGTAAATAGCAACCCTCACGACATTATTTTAGCATCGTTTTGAGATTCGTAGCAACTCTCATTACATCACTGTAGCATCATTTTGAGGTTCGGAGCAACCTTACCACATCACTGTGGCATCATTTCTTAGGTAAATAGCAACCCTCATTACATCACTGTAGCATCATTTTGAGGTTCGTAGCAACTCTCACCACATCACTGTAGCATCATTTCTTAGGTAAATAGCAACCCTCATTACATCACTGTAGCATCATTTTGCGGTTCGTAGCAACTCTCACCACATCACTGTAGCATCATTTTGAGATTCGTAGCAACTCTCACCACATCACTGTAGCATCATTTCTTAGGTAAATAGCAACCCTCATTACATCACTGTAGCATCATTTTGAGTTTCGTAGCAACTCTCACCACATCACTGTAGCATCATTTCTTAGGTAAATAGCAACCCTCATTACATCACTGTAGCATCATTTTGAGTTTCGTAGCAACTCTCACCACATCACTGTAGCATCATTTCTTAGGGAAGTAGCAACTCTCATTACACCGCTTTAGCATTATTTTGAAATTACTATCAACTCTCACCACATCACTGTAGCATCACTTCTTAGGTTTTTAGCAACTCTCATTACATCACTTTAGCATCATTTTGAGATTCGTAGCAACTCTCACGACATTACTGTCGCATCATTTAGAGATTCGTAGCAACTCTCACCACATCACTGTAGCATCATTTTGAGGTTCGTAGCAACTCTCACCACATCACTGTGGCATCATTTCTTAGGTAAATAGCAACCCTCATTATATCACTGTACCATCATTTTGAGGTTAGAGCAACTCTCACCACATCACTGTCGCATCATTTCTTAGGGAAGTAGCAACTCTCATTACACCGCTTTAGCATTATTTTGAAATTACTATCAACTCTCACTACATCACTTTAGCATCACTTCTTAGGTTTGTCGCAACTCTCATTACATCACTTTAGCATCATTTTGAGGATCGTAGCAACTCTCACCACATCACTGTCGCATCATTTTGAGATTCGTAGCAACTCTCACCACATCACTGTAGCATCATTTCTTAGGTAAATAGCAACCCTCATTACATCACTGTTGCATCATTTTGAGGTTCGTAGCAACTCTCACTACATCATTGTAGCATCATTTCTTAGGGAAGTAGCAACTCTCATAACACCGCTTTGGCATTATTTTGAAATTACTATCAACTCTCACCACATCACTGTAGCATCACTTCTTAGGTTTGTAGCAACTCTCATTACATCACTGTCGCATCATTTTGAGATTCGTAGCAACTCTCACCACATCACTGTCGCATCATTTTGAGGTTCGTAGCAACTCTCATTACACTGCTTTAGCATTATTTTGAAATTACTATCAACTCTCACCACATCACTGTAGCATCACTTTTTAGGTTTTTTAGCAACTCTCATTACATCACTTTAGCATCATTTTGAGAATCGTAGCAACTCTCACTACATCACTGTTGCATCATTTCGAGGATAGTAGCAACTCTCACGACATTACTTTAGCATCATTTTGAGATTCGTAGCAACTCTCATTACATCACTGTAGCATCATTTTGAGGTTCGTAGCAACTCTCACCACATCACTGTAGCATCATTTCTTAGGTAAATAGCAACCCTCATTATGTCACTGTAGCATCATTTTGCGGTTCGTAGCAACTCTCACCACATCACTGTCGCATCATTTCTTCGGTAAATAGCAACCCTCATTATATCACTGTAGTATCATTTTGCGGTTCGTAGCAACTCTCACTACATCACTGTAGCATCATTTTGAGTTTCGTAGCAACTCTCACCACATCACTGTAGCATCATTTCTTTGGTAAATAGCAACCCTCATTATATCACTGTAGTATCATTTTGCGGTTCGTAACAACTCTCACCACATCACTGTAGCATCATTTTGAGGTTCGTAGCAACTCTCACCACATCACTGTGGCATAATTTCTTAGGTAAATAGCAACCCTCATTACATCACTGTAGCATCATTTTGAGGTTCGTAGCAACTCTCACCACATCACTGTAGCATCATTTCTTAGGGAAGTAGCAACTCTCATGACACCGCTTTAGCATTATTTTGAAATTACTATCAACTCTAACCACATCACTGTAGCATCACTTCTTAGGTTTGTAGCAACTCTCATTACATCACTTTAGAATCATTTCGAGGTTAGTAGCAACTCTCACGACATTACTGTACCATGATTTTGAGATTAGTAGCAACTCTCATTACACTGCTTTAGCATTATTTTGAAATTACTATCAACTCTCACCACATCACTGTAGCATCACTTCTTAGGTTTTTAGCAACTCTCATTACATCACTTTAGCATCATTTTGAGATTCGTAGCAACTCTCACGACATTACTGTCGCATCATTTTGAGGTTCGTAGCAACTCTCACCACATCACTGTAGCATCACTTCTTAGGTTTGTAGCAACTCTCATTACATCACTTTAGCATCATTTTGAGGATAGTAGCAACTCTCACGACATTACTTTAGCATCGTTTTGAGATTCGTAGCAACTCTCATAACATCACTGTAGCATCATTTTGAGGTTCGGAGCAACTCTCACCACATCACTGTGGCATCATTTCTTAGGTAAATAGCAACCCTCATTACATCACTGTAGCATCATTTTGAGGTTCGTAGCAACTCTCACCACATCACTGTAGCATCATTTCTTAGGTAAATAGCAACCCTCATTACATCACTGTAGCATCATTTTGAGATTCGTAGCAACTCTCACCACATCACTGTGGCATCATTGTGAGGTTCGTAGCAACACTCACCACATCACTGTGGCATCATTTCTGAGATAAATAGCAACCCTCATTACATCACTGTACCATTATTTTGAGGTTAGAGCAACTCTCACCACATCACTGTCGCATCATTTCTTAGGGAAGTAGCAACTCTCATTACACCGCTTTAGCATTATTTTGAAATTACTATCAACTCTCACTACATCACTGTAGCATCACTTCTTAGGTTTGTCGCAACTCTCATTACATCACTTTAGCATCATTTTGAGGATCGTAGCAACTCTCACGACATCACTGTCGCATCATTTTGAGATTCGTAGCAACTCTCACCACATCACTGTAGCATCATTTCTTAGGTAAATAGCAACCCTCATTACATCACTGTTGCATCATTTTGAGGTTCGTAGCAACTCTCACTACATCATTGTAGCATCATTTCTTAGGGAAGTAGCAACTCTCATTACACCGCTTTAGCATTATTTTGAAATTACTTTCAACTCTCACCACATCACTGTAGCATCACTTCTTAGGTTTGTAGCAACTCTCATTACATCACTTTAGCATCATTTTGAGATTCGTAGCAACTCTCACGACATTACTGTAGCATGATTTTGAGATTAGTAGCAACTCTCATAACATCACTGTAGCATCATTTCTTAGGGAAGTTGCAACTGTAGCATTATTTTGAAATTACTATCAACTCTCACCACATCACTGTAGCATCACTTCTTAGGTTTGTAGCAACTCTCATTACATCACTTGAGAATCATTTCGAGGTTCGTAGCAACTCTCACGACATTACTGTACCATGATTTTGAGATTAGTAGCAACTCTCATTACATCACTGTAGCATCACTTCTTAGGTTCGTAGCAACTCTCACTACATCACTGTAGCATCATTTTGAGGTTCGTAGCAACTCTCACCACATCACTGTGGCATCATTTCTTAGGTAAATAGCAACCCTCATTACATCACTGTAGAATCATTTTGAGGTTCGTAGCAACTGTCACCACATCACTGTCGCATCATTTCTTAGGGAAGTAGCAACTCTCATTACACCGCTTTCGCATTATTTTGAAATTACTATCAACTCTCACCACATCACTGTAGCATCACTTTTTAGGTTTTTTAGCAACTCTCATTACATCACTTTAGCATCATTTTGAGAATCGTAGCAACTCTCACTACATCACTGTTGCATCATTTCGAGGATAGTAGCAACTCTCACGACATTACTTTAGCATCATTTTTAGATTCGTAGCAACTCTCATTACATCACTGTAGCATCATTTTGAGGTTCGTAGCAACTCTCACCACATCACTGTAGCATCATTTCTTAGGTAAATAGCAACCCTCATTATGTCACTGTAGCATCATTTTGCGGTTCGTAGCAACTCTCACCACATCACTGTCGCATCATTTCTTCGGTAAATAGCAACCCTCATTATATCACTGTAGTATCATTTTGCGGTTCGTAGCAACTCTCACTACATCACTGTAGCATCATTTTGAGTTTCGTAGCAACTCTCACCACATCACTGTAGCATCATTTCTTTGGTAAATAGCAACCCTCATTATATCACTGTAGTATCATTTTGCGGTTCGTAACAACTCTCACCACATCACTGTAGCATCATTTTGAGGTTCGTAGCAACTCTCACCACATCACTGTGGCATAATTTCTTAGGTAAATAGCAACCCTCATTACATCACTGTAGCATCATTTTGAGGTTCGTAGCAACTCTCACCACATCACTGTAGCATCATTTCTTAGGGAAGTAGCAACTCTCATGACACCGCTTTAGCATTATTTTGAAATTACTATCAACTCTAACCACATCACTGTAGCATCACTTCTTAGGTTTGTAGCAACTCTCATTACATCACTTTAGAATCATTTCGAGGTTAGTAGCAACTCTCACGACATTACTGTACCATGATTTTGAGATTAGTAGCAACTCTCATTACACTGCTTTAGCATTATTTTGAAATTACTATCAACTCTCACCACATCACTGTAGCATCACTTCTTAGGTTTTTAGCAACTCTCATTACATCACTTTAGCATCATTTTGAGATTCGTAGCAACTCTCACGACATTACTGTCGCATCATTTTGAGGTTCGTAGCAACTCTCACCACATCACTGTAGCATCACTTCTTAGGTTTTTAGCAACTCTCATTACATCACTTTAGCATCATTTTGAGGATAGTAGCAACTCTCACGACATTACTTTAGCATCGTTTTGAGATTCGTAGCAACTCTCATAACATCACTGTAGCATCATTTTGAGGTTCGGAGCAACTCTCACCACATCACTGTGGCATCATTTCTTAGGTAAATAGCAACCCTCATTACATCACTGTAGCATCATTTTGAGGTTCGTAGCAACTCTCACCACATCACTGTAGCATCATTTCTTAGGTAAATAGCAACCCTCATTACATCACTGTAGCATCATTTTGAGATTCGTAGCAACTCTCACCACATCACTGTGGCATCATTTTGAGGTTCGTAGCAACTCTCACCACATCACTGTGGCATCATTTCTGAGATAAATAGCAACCCTCATTACATCACTGTACCATTATTTTGAGGTTAGAGCAACTCTCACCACATCACTGTCGCATCATTTCTTAGGGAAGTAGCAACTCTCATTACACCGCTTTAGCATTATTTTGAAATTACTATCAACTCTCACTACATCACTGTAGCATCACTTCTTAGGTTTGTCGCAACTCTCATTACATCACTTTAGCATCATTTTGAGGATCGTAGCAACTCTCACGACATCACTGTCGCATCATTTTGAGATTCGTAGCAACTCTCACCACATCACTGTAGCATCATTTCTTAGGTAAATAGCAACCCTCATTACATCACTGTTGCATCATTTTGAGGTTCGTAGCAACTCTCACTACATCATTGTAGCATCATTTCTTAGGGAAGTAGCAACTCTCATTACACCGCTTTAGCATTATTTTGAAATTACTATCAACTCTCACCACATCACTGTAGCATCACTTCTTAGGTTTGTAGCAACTCTCATTACATCACTTTAGCATCATTTTGAGATTCGTAGCAACTCTCACGACATTACTGTAGCATGATTTTGAGATTAGTAGCAACTCTCATAACATCACTGTAGCATCATTTCTTAGGGAAGTTGCAACTGTAGCATTATTTTGAAATTACTATCAACTCTCACCACATCACTGTAGCATCACTTCTTAGGTTTGTAGCAACTCTCATTACATCACTTTAGAATCATTTCGAGGTTCGTAGCAACTCTCACGACATTACTGAACCATGATTTTGAGATTAGTAGCAACTCTCATTACATCACTGTAGCATCACTTCTTAGGTTCGTAGCAACTCTCACTACATCACTGTAGCATCATTTTGAGGTTCGTAGCAACTCTCACCACATCACTGTGGCATCATTTCTTAGGTAAATAGCAACCCTCATTACATCACTGTAGAATCATTTTGAGGTTCGTAGCAACTGTCACCACATCACTGTCGCATCATTTCTTAGGGAAGTAGCAACTCTCATTACACCGCTTTCGCATTATTTTGAAATTACTATCAACTCTCACCACATCACTGTAGCATCACTTTTTAGGTTTTTTAGCAACTCTCATTACATCACTTTAGCATCATTTTGAGAATCGTAGCAACTCTCACTACATCACTGTTGCATCATTTCGAGGATAGTAGCAACTCTCACGACATTACTTTAGCATCATTTTGAGATTCGTAGCAACTCTCATTACATCACTGTAGCATCATTTTGAGGTTCGTAGCAACTCTCACCACATCACTGTAGCATCATTTCTTAGGTAAATAGCAACCCTCATTATGTCACTGTAGCATCATTTTGCGGTTCGTAGCAACTCTCACCACATCACTGTCGCATCATTTCTTCGGTAAATAGCAACCCTCATTATATTACTGTAGTATCATTTTGCGGTTCGTTGCAACTCTCACTACATCACTGTAGCATCACTTCTTAGGTTTGTCGCAACTCTCATTACATCACTTGAGCATCATTTTGAAGATCGTAGCAACTCTCACCACATCACTGTTGCATCATTTTGAGGATAGTAGCAACTCTCACGACCTTACTTTAGCATCATTTTGAGATTCGTAGCAACTCTCATTACATCACTGTAGCATCATTTTGAGGTTCGTAGCAACTCTCACCACATCACTGTAGCATCATTTCTTAGGTAAATAGCAACCCTCATTACATCACTGTAGCATCATTTTGAGGTTCGTAGCAACGCTCACGACATCACTGTCGCATCATTTCTTAGGGAAGTAGCAACTCTCATTCCACTGCTTTAGCATTATTTTGAAATTACTATCAACTCTCACCACATCACTGAAGCATCACTTCTTCGGTTTGTAGCAACTCTCATTACATCATTTTAGCATCATTTTGAGATTCGTAGCAACTCTCACGACATTACCGTAGCATGATTTTGAGATTAGTAGCAACTCTCATTACATCACTGTAGCATCATTTTGAGGTTAGTAGCAACTCTCACGACATTACTGTACCATGATTTTGAGATTAGTAGCAACTCTCATTACACTGCTTTAGCATTATTTTGAAATTACTATCAACTCTCACCACATCACTGTAGCATCACTTCTTAGGTTTTTAGCAACTCTCACTACATCACTGTCGCATCATTTTGAGATTCGTAGCAACTCTCACCACATCACTGTCGCATCATTTTGAGGTTCGTAGCAACTCTCACCACATCACTGTAGCATCACTTCTTAGGTTTGTAGCAACTCTCATTACATCACTTTAGCATCATTTTGAGGATAGTAGCAACTCTCACGACATTACTTTAGCATCGTTTTGAGATTCGTAGCAACTCTCATAACATCACTGTAGCATCATTTTGAGGTTCGGAGCAACTCTCACCACATCACTGTGGCATCATTTCTTAGGTAAATAGCAACCCTCATTACATCACTGTAGCATCATTTTGAGGTTCGTAGCAACTCTCACCACATCACTGTAGCATCATTTCTTAGGTAAATAGCAACCCTCATTACATCACTGTAGCATCATTTTGAGATTCGTAGCAACTCTCACCACATCACTGTAGCATCATTTTGAGGTTCGTAGCAACTCTCACCACATCACTGTGGCATCATTTCTGAGATAAATAGCAACCCTCATTACATCACTGTACCATTATTTTGAGGTTAGAGCAACTCTCACCACATCACTGTCGCATCATTTCTTAGGGAAGTAGCAACTCTCATTACACCGCTTTAGCATTATTTTGAAATTACTATCAACTCTCACTACATCACTGTAGCATCACTTCTTAGGTTTGTCGCAACTCTCATTACATCACTTTAGCATCATTTTGAGGATCGTAGCAACTCTCACGACATCACTGTCGCATCATTTTGAGATTCGTAGCAACTCTCACCACATCACTGTAGCATCATTTCTTAGGTAAATAGCAACCCTCATTACATCACTGTTTTATCATTTTGAGGTTCGTAGCAACTCTCACCACATCACTGTAGCATCATTTTGCGGTTCGTAGCAACTCTCACTACATCACTGTAGCATCATTTTGAAGATCGTAGCAACTCTCACCACATCACTGTTGCATCATTTTGAGGATAGTAGCAACTCTCACGACCTTACTTTAGCATCATTTTGAGATTCGTAGCAACTCTCATTACATCACTGTAGCATCATTTTGAGGTTCGTAGCAACTCTCACCACATCACTGTAGCATCATTTCTTAGGTAAATAGCAACCCTCATTACATCACTGTAGCATCATTTTGAGGTTCGTAGCAACGCTCACGACATCACTGTCGCATCATTTCTTAGGGAAGTAGCAACTCTCATTCCACTGCTTTAGCATTATTTTGAAATTACTATCAACTCTCACCACATCACTGTAGCATCACTTCTTCGGTTTGTAGCAACTCTCATTACATCACTTTAGCATCATTTTGAGGTTCGTAGCAACTCTCACGACATTACTGTAGCATGATTTTGAGATTAGTAGCAACTCTCATTACATCACTGTAGCATCACTTCTTAGGTTCGTAGCAACTCTCACTACATCACTGTCGCATCATTTTGAGGTTCGTAGCAACTCTCACTACAACACTGTGACATCATTTTGAGATTCGTAGCAACTCTCACCACATCACTGTAGCATCATTTTGAGGTTCGTAGCAACTCTCCCCACATCACTGTCGCATCATTTCTTAGGTTTGTAGCAACTCTCATTATATCACTGTAGCATCATTTTGAAATTCGAAGCAACTCTCACCACATCACTGCAGCATCATTTCTTAGGTAAATAGCAACCCTCATTATATCACTGGAGCATCATTTTGCGGTTCGTAGCAACTCTCACTATATCACTGTAGCATCACTTCTTAGGTTTGTCGCAACTCTCATTACATCACTTTAGCATCATTTTGAAGATCGTAGCAACTCTCACTACATCACTGTTGCATCATTTTGAGGATAGTAGCAACTCTCACTACATCACTGTAGCATCATTTTGAGGTTCGTAGCAACTCTCACCACATCACTGTAGCATCATTTCTTAGGTAAATAGCAACCCTCATTACATCACTGTAGCATCATTTTGAGGTTCGTAGCAACTCTCACCACATCACTGTAGCATCATTTCTTAGGTAAATAGCAACCCTCATTACATCACTGTAGCATCATTTTGTGGTTCGTAGCAACTCTCACCACATCACTGTAGCATCATTTTCAGATTCGTAACAACTCTCACCACATCACTGTAGCATCATTTCTTAGGTAAATAGCAACCCTCATTACATCACTGTAGCATCATTTTGAGTTTCGTAGCAACTCTCACCACATCACTGTAGCATCATTTCTTTGGTAAATAGCAACCCTCATTATATCACTGTAGTATCATTTTGCGGTTCGTAACAACTCTCACCACATCACTGTAGCATCATTTTGAGGTTCGTAGCAACTCTCACCACATCACTGTGGCATAATTTCTTAGGTAAATAGCAACCCTCATTACATCACTGTAGCATCATTTTGAGGTTCGTAGCAACTCTCACCACATCACTGTAGCATCATTTCTTAGGGAAGTAGCAACTCTCATGACACCGCTTTAGCATTATTTTGAAATTACTATCAACTCTAACCACATCACTGTAGCATCACTTCTTAGGTTTGTAGCAACTCTCATTACATCACTTTAGAATCATTTCGAGGTTAGTAGCAACTCTCACGACATTACTGTACCATGATTTTGAGATTAGTAGCAACTCTCATTACACTGCTTTAGCATTATTTTGAAATTACTATCAACTCTCACCACATCACTGTAGCATCACTTCTTAGGTTTTTAGCAACTCTCATTACATCACTTTAGCATCATTTTGAGATTCGTAGCAACTCTCACGACATTACTGTCGCATCATTTTGAGGTTCGTAGCAACTCTCACCACATCACTGTAGCATCACTTCTTAGGTTTGTAGCAACTCTCATTACATCACTTTAGCATCATTTTGAGGATAGTAGCAACTCTCACGACATTACTTTAGCATCGTTTTGAGATTCGTAGCAACTCTCATAACATCACTGTAGCATCATTTTGAGGTTCGGAGCAACTCTCACCACATCACTGTGGCATCATTTCTTAGGTAAATAGCAACCCTCATTACATCACTGTAGCATCATTTTGAGGTTCGTAGCAACTCTCACCACATCACTGTAGCATCATTTCTTAGGTAAATAGCAACCCTCATTACATCACTGTAGCATCATTTTGAGATTCGTAGCAACTCTCACCACATCACTGTAGCATCATTTTGAGGTTCGTAGCAACTCTCACCACATCACTGTGGCATCATTTCTGAGATAAATAGCAACCCTCATTACATCACTGTACCATTATTTTGAGGTTAGAGCAACTCTCACCACATCACTGTCGCATCATTTCTTAGGGAAGTAGCAACTCTCATTACACCGCTTTAGCATTATTTTGAAATTACTATCAACTCTCACTACATCACTGTAGCATCACTTCTTAGGTTTGTCGCAACTCTCATTACATCACTTTAGCATCATTTTGAGGATCGTAGCAACTCTCACGACATCACTGTCGCATCATTTTGAGATTCGTAGCAACTCTCACCACATCACTGTAGCATCATTTCTTAGGTAAATAGCAACCCTCATTACATCACTGTTGCATCACTTTGAGGTTCGTAGCAACTCTCACTACATCATTGTAGCATCATTTCTTAGGGAAGTAGCAACTCTCATTACACCGCTTTAGCATTATTTTGAAATTACTATCAACTCTCACCACATCACTGTAGCATCACTTCTTAGGTTTGTAGCAACTCTCATTACATCACTTTAGCATCATTTTGAGATTCGTAGCAACTCTCACGACATTACTGTAGCATGATTTTGAGATTAGTAGCAACTCTCATAACATCACTGTAGCATCATTTCTTAGGGAAGTTGCAACTGTAGCATTATTTTGAAATTACTATCAACTCTCACCACATCACTGTAGCATCACTTCTTAGGTTTGTAGCAACTCTCATTACATCACTTTAGAATCATTTCGAGGTTCGTAGCAACTCTCACGACATTACTGTACCATGATTTTGAGATTAGTAGCAACTCTCATTACATCACTGTAGCATCACTTCTTAGGTTCGTAGCAACTCTCACTACATCACTGTAGCATCATTTTGAGGTTCGTAGCAACTCTCACCACATCACTGTGGCATCATTTCTTAGGTAAATAGCAACCCTCATTACATCACTGTAGCATCATTTTGAGGTTCGTAGCAACTGTCACCACATCACTGTCGCATCATTTCTTAGGGAAGTAGCAACTCTCATTACACCGCTTTCGCATTATTTTGAAATTACTATCAACTCTCACCACATCACTGTAGCATCACTTTTTAGGTTTTTTAGCAACTCTCATTACATCACTTTAGCATCATTTTGAGAATCGTAGCAACTCTCACTACATCACTGTTGCATCATTTCGAGGATAGTAGCAACTCTCACGACATTACTTTAGCATCATTTTGAGATTCGTAGCAACTCTCACCACATCACTGTCGCATCATTTTGAGGTTCGTAGCAACTCTCACCACATCACTGTAGCATCATTTCTTAGGTAAATAGCAACCCTCATTATGTCACTGTAGCATCATTTTGCGGTTCGTAGCAACTCTCACCACATCACTGTTGCATCATTTTGAGGATAGTAGCAACTCTCACGACCTTACTTTAGCATCATTTTGAGATTCGTAGCAACCCTCATTACATCACTGTAGCATCATTTTGAGGTTCGTAGCAACGCTCACGACATCACTGTCGCATCATTTCTTAGGGAAGTAGCAACTCTCATTCCACTGCTTTAGCATTATTTTGAAATTACTATCAACTCTCACCACATCACTGTAGCATCACTTCTTCGGTTTGTAGCAACTCTCATTACATCATTTTAGCATCATTTTGAGATTCGTAGCAACTCTCACGACATTACTGTAGCATGATTTTGAGATTAGTAGCAACTCTCATTACATCACTGTAGCATCACTTCTTAGGTTCGTAGCAACTCTCACTACATCACTGTCGCATCATTTTGAGATTCGTAGCAACTCTCACCACATCACTGTCGCATCATTTTGAGGTTCGTAGCAACTCTCACTCCAACACTGTGGCATCATTTTGAGATTCGTAGCAACTCTCACCACATCACTGTAGCATCATTTTGAGGTTCGTAGCAACTCTCACCACATCACTGTCGCATCATTTCTTAGGTTTGTAGCAACTCTCATTATATCACTGTAGCATCATTTTGAAATTCGTAGCAACTCTCACCACATCACTGCAGCATCATTTCTTAGGTAAATAGCAACCCTCATTATATCACTGGAGCATCATTTTGCGGTTCGTAGCAACTCTCACTATATCACTGTAGCATCACTTCTTAGGTTTGTCGCAACTCTCATTACATCACTTTAGCATCATTTTGAAGATCGTAGCAACTCTCACTACATCACTGTTGCATCATTTTGAGGATAGTAGCAACTCTCACTACATCACTGTAGCATCACTTCTGAGGTTCGTAGCAACTCTCACCACATCACTGTAGCATCATTTCTTAGGTAAATAGCAACCCTCATTACATCACTGTAGCATCATTTTGAGATTCGTAGCAACTCTCACCACATCACTGTAGCATCATTTTGAGGTTCGTAGCAACTCTCACCACATCACTGTGGCATCATTTCTTAGATAAATAGCAACCCTCATTACATCACTGTACCATCATTTTGAGGTTAGAGCAACTCTCACCACATCACTGTCGCATCATTTCTTAGGGAAGTAGCAACTCTCATTAAACCGCTTTAGCATTATTTTGAAATTACTATCAACTCTCACTACATCACTGTAGCATCACTTCTTAGGTTTGTCGCAACTCTCATTACATCACTTTAGCATCATTTTGAGGATCGTAGCAACTCTCACGACATCACTGTCGCATCATTTTGAGATTCGTAGCAACTCTCACCACATCACTGTAGCATCATTTCTTAGGTAAATAGCAACCCTCATTACATCACTGTTGCATCATTTTGAGGTTCGTAGCAACTCTCACTACATCATTGTAGCATCATTTCTTAGGGAAGTAGCAACTCTCATTACACCGCTTTAGCATTATTTTGAAATTACTATCAACTCTCACCACATCACTGTAGCATCACTTCTTAGGTTTGTAGCAACTCTCATTACATCACTTTAGCATCATTTTGAGATTCGTAGCAACTCTCACTCCAACACTGTGGCATCATTTTGAGATTCGTAGCAACTCTCACCACATCACTGTAGCATCATTTTGAGGTTCGTAGCAACTCTCACCACATCACTGTCGCATCATTTCTTAGGTTTGTAGCAACTCTCATTATATCACTGTAGCATCATTTTGAAATTCGTAGCAACTCTCACCACATCACTGCAGCATCATTTCTTAGGTAAATAGCAACCCTCATTATATCACTGGAGCATCATTTTGCGGTTCGTAGCAACTCTCACTATATCACTGTAGCATCACTTCTTAGGTTTGTCGCAACTCTCATTACATCACTTTAGCATCATTTTGAAGATCGTAGCAACTCTCACTACATCACTGTTGCATCATTTTGAGGATAGTAGCAACTCTCACTACATCACTGTAGCATCACTTCTGAGGTTCGTAGCAACTCTCACCACATCACTGTAGCATCATTTCTTAGGTAAATAGCAACCCTCATTACATCACTGTAGCATCATTTTGAGATTCGTAGCAACTCTCACCACATCACTGTAGCATCATTTTGAGGTTCGTAGCAACTCTCACCACATCACTGTGGCATCATTTCTTAGATAAATAGCAACCCTCATTACATCACTGTACCATCATTTTGAGGTTAGAGCAACTCTCACCACATCACTGTCGCATCATTTCTTAGGGAAGTAGCAACTCTCATTAAACCGCTTTAGCATTATTTTGAAATTACTATCAACTCTCACTACATCACTGTAGCATCACTTCTTAGGTTTGTCGCAACTCTCATTACATCACTTTAGCATCATTTTGAGGATCGTAGCAACTCTCACGACATCACTGTCGCATCATTTTGAGATTCGTAGCAACTCTCACCACATCACTGTAGCATCATTTCTTAGGTAAATAGCAACCCTCATTACATCACTGTTGCATCATTTTGAGGTTCGTAGCAACTCTCACTACATCATTGTAGCATCATTTCTTAGGGAAGTAGCAACTCTCATTACACCGCTTTAGCATTATTTTGAAATTACTATCAACTCTCACCACATCACTGTAGCATCACTTCTTAGGTTTGTAGCAACTCTCATTACATCACTTTAGCATCATTTTGAGATTCGTAGCAACTCTCACGACATTACTGTAGCATGATTTTGAGATTAGTAGCAACTCTCATAACATCACTGTAGCATCACTTCTTAGGTTCGTAGCAACTCTCACTACATCACTGTCGCATCATTTTGAGATTCGTAGCAACTCTTACCACATCACTGTCGCATCATTTTGAGGTTCGTAGCAACTCTCACCACATCACTGTAGCATCACTTCTTAGGTTTGTAGCAACTCTCATTACATCACTTTAGCATCATTTTGAGGATAGTAGCAACTCTCACGACATTACTTTAGCATCGTTTTGAGATTCGTAGCAACTCTCATTACATCACTGTAGCATCATTTTGAGGTTCGGAGCAACTCTCACCACATCACTGTGGCATCATTTCTTAGGTAAATAGCAACCCTCATTACATCACTGTAGCATCATTTTGAGGTTCGTAGCAACTCTCACCACATCACTGTAGCATCATTTCTTAGGTAAATAGCAACCCTCATTACATCACTGTAGCATCATTTTGCGGTTCGTAGCAACTCTCACTACATCACTGTAGCATCACTTCTTAGGTTTGTCGCAACTCTCATTACATCACTTGAGCATCATTTTGAAGATCGTAGCAACTCTCACCACATCACTGTTGCATCATTTTGAGGATAGTAGCAACTCTCACGACCTTACTTTAGCATCATTTTGAGATTCGTAGCAACTCTCATTACATCACTGTAGCATCATTTTGAGGTTCGTAGCAACTCTCACCACATCACTGTAGCATCATTTCTTAGGTAAATAGCAACCCTCATTACATCACTGTAGCATCATTTTGAGGTTCGTAGCAACGCTCACGACATCACTGTCGCATCATTTCTTAGGGAAGTAGCAACTCTCATTCCACTGCTTTAGCATTATTTTGAAATTACTATCAACTCTCACCACATCACTGTAGCATCACTTCTTCGGTTTGTAGCAACTCTCATTACATCATTTTAGCATCATTTTGAGATTCGTAGCAACTCTCACGACATTACTGTAGCATGATTTTGAGATTAGTAGCAACTCTCATTACATCACTGTAGCATCACTTCTTAGGTTCGTAGCAACTCTCACTACATCACTGTCGCATCATTTTGAGATTCGTAGCAACTCTCACCACATCACTGTAGCATCATTTTGAGGTTCGTAGCAACTCTCACCACATCACTGTCGCATCATTTCTTAGGTTTGTAGCAACTCTCATTATATCACTGTAGCATCATTTTGAAATTCGTAGCAACTCTCACCACATCACTGCAGCATCATTTCTTAGGTAAATAGCAACCCTCATTATATCACTGGAGCATCATTTTGCGGTTCGTAGCAACTCTCACTATATCACTGTAGCATCACTTCTTAGGTTTGTCGCAACTCTCATTACATCACTTTAGCATCATTTTGAAGATCGTAGCAACTCTCACTACATCACTTTTGCATCATTTTGAGGATAGTAGCAACTCTCACTACATCACTGTAGCATCATTTTGAGGTTCGTAGCAACTCTCACCACATCACTGTAGCATCATTTCTTAGGTAAATAGCAACCCTCATTACATCACTGTAGCATCATTTTGAGATTCGTAGCAACTCTCACCACATCACTGTAGCATCATTTTGAGGTTCGTAGCAACTCTCACCACATCACTGTGGCATCATTTCTTAGATAAATAGCAACCCTCATTACATCACTGTACCATCATTTTGAGGTTAGAGCAACTCTCACCACATCACTGTCGCATCATTTCTTAGGGAAGTAGCAACTCTCATTACACCGCTTTAGCATTATTTTGAAATTACTATCAACTCTCACTACATCACTGTAGCATCACTTCTTAGGTTTGTCGCAACTCTCATTACATCACTTTAGCATCATTTTGAGGATCGTAGCAACTCTCACGACATCACTGTCGCATCATTTTGAGATTCGTAGCAACTCTCACCACATCACTGTAGCATCATTTCTTAAGTAAATAGCAACCCTCATTACATCACTGTTGCATCATTTTGAGGTTCGTAGCAACTCTCACTACATCATTGTAGCATCATTTCTTAGGGAAGTAGCAACTCTCATTACACCGCTTTAGCATTATTTTGAAATTACTATCAACTCTCACCACATCACTGTAGCATCACTTCTTAGGTTTGTAGCAACTCTCATTACATCACTTTAGCATCATTTTGAGATTCGTAGCAACTCTCACGACATTACTGTAGCATGAGTTTGAGATTAGTAGCAACTCTCATAACATCACTGTAGCATCACTTCTTAGGTTCGTAGCAACTCTCACTACATCACTGTCGCATCATTTTGAGATTCGTAGCAACTCTCACCACATCACTGTCGCATCATTTTGAGGTTCGTAGCAACTCTCACCACTCTCACCACATCACTTCTTAGGTTTGTAGCAACTCTCATTACATCACTTTAGCATCATTTTGAGGATAGTAGCAACTCTCACGACATTACTTTAGCATCGTTTTGAGATTCGTAGCAACTCTCATTACATCACTGTAGCATCATTTTGAGGTTCGGGGCAACTCTCACCACATCACTGTGGCATCATTTCTTAGGTAAATAGCAACCCTCATTACATCACTGTAGCATCATTTTGAGGTTCGTAGCAACTCTCACCACATCACTGTAGCATCATTTCTTAGGTAAATAGAAACCCCCATTACATCACTGTAGCATCATTTTGCGGTTCGTAGCAACTCTCACCACATCACTGTAGCATCATTTTGAGATTCGTAGCAACTCTCACCACATCACTTTAGCATCATTTCTTAGGTAAATAGCAACCCTCATTACATCACTGTAGCATCATTTTGAGTTTCGTAGCAACTCTCACCACATCACTGTAGCATCATTTCTTAGGGAAGTTGCAACTGTAGCATTATTTTGAAATTACTATCAACTCTCACCACATCACTGTAGCATCACTTCTTAGGTTTGTAGCAACTCTCATTACATCACTTTAGAATCATTTCGAGGTTCGTAGCAACTCTCACGACATTACTGTACCATGATTTTGAGATTAGTAGCAACTCTCATTACATCACTGTAGCATCACTTCTTAGGTTCGTAGCAACTCTCACTACATCACTGTAGCATCATTTTGAGGTTCGTAGCAACTCTCACCACATCACTGTGGCATCATTTCTTAGGTAAATAGCAACCCTCATTTTATCACTGTAGCATCATTTTGCAGTTCGTAGCAACTCTCACTACATCATTGTAGCATCATTTCTTGGGGAAGTAGCAACTCTCATTACACCGCTTTAGCATTATTTTGAAATTACTATCAACTCTCACCACATCACTGTAGCATCACTTCTTCGGTTTGTAGCAACTCTCATTACATCACTTTAGCATCATTTTGAGATTCGTAGCAACACTCACGACATTACTGTAGCATGATTTTGAGATTAGTAGCAACTCTCATTACATAACTGTAGCATCACTTCTTCGGTTCGTAGCTACTCTCACTGCATCACTGTCGCATCATTTTGAGATTCGTAGCAACTCTCACCACATCACTGTCGCATCATTTTGAGGTTCGTAGCAACTCTCACTACATCACTGTGGCATCATTTTGAGATTCGTAGCAACTCTCACCACATCACTGTAGCATCATTTTGAGGTTCGTTGCAACTCTCACCACATCACTGTCGCATCATTTCTTAGGTTTGTAGCAACTCTCATTATATCATTGTAGCATCATTTTGAAATTCGTAGCAACTCTCACCACATCACTGTTGCATCATTTTGAGGATAGTAGCAACTCTCACGACCTTACTTTAGCATCATTTTGAGATTCGTAGCAACTCTCATTACATCACTGTAGCATCATTTTGAGGTTCGTAGCAACTCTCACCACATCACTGTAGCATCATTTCTTAGGTAAATAGCAACCCTCATTACATCACTGTAGCATCATTTTGAGGTTCGTAGCAACGCTCACGACATCACTGTCGCATCATTTCTTAGGGAAGTAGCAACTCTCATTCCACTGCTTTCGCATTATTTTGAAATTACTATCAACTCTCACCACATCACTGTAGCATCACTTCTTCGGTTTGTAGCAACTCTCATTACATCACTTTAGCATCATTTTGAGATTCGTAGCAACTCTCACGACATTACTGTTGCATGATTTTGAGATTAGTAGCAACTCTCATTACATCACTGTAGCATCACTTCTTAGGTTCGTAGCAACTCTCACTACATCACTGTCGCATCATTTTGAGATTCGTAGCAACTCTCACGACATTACTGTAGCATGATTTTGAGATGAGTAGCAACTCTCATAACATCACTGTCGCATCATTTTGAGATTCGTAGCAACTCTCACCACATCACTGTAGCATCATTTTGAGGTTCGTAGCAACTCTCACCACATCACTGTCGCATCATTTCTTAGGTTTGTAGCAACTCTCATTATATCACTGTAGCATCATTTTGAAATTCGTAGCAACTCTCACCACATCACTGCAGCATCATTTCTTAGGTAAATAGCAACCCTCATTATATCACTGGAGCATCATTTTGCGGTTCGTAGCAACTCTCACTATATCACTGTAGCATCACTTCTTAGGTTTGTCGCAACTCTCATTACATCACTTTAGCATCATTTTGAAGATCGTAGCAACTCTCACTACATCACTTTTGCATCATTTTGAGGATAGTAGCAACTCTCACTACATCACTGTAGCATCATTTTGAGGTTCGTAGCACCTCTCACCACATCACTGTAGCATCATTTCTTAGGTAAATAGCAACCCTCATTACATCACTGTAGCATCATTTTGAGATTCGTAGCAACTCTCACCACATCACTGTAGCATCATTTTGAGGTTCGTAGCAACTCTCACCACATCACTGTGGCATCATTTCTTAGATAAATAGCAACCCTCATTACATCACTGTACCATCATTTTGAGGTTAGAGCAACTCTCACCACATCACTGTCGCATCATTTCTTAGGGAAGTAGCAACTCTCATTACACCGCTTTAGCATTATTTTGAAATTACTATCAACTCTCACTACATCACTGTAGCATCACTTCTTAGGTTTGTCGCAACTCTCATTACATCACTTTAGCATCATTTTGAGGATCGTAGCAACTCTCACGACATCACTGTCGCATCATTTTGAGATTCGTAGCAACTCTCACCACATCACTGTAGCATCATTTTGAGGTTCGTTGCAACTCTCACCACATCACTGTCGCATCATTTCTTAGGTTTGTAGCAACTCTCATTATATCATTGTAGCATCATTTTGAAATTCGTAGCAACTCTCACCACATCACTGTAGCATCATTTCTTAGGTAAATAGCAACCCTCATTATATCACTGGAGCATCATTTTGCGGTTCGTAGCAACTCTCACTACATCACTGTAGCATCACTTCTTAGGTTTGTCGCAACTCTCATTACATCACTTGAGCATCATTTTGAAGATCGTAGCAACTCTCACCACATCACTGTTGCATCATTTTGAGGATAGTAGCAACTCTCACGACCTTACTTTAGCATCATTTTGAGATTCGTAGCAACTCTCATTACATCACTGTAGCATCATTTTGAGGTTCGTAGCAACTCTCACCACATCACTGTAGCATCATTTCTTAGGTAAATAGCAACCCTCATTACATCACTGTAGCATCATTTTGAGGTTCGTAGCAACGCTCACGACATCACTGTCGCATCATTTCTTAGGTAAATAGCAACCCTCATTACATCACTGTTGCATCATTTTGAGGTTCGTAGCAACTCTCACTACATCATTGTCGCATCATTTCTTAGGGAAGTAGCAACTCTCATTACACCGCTTTAGCATTATTTTGAAATTACTATCAACTCTCACCACATCACTGTAGCATCACTTCTTAGGTTTGTAGCAACTCTCATTACATCACTTTAGCATCATTTTGAGATTCGTAGCAACTCTCACGACATTACTGTAGCATGATTTTGAGATTAGTAGCAACTCTCATAACATCACTGTAGCATCACTTCTTAGGTTCGTAGCAACTCTCACTACATCACTGTCGCATCATTTTGAGATTCGTAGCAACTCTCACCACATCACTGTCGCATCATTTTGAGGTTCGTAGCAACTCTCACCACATCACTGTAGCATCACTTCTTAGGTTTGTAGCAACTCTCATTACATCACTTTAGCATCATTTTGAGGATAGTAGCAACTCTCACGACATTACTTTAGCATCGTTTTGAGATTCGTAGCAACTCTCATTACATCACTGTAGCATCATTTTGAGGTTCGGAGCAACTCTCACCACATCACTGTGGCATCATTTCTTAGGTAAATAGCAACCCTCATTACATCACTGTAGCATCATTTTGAGGTTCGTAGCAACTCTCACCACATCACTGTAGCATCATTTCTTAGGTAAATAGAAACCCCCATTACATCACTGTAGCATCATTTTGCGGTTCGTAGCAACTCTCACCACATCACTGTAGCATCATTTTGAGATTCGTAGCAACTCTCACCACATCACTTTAGCATCATTTCTTAGGTAAATAGCAACCCTCATTACATCACTGTAGCATCATTTTGAGTTTCGTAGCAACTCTCACCACATCACTGTAGCATCATTTCTTAGGGAAGTTGCAACTGTAGCATTATTTTGAAATTACTATCAACTCTCACCACATCACTGTAGCATCACTTCTTAGGTTTGTAGCAACTCTCATTACATCACTTTAGAATCATTTCGAGGTTCGTAGCAACTCTCACGACATTACTGTACCATGATTTTGAGATTAGTAGCAACTCTCATTACATCACTGTAGCATCACTTCTTAGGTTCGTAGCAACTCTCACTACATCACTGTAGCATCATTTTGAGGTTCGTAGCAACTCTCACCACATCACTGTGGCATCATTTCTTAGGTAAATAGCAACCCTCATTTTATCACTGTAGCATCATTTTGCAGTTCGTAGCAACTCTCACTACATCATTGTAGCATCATTTCTTGGGGAAGTAGCAACTCTCATTACACCGCTTTAGCATTATTTTGAAATTACTATCAACTCTCACCACATCACTGTAGCATCACTTCTTCGGTTTGTAGCAACTCTCATTACATCACTTTAGCATCATTTTGAGATTCGTAGCAACACTCACGACATTACTGTAGCATGATTTTGAGATTAGTAGCAACTCTCATTACATAACTGTAGCATCACTTCTTAGGTTCGTAGCTACTCTCACTACATCACTGTCGCATCATTTTGAGATTCGTAGCAACTCTCACCACATCACTGTCGCATCATTTTGAGGTTCGTAGCAACTCTCACTACATCACTGTGGCATCATTTTGAGATTCGTAGCAACTCTCACCACATCACTGTAGCATCATTTTGAGGTTCGTTGCAACTCTCACCACATCACTGTCGCATCATTTCTTAGGTTTGTAGCAACTCTCATTATATCATTGTAGCATCATTTTGAAATTCGTAGCAACTCTCACCACATCACTGTAGCATCATTTCTTAGGTAAATAGCAACCCTCATTATATCACTGGAGCATCATTTTGCGGTTCGTAGCAACTCTCACTACATCACTGTAGCATCATTTCTTAGGTTTGTCGCAACTCTCATTACATCACTTGAGCATCATTTTGAAGATCGTAGCAACTCTCACCACATCACTGTTGCATCATTTTGAGGATAGTAGCAACTCTCACGACCTTACTTTAGCATCATTTTGAGATTCGTAGCAACTCTCATTACATCACTGTAGCATCATTTTGAGGTTCGTAGCAACTCTCACCACATCACTGTAGCATCATTTCTTAGGTAAATAGCAACCCTCATTACATCACTGTAGCATCATTTTGAGGTTCGTAGCAACGCTCACGACATCACTGTCGCATCATTTCTTAGGGAAGTAGCAACTCTCATTCCACTGCTTTCGCATTATTTTGAAATTACTATCAACTCTCACCACATCACTGTAGCATCACTTCTTCGGTTTGTAGCAACTCTCATTACATCACTTTAGCATCATTTTGAGATTCGTAGCAACTCTCACGACATTACTGTTGCATGATTTTGAGATTAGTAGCAACTCTCATTACATCACTGTAGCATCACTTCTTAGGTTCGTAGCAACTCTCACTACATCACTGTCGCATCATTTTGAGATTCGTAGCAACTCTCACGACATTACTGTAGCATGATTTTGAGATTAGTAGCAACTCTCATAACATCACTGTAGCATCACTTCTTAGGTTCGTAGCAACTCTCACTACATCACTGTCGCATCATTTTGAGATTCGTAGCAACTCTCACCACATCACTGTCGCATCATTTTGAGGTTCGTAGCAACTCTCACCACATCACTGTAGCATCACTTCTTAGGTTTGTAGCAACTCTCATTACATCACTTTAGCATCATTTTGAGGATAGTAGCAACTCTCACGACATTACTTTAGCATCGTTTTGAGATTCGTAGCAACTCTCATTACATCACTGTAGCATCATTTTGAGGTTCGGAGCAACTCTCACCACATCACTGTGGTATCATTTCTTAGGTAAATAGCAACCCTCATTACATCACTGTAGCATCATTTTGAGGTTCGTAGCAACTCTCACCACATCACTGTAGCATCATTTCTTAGGTAAATAGCAACCCTCATTACATCACTGTAGCATCATTTTGCGGTTCGTAGCAACTCTCACCACATCACTGTAGCATCATTTTGAGATTCGTCGCAACTCTCACCACATCACTGTAGCATCATTTCTTAGGTAAATAGCAACCCTCATTACATCACTGTAGCATCATTTTGAGTTTCGTAGCAACTCTCACCACATCACTGCAGCATCATTTCTTAGGTAAATAGCAACCCTCATTATATCACTGTAGTATCATTTTGCGGTTCGTATCAACTCTCACCACATCACTGTAGCATCATTTTGAGGTTCGTAGCAACTCTCACCACATCACTGTAGCATCATTTCTTAGGTAAATAGCAACCCTCATTACATCACTGTAGCATCATTTTGAGGTTCGTAGCAACTCTCACCACATCACTGTAGCATCATTTCTTAGGGAAGTTGCAACTGTAGCATTATTTTGAAATTACTATCAACTCTCACCACATCACTGTAGCATCACTTCTTAGGTTTGTAGCAACTCTCATTACATCACTTTAGAATCATTTCGAGGTTCGTAGCAACTCTCACGACATTACTGTACCATGATTTTGAGATTAGTAGCAACTCTCATTACATCACTGTAGCATCACTTCTTAGGTTCGTAGCAACTCTCACTACATCACTGTAGCATCATTTTGAGGTTCGTAGCAACTCTCACCACATCACTGTGGCATCATTTCTTTGGTAAATAGCAACCCTCATTACATCACTGTAGCATCATTTTGCGGTTCGTAGCAACTCTCACTACATCATTGTAGCATCATTTCTTGGGGAAGTAGCAACTCTCATTACACCGCTTTAGCATTATTTTGAAATTACTATCAACTCTCACCACATCACTGTAGCATCACTTCTTCGGTTTGTAGCAACTCTCATTACATCACTTTAGCATCATTTTGAGATTCGTAGCAACACTCACGACATTACTGTAGCATGATTTTGAGATTAGTAGCAACTCTCATTACATCACTGTAGCATCACTTCTTAGGTTCGTAGCTACTCTCACTACATCACTGTCGCATCATTTTGAGATTCGTAGCAACTCTCACCACATCACTGTCGCATCATTTTGAGGTTCGTAGCAACTCTCACTACATCACTGTGGCATCATTTTGAGATTCGTAGCAACTCTCACCACATCACTGTAGCATCATTTTGAGGTTCGTTGCAACTCTCACCACATCACTGTCGCATCATTTCTTAGGTTTGTAGCAACTCTCATTACATCACTGTAGCATCATTTTGAGGTTTGTAGCAACTCTCACCACATCACTGTAGCATCATTTCTTAGGTAAATAGCAACCCTTATTATATCACTGTAGCATCATTTTGCAGTTCGTAGCAACTCTCACGACATCACTGTAGCATCACTTCTTAGGTTTGTCGCAACTCTCATTACATCACTTTAGCATCATTTTGAGGATCGTAGCAACTCTCACTACATCACTGTCGCATCATTTTGAGATTCGTAGCAACTCTCACTACATCACTGTAGCATGATTTTGAGGTTCGTCGCAACTCTCACCACATCACTGTCAGCATCATTTTGAGATTAGTATCAACTCTCACTACATCACTGCCACCTCATTTTAAGGATCATAGCAACTCTCACTTCATCACTGTTGCATCATTTTGAGGATAGTCGCAACTCTCGCGACATTACTGTAGCATCATTTTGAGATTCGTAGCAACTCTCATTACATCACTGTAGCATCATTTTTAGGTTCGTAGCAACTCTCACCACATCACTCTAGCATCATTTCTTAGGTAAGTAGCAACTCTCATTACATCACTTTAGCATGATTTTGAAAGTACTATCAACTCTCACCACATCACTCTAGCATCATTTCTTAGGTAAGTAGCAACTCTCATTACATCACTTTAGCATGATTTTGAAATTACTATCAACTTTCATTACATCACTGGAGCATCATTTTGAGGTTCGTAGCAACTCTCACCACATCACTGTAGCATCATTTCTTAGGTAAGTAGCAACTCTCATTACATCACTGTAGCATCATTTTGAGGATCGTAGCAACTCTCACCACATCACTGTCAGCATCATTTTGAGGTAAGTAGCAACTCTCACGACATTACTGTAGCATCATTTTGAGATTAGTAGCAACTCTCATTACATCACTGTAGCATCACTTCTTAGGTTCGTAGCAACTCTCACTACATCACTGTCGCATCATTTTGAGATTCGTAGCAACTCTCACCACATCACTGTAGCATCATTTTGAGGTTCGTAGCAACTCTCACCACATCACTGTTGCATCATTTTGAAGTTCGTAGCAACTCTCACCACATCACTGTTGCATCATTTTGAGCTTCGTAGCAACTCTCACCACATCACTGTAGCATCATTTCTTAGGTAAGTAACAACTCTCATAACATCACTGTAGCATCTTTTTGAGATTCGTAGCAACTCTCACCACATCACTGTTGCATCATTTCTTAGGTAAATAGCAACCCTCATTACATCACTGTAGCATCATTTTGAGGTTCGTAGCAACTCTCACCACATCACTGTAGCATCATTTCTTAGGGAAGTAGCAACTCTCACGACATTACTGTACCATGATTTTGAGATTAGTAGCAACTCTCATTACATCACTGTAGCATCATTTTGAGGTTCGTAGCAACTCTCACCACATCACTGTAGCATCATTTCTTAGGTAAGTAGCAACTTTCACCACATCACTGTAGCATCATTTTGAGGATCGTAGCAACTCTCATTACATCACTGTCGCATCATTTCTTAGGTTAGTAGCAACTACCATGACATCACTATAGCATCATTTTGAGGTTTGGAGCAACTATCACTACATCACTGTAGCATCATTTCGAGGTTTGGAGCAACTCTCACTACATTACTGGAAGCTTCAGTTTGAGCATCGTAGCAATTCTCACCACATCACTGTAGCATCATTTCTTCGGTTAGAAGCAACTCTCATGACATCACTTTCGCATGATTTTGAAATTACTATCAACTCTCACCACAAAACTGTCAGCATAATTTCTTAGGTTAGTAGCAACTGTCATAACATCACTGTAGCATCATTTTGAGGATCGTAGCAACTCTCACCACATCACTGTCAGAATCATTTTGAGATTAGTATCTACTCTCACTACGTCATTGTCGCATCATTTTGAGGTTCGTAGCAACTATCACCACATCACTGAAGCATAATTTCTTAGGTAAGTAGCAACTCTCATTACATCACTTTAGCATGATTTTGAAATTACTATCAACTCTCAGCACATGACTGTAGCATTATTTCTTAGGTTTTAGCAACTCTCATTACATCACTCTAGCATCATTCGGACATTTGTAGCAACTCTCATTACATCACTGTCGCATCATTTTGAGGATAGTCGCAACTCTCACGACATTACTGTAGCATCATTTTGAGGTTCGTAGCAACTCTCACCACATCACTGTAGCATCATTTCTTAGGTAAATAGCAACCCTCATTACATCACTGTAGCATCATTTTGAGGTTTTTAGTAACTCTCAATACATCACTTTCAGCATCATTTTGAGGTTAGTAGCAACTCTCATTACATCACTGTCGCATCATTTTGAGATCATTAGCAATTCTTCCGACATCACTGTCGCATTATTTTGAGGTGATTAGCAACTCTTACTACATCACTGTCGCATTATTTTGAGTTTATTAGTAACTATCACTACATCACTGTAAGCATCATTTTGAGGTTATTAGCAACTCTTACTACATTACTGTCCGCATCATTTTTAGGTTACTCGAAACTCTAACAACATGACTGTCAACATCAATTTGAGGTTATTCGAAACCTTCACTACATTACTTTTAGCATCTTTTTTAGTTCATTAGCAATTCTTACGACATCACTGTCGCATCATTTTGAGATCATTAGCAATTCTTCTGAAATCACTGTCGCATTGTTTTGAGGTTATTAGCAACTCTTACTACATTACTTTCCGCATCATTTTTAGGTTACTCGAAACTCTAACAACATGACTGTCAACATCACTTTGAGGTTATTCGAAACTTTCACTACATGACGGTTAGCATCATTTTGAGTACATTAGCAATTCTTACTCCATTACTGTCGCATCATTTTGAGATCTTTAGCAATTCTTCAGACATCACTGTCGCATTTTTTTGAGGTTCGTAGCAACTCTTACTACCTGACTGTCAGCATCATTTTGAGGGAGTTCGAAACACTTACTACATTACTGTAAGCATCACTGAGTTTATTAGCAACTATCACTACATTACTGTTAGCATCATTTTGAATTTATTAGCAATTCTTCCGACATCACTGTCGCATTATTTTGAGGTTATTAGCAAATCTTACTACATTACTGTCAGCATCATTTTTAGGTTACTCGCAACTCTAACCACATGACTGTCAGCATCACTTTGAGGTTATTCGAAACTTTCACTACATTACTGTTAGCATCATGTTGAGTTCATTAGCAATTCTCACTACACTACACTACATTACACTTTTGTGGTTCGTAGCAACACTTACAGCATTACTGTAAGCATCACTGAGTTTATTAGCAACTATCACTACATTACTGTTAGTATCATTTTGAGTAAATTCGCAATTCTTACGACATCACTGTTGCATCATTTTGGGATCATTAGCAATTCTTACGACATCACTGTCGCATTATTTTGAGGTTCCTAGCAACTCTTACTACAAGAATATCAGCATCACTTTGAGGTTATTCGAAACCTTCACTACATTACTTTTAGCATCATTTTGAGTTCATTAGCAATTCTTACGACATCACTGTCGCATCATTTTGAGATCATTAGCAATTCTTCTGAAATCACTGTTGCATTGTTTTGAGGTTCGTAGCAACTCTTACTACATGACATTCAGCATCACTTTGAGGTTTTTCATAACACTTGCTACATTACTGTTCGCATCATTTTGAGTTTATTAGCAATTCTTCTGACATCACTGTCGCATTATTTTGAGGTTAGTAGCAACTCTTACTACCTGACTGTCAGCATCATTTTGAGGGAGTTCGAAACACTTACTACATTACTTTAAGCATCACTGAGTTTATTAGCAACTCTCACGACATTACTTTTAGCATCATTTTGAGTTCATTAGCAATTCTTACGACATCACTGTTGCATCACTTTGAGGTTATTCGAAACCTTCACATTACTGTCGGCATCATTTTTAGATCATTAGCAATTCTTCCGACATCACTGTCGCATTATTTTGAGGTTCGTAGCAAGACTTACTACATTACTGTAAGCATCATTTTGAGTTCATTAGCAATTCTTACTACATCACTGTCGCATTATTTTGAGGTTCGTAGTGTGGCAAGGCGAGCAGTGGGGAACAGTTGCCGACAACGCCACCTGGGGGCTTTCACCCCAGGATATAAACAAAATTTCAAAATGACCAGGCTTCAATTTGAACAAAGGCACACAGTTCGAGAGATACAACAGGAAAGGATCGTTATTTCCAATTATAAAATACTTTTATTAGAAAAATAGTTTAAAATGAGCAACAGACTAAATGAATACCAATGGATATAATAAGGAGTGCAAGAGGAATTACCGAAAGGAAAAGGGGACAGGGCTGGGGCTTACCACGACAGCGATGACGAAAAGGGGAGGGATCCAAAAAAGCTACACTGCGCCCGTGACACAGCAAACCAAAAAAACATGAATAAGGAACCACCACCAGGGGGACCGCTGCCGCTCTGGGCCCTCAACACCTGTCAAAGAAAAGAAAAGAACACCATCAAAAACATGAAATCAAGGCAACCCTCACACACGAACCAAATATAGCTACCCCAAATAACCCAACAGAAACTGTTTTAAATCCAAATGATCAAAATGGGGAGCAAAAGGCAATAATAATAATAATAATAATAATAATAATAATAATAATAATAATAAGGGTTCTAAACAATAAATCAAATGTAACCCACAAAAACTAACAGTAATAATTCAAAGAAAGAAATAACAAATAGAAAAGGAATAAACTCAAGTAATTAAGGAAATGTCTGCCCCTCTTATAAAAACCAGTCTCCAAGGGGGATGGCTCAGCGCCGATGAGGGTCGGGATGCCCTCTCTTGGCCCACGTTGAGGCTCTTATAAAGGCCGTAGTGCACGGCTTTAACCGCCGTTACTGGGAGCAGCGTCCGTTATGAGCCGAATCAGCAATCGTATAATTTTGAGATCATGAGCAATTCTTCCGACATCACTGTCGCATTATTTTAAGGTTCGTAGCAACTCTTACTACATGACTGTCAGCATCATTTTGAGGGAGTTCGAAACACTAACTACATTACTGTAAGCATCACTGAGTTTATTAGCAACTATCACTACATTACTGTTAGCATCATTTTGACTCCATGAGCAATTCTTACTACATCACTGTCGCATCATTTTTAGGTTCGTAGCAACTCTTTCTACATGACTGTAGCATCATTTTGAGGGAGTTCGAAACTTTCACAACATTACTGTAAGCATAAACATTTCCTACCGGAGAGCAGAATCGTGGCGTCAGACGAGGCAGGAGGAGGAAGCCCGCAGCCCAGACTACACAAACGATGGCCGGAAGAGGATAATCAGAACACCACAGATCATCGGCAGCTTGATATGAAAGGCAGACAACTACGCGTCTTACCCACAGAAAGCGCACCACGCACACACCGGCCCAAGGGAGACAGCCCAGCTCCCGGTAACACCACACCGCCGGACGGAGCAAAACTGGAGTAAACAGGGGGCCCATGACACAGAATAATGGAGCAGAGCAAGCATGCATACCTTTGTTTGTAACCGATCTGCTGACCAGCGAGACGCCACCACGCACGGCTGTCGGCTCCGTAAAGGAGGGAGAGGAAGTGGAAAGGACGGAGAAGGGTCGGACCAGGTCTACTGCTAGGTGACCACTCACTATCGTCTGCCACACTGCCCCTCACGGTGGGGAGTGTAGCGCTATCCTGCCAAAGTACATTTGTTTCATTCTTTTGCTCTTGCACTTTAATTAAAATGGACTTGACTTGAGAATGTTTTGTTTCAAAATATAGATGAATTAGCAGATTTATAGGTAGCATGAGTATGAAGTTGCACTTGCACCCGGTGGGAAAATGTCCTCTGCATTTGACTCTAACTATGTAGGAGCAGTGGTAGCAGTGTCAGCCTGGGGGCTTGGTCAAGATCAATGACAGGAGTAGCAGACAGGTAATATCCATAGCATGCTTGTTGTTTGAGAGGAGTAAGGGTACACTGTTGGTCTCTCACCTGATGCGCTGTCATCAGCACAAATGATCTGTTCCTAAACATCAAAATCTACCATCCCCCCTGATTTTTTTTTACAACTCGAGTACTGGTTAACACTTTAGAAAGCCTTCATTCAGAGCTGTGAAGAACCTTGAACCTGATATCCCAGACATCAAAGTGGGCCACTAACCACTGACCCTGAGATCAAAGTGAGCGCTCTGATCTCAGAGGTCTGGAATATTTCCCATCCCATGGCCCTTCAAATAAGACCCCTGTGTCACTGTCTCAAAGTTTTCAACCGTATTTGTTTGTTAAATTAAAACCAGACGACCACTGTGGTCCTTTTTACACGGTAAGTAAAGCACAGATGCCCTGGTGGACCTGTTTGCACCCTGGACTTTGAATCCAGTGACCTGAGTCCAAGTCTCAGTTCCAGCAGGTTTCCTGCAGCCTTCAGCAGAGCTGCCATGTTTCTCTGTAGAGAACTAAGTGATGCTCTCAGCAGGTTGAGGGCACCACCAACAAGTGAGGTATGAACCTCTGACTTCCTTCTTGTCAAACAGGAAACTCCTAGTACCTCATTTGAGTAAAGTACCTCATATTCCTGACATCCAAGTAGTAGTGAAGTGGAGGAAGAAGGTAGGAGATCTCCAACAGGATTTTTCTTTCCTCTGTCCTCCTTGATCTCATGGATCACCACAGTCAAGGGGAGACCCAAGCTCCCGGATGGATCTGGCACTCAGGAACTGCTGAGTTTTCCAGTGGACTTTGTTCCATCCATGGTTCAGGAACAGGACTCCTCCTGGTTAACCTGGTATCTTTCCACCCAACTGTGGGTTCTTGGAGAATTTTTCATGTCATGTCAAGAAATCAGGCTGGTGGGTTTTTCAATGAGAGAAATTCTGGTAACTTAATTAAGTGGCATATTTGTTGAAGCAGTAATTAACTTATAAATTAAGGAAGGCCTGGCCAGTCTTTGCTCCCAGGTCATACGATGGAGTTAGAAAGTCCTGAATCAATCTGGAGTTCCATGATTTCCTTGTGGTTCATGATCCTTTTGACAATGTAGTCTGGAACAAGAGCAAGATGAACCTCCAAATAGCAACAGGTTGATTGCAGGTGATGTCAAGTGGTATTTAGAGGAGCCTCCTCCTTGTGTTTGGTTCCATGGTGGAAGGGTGAGAACTCTGGATCCAGTGATCCCAGTTCAAGTCTTGGTGGGACCTTCCTGTCTGGAATGTGTCCCATGTAACAAACTGATCAAGAGATGTTACGTGGTTCTAATGTTCTGGTTCATTTCTTGTCCTTTAGAAAAATGAAAATCATTTCTTACTGCCATGAACTCAACTCTGCCCTATGTCACTGTCTAAAAATCATCCTTTTTTTTTTTGAAAAAATCAGGGTAGGTTTGTCAGACTTTGTCAGACCTTTCCCCAAATTATCATTTGTTTGTGGAAATTAGATCCAGAAAACCACTGCAGTCCCTCATACATGATTAGTGCCATACTTTGTCTCACACGTTTCATCTTTGATGGTTCCATGGTGGAATGGTGAGCACTCTGGACTGTGAATCCAGTGATCCCAGTTCAAACCTCAGTGGGGCCTCCAGCAGGTCTCTGACAGGTGTTGATAGAGGAGTTGTGGCTGCTGACTACAGTGGAAGACACCATCACCCATGATGTTTCGAAGCTCTCAGCTCCTTCAGTCACATGACTGGGTCATCCTGATTGGATGACATGGACCCACCTGATCCATGTCAGCCTTGTTGGAGCAAAAAAGGTGGATCAGAGGAATCAGTGGATCAAGACTCAGGTGGCAGATGAAGAATCTCTGTATTCACAATGGAGTCAGAGAAATCTTCCAACGTGAGAGAACGTGACAGACCATTTTATACTGAAGACAGGCTGTGTGTGTGTGTGTGTGTGTGTGTGTGTGTGTGTGTGTGTGTCCCTACTGACTGGAAACTGAATAATAACCAGACTGACTTTTGTCATGGACCAAGTCTGGTTGAGTCACTAAATTCATAACTGAAGTGATTATTTAATTAATAAACAGAACATTTGTCTAAAGTCATGATCAAATTCATGTAAAATCTGAGCAACGAGGGTTTGAAAATGTTCCAATGAGCCAAACCAATGTTGACAGTTAAAAGAAGCCAATGTGGGAGGATTCTTTCTGTCTCAGCAGTAAAGACCAATCCCACAGCTCACGTGAAGCATCAGGTCCTCTGTGAGAGGTGGGAATCCAACCAGGGACCTTTAGATCCACACCAATCTTCCCTGACCTCATAGAAACTGGAACCTTTCAACAAATAAATTCAAATTCAACTTAGCAGCAACTCTAGAAATGTTGCTAACTTGCTAATTCCTGTTAGCTCCAGATCAGACAATGCAGGCTCACCTTCACGCTTGGTTGTACGACCGCCACCAGTTGAAGCTTCTCTGGTTCAACAAACTCTGGGGACTCAAGACACAAGTCAGCACCGGTGCAGGTCCAGATCCAGATGTTAGCTGAGGGGGACAATGGCTTAAGGGAGCTCCAGGGAGTTGGTTTGAACTGGTCCCTCATCTCTGTGAGTAGAAACCATCTGAGGTGGAGGGGGAAGGTCTGCTTTGACCTCCTGATCTCCCAGTAAAGCCAGTATAGATGTTGAGCTTGGAGGAGTTGATGGCCTCCTTCGTCTTCTTGTTGGAGATGTTTGCTAAACTCAGCACCACCACAGATCAGAGGAACGTCCACTTGTCAGCTGGACACTGGAGTTTCTAGTGACCTGCAGGATCTTAGTTGTGGTGGCAGCAGGCCTGTTCCAAGAGCTTTGCTCACATTCCTGATCAGGCTCCATAATGGTTCTGGACCACTGAGTGATAGAAGCTGATCCTGCGGGTGGACTGTCTTTAGGGGGCTGAGGTGTCTGGTGGTCTTGGTGGACCCTCTGCATCTCAAGCTGAGACCACAGAGTCCTGTGTTCTTGAGTCATTGTCTATAGTCTCTGTTGTTGGAGAGCTCAGTGTGGTCCCTGATGGTCTAGTGGCTAGGATTCGGCGCTCTCACCGCCGCGGCCCGGGTTCGATTCCCGGTCAGGGAATGAGTTATTTAGAGGTTGAGGGAGAGGTGATCAGGTGGTCCACATGATGGTGGAGGTGATGAACTGTGAGTCCATCATGGCTCCACTCTCACCCCCATTGTAGTGTTCTTGGTTCACTCTACCATGGCCCCATGTTGAAGGGTGACTGTCTCATTCAGGTTCAACCCTTAGTTAGACTCTATTAAGTCACTGACTCCTGCAAGGACAAACTGTAATCCTCCTTAGTAGCTTTGGCTCCTTGCAGCACAGAAAGTCCATTCACTGATGTAGGAACTGGAAAACTTAGAGCTCCAGTCCTCAGTTCCTTGCACCAAAGAAAGGAGGGAAATGCAATCAATGTTGAATTCATTTACATTTCTTATATTTGATCAAAGCTAGAACTTAATAAGCTGCCATCGACCTTGATGACCAACTCCTTCACTGTGTAGTTCAAAGTCCCTGGTTTGATTTGTGTCAGGACTTCAGAAGCTCCAATCCTCTCTAAGTTCTAGTGAGAGTGGAAGAGATTATAAATGAGAGAAGCAGGGCCCTCCCTCAGAACTGAACCAGCTTAGTTGGGAGAGCCTTAAACTGAAGATCTAAAGGTCCCTGGTCCGATCCCAGGTTTCAGCAGAGGAGCAGCATTGACTTTACTTTCCAGTGGAGGAACTGCAGACATGAAGGAAACTAACATCTTGTCCTGTGCATTCTTGTGACATTCAGGACATTTTTGGAGCCTCTTGTTGGATTTTGCCACAGAGAATCAGAGCCAATCAAAAGCATGGTGGACTTCAACATGGAGGACTGAACAAGTCAAGAAAGCATCAGTTTGACCTTCACAGGTGTTTCTGTTCCTGTCTCAATGCTGTAGAAAGAGCCTGAGGAGCTCAGACGGTAGAGCATCAGACTTTTAATCTGAGGGTCCAGGGTTCAAGTCCCTGTTCAGGTGCTGTGGAGGTTCCAGTGTTTGACAACATGGTACTGGATGAAGTTTAGTGTTGAACAAACTGTCGACATTAAAAGTAGAAGTGTTCTTGTCTTGCCACTGTGAGACTGTTGCTAGAAAAGTGACCAATAATAATTTCATGTCGCATGCAATTAACAAAAGACCTACATTGATGGTCGAGGGGGGCTGGAGCCTATCCCAGCATCTACAGGCCAGAGGCGGGGTTCACCCTGGACAGGTCGCCAAAACCATTCACACTCACATCTACAGTCAATTTAGAGTGTCCAATCAGCCTCATCCCAAATTACATGTCTTTGGACGGTCGGAAGAAGCCGGAGTACCCAGAGAGAACCCACGCATGCACGGGGAGAACATGCAGATTCTGCACCCGAGCCTGGACTCAAATCCAGAACCTTCTTGCTGTGAGGCCACAGTGCTGACCCCTAAACCATCATGCTGCCGTGGTCTCATATACTTTTCTAAATTGTGTTTCTTTCATGTCCTCCTGAGATCAAAGACAGAATTCTAGCTACTGTCAAAGCCCTGATGACATCATCAGGAATTCTGGCTTTGATCTGGAGACTCTTGCTTTAATCTGAATTTGATCTGACTAATGTTTTAGTTTAGGTTGCATGACACCGACCACCTCATTTGTCCTGATGGACTGGTGACCTGTCCAGGGTGAACCCTGCCTCTTGAACAATGTCACCTGGGATCGCCCCCCCCCCCCCCCCATGACCCTTAAAGGATAAGAACAGAAAGTGGATGGAGGGATGGACTCAACACTGAAATCAGCTGATCTGATCCACATTCTAATGTTTCCTGTCCCTCTTTAGGAGTCAGTGAGAATAGTAGTGTATATAATAATGTATATCCAACCTTGTAGTATCTTTACAAAACTTTTAGGATTTCTTCTTGTTTCTACTTGTAGTTTTAGTGTCTGGATCTTTTCTTTTGATGTCCTGCTGTCTGCTCTTTGCTTTTGGAGCTTCCTTCAACAACTACCAGGCCTCCTGGGTACTGTAGGAAACATGGTCAAGTTCTTCTGACTTCTCCAGGAACGTCCTGCTCACATTGGTCTGTCTTCATTTTGACTCCTCCCACTGCCACAATGACCAGCCTTTATACTCTTGGTGACTGGGGCCCTGGTTGCTGCAGGCCTCAACACCAGCCTGTGGTTGTGAGCAGGGCAGAACAGAACTGACAGTATCTCCCATGCAGGACCTGGGTCAGCGCCTGGTGCCAGCTGGGGCACCGCTTTAACCTGGACCCCTAGAAGATCTTCTCCAGGAACTGGCCTTTTTGGTTCCATCAAGGCCTGAGAGGATGGTGAAGAGTGATCCACCACCAGGCAGCACAGTCAGCAGCAGCCATTTTGTTCCACTAGAATCAAGTATGATAGTGACAGACTGATGAGTACTTGCTAACTGACACTTCCTGTTTTTACTGCTATTCTTCCATGAATGTGCTCATGTTGACTGGTCCCCAACCACAGTTTCAAAGCCATGATGACATCTTTCATTAACAATCAGACTTATTTTTTCTCTATTAGGACAAATAAGGTTTCAACTGACATGGCTGGCCAACGTCCTGGAGTTCATTCAGCCTGGAGAACCAGGTGCTGGTTCCTTCTTTTACCAGGCAGGAACGGGCAGCAGATCCAAGATCAGTAGGTGCAGATGTCTGCTTTGACTGGTAGGAGGAAAGAGAGCAGGAGAGCTGGTCAGAGACAAAGACAGATCATGAAGAAGGAGTGCTGTATTCTGCTAGCACATGCTAGTGACAGTCAGAGATCAGGAGTCTCAGCAGGGAAAGATTCATCTCTTATTTCAGAGGACGATTGGACGTTCACTGGAAGACTGTGAATGTTTGAGGGTCAGAGGAGAAAAGAGGACAAGTGCACCTGTTGTGTGTGATGGGGCACCAGCATGGAGGAAGTTGTCAAACATTTTGAGCGAAAAAGCGTGAATCTTCAAGTAAAGAATTAAAATGATTTAGTTCACAATGAGGTCTCTGTCATAAAACAAAAGGAACAACTGACTCCCTCACCATTTCCACCCTCTTCAACAGATTCACATTTCAAAACAACTAGGTTTATTTTGTTCCCTTCTTTTAGCAGAGGATGGTTTTGATCCATCCACCTCTGGGTTCTGGGCCCAGCACGCTTCCTCTGTAAATCCATATTTTGGGTTCTGGCTTGTTCTGCTTTTCATTTTGTGTTTGTATTAAAGTTCTGTTGCTGAAAAAAAGACTTTTTTGCCTTTTTAAAAACACACACACACACACACACACTACAGCCAAGCATATAGAATGATACAGTCTGAGGTGGTTTTGACTGGTCGGCACCAGTGTGCACTGTTTGGCACTGAAGTCATGTGACTGAAGTCATCCTGTCATGTGACTGAAGTCATCCATTCATGTCAGTGATGTCACTCTGCAGGACTGTCATTGCCGTCTCATTCTAAAAAAGAATCCAGACTCCACCTGTGGCTCCATGATAACTGAGGGACCTCTGGTTGGAGGCTGGACGATGATGTTTGGTCTGGGGGGGTTAAGATGGTGGGGCTGTTTCAGTTCTAGTGCTGAAGGCTTTCACCATGACAGTCAGACTCTCCTCTGTCCTTCATGGTCCCTCAAATGTGCAGTGTGGACCTCACACACTGAATTTAGCCTGAAAACTCTTCATGAACAGCAGGAGACTCAGAGTCTCTGTGGCGCTCGGCTGTTAACAGAGAGGCTGGTGGTTGGAGCCCCCCAGGGACCAGGACCAGGCTCTACTGGTGCTGAGGACTCAGTTGATCAGCTGCTGAGTTGCTACTTGATGTCAACATTGGTCTGTTTCATCCTGAGTAGTTTGATCCTAGCAGAGTCGCTGCATCGATGATCTGAATGTGGACGGACAGACTGACACTCCACAGCAGACGCCTGTCACAGATCTCTGGATGAGACACTTTGAGGTAAAGCCAGGTTCTGCCAGTCCCACTCACATGTTTCAATCACATGTTCAGAGATGGGTTTGTTGTTCCTGAATCCATTTCTTATTTTCTGATCACCTTGTGGATTGTTCATCATTCTCCTCATCACCATACTTTAGGTTGCAGTACGAACACCTGAGTTAGTCTGGGGTTGCAGGAATCATACAGCATCCAAATAATAGCAGGCTGAAACATTTATTTAAAAGAGTTTAACATGGTTACACACACACACACACACACACACACACACACACACACAGCCTTTCTTTGGTATAAAATGGTCTGTCACGTTCTCTCACATTGCACAACAACACAACAAACAAAGACGGCAGGTCCAGTGTGGTCCTGATAAGACCACTGGACTGCAGGGTCCCAGTATCACTGGTGACAATGGTTTTACCAGCTGGGACCTTGGACAAGAACTTCTCAGAGGAAACTCATCATGGAGGCTCAGTGAAGAAAACTAGACCTGAGCTGCCTGCTGGAACCTAGCAGGTGAAGGACAGAGCTCCACCTCTTTAGAGACACCACCACTGTGGGCTCATGTTGGCAAAAGAAGTGGGTCAGTTTTTGACACACACACACACACACACACACACACACACACACACACACTTGGATATATATGCCTTTAACTGCTTCAATTACTGCAGGAACCATCCAGAACCATCCAGAACCTGAACCTCTATATGTGATTCTGGGTCTGTTTGTTTCCATAGGCTAGCACACGGCACAGGTCAGCCTGGTTTCAGAATGTTTCTTGGAATCCTTATTATCAATAAAGTATCAAATATTTTGCATAATAAATGCATGCATGGCCTCATATTTTGCCATTTTAACGTGCTTTAAGTTGACGGTGCCCACCTGTCGTGTCAATGTTTCTATGTTTGTCTGTTCTGGTCTGAATGAAAGAGGAGGTTTTCTTGGTCATGTGACGTGGATGAGAGTTCAACTAGAACTTCCTGCTTCAACAGGATTTGAGTTTGTTGGGATTTTGTCAAAGCCACCAACCAAACCTCTGAGTGGTGCAGATGTCTGCTGCCTCCTCAGAGCAGACTGGAGCTCAGCCTCACTCACCTGTGGGAGCCCCAGCAGAGCCACCGTGTGATGGAGTTTCAGTTTAGGCTCCAAGGTCCTGGATTGAATTGGTGTTTTGTGTGTTTTTAGGCCTCCTGGCACCGATGAATGAATGAACCATTGTTCCAGAGGGAGCTGGTGTCAGGTCAGTCCCTGTTTCTACAAGACCTCCTGCTGCAGAGCCACATTGGGAAACATCCATCCATCCATTTTCTTCCACTTATCCTGTTTAGGATTGTGTGTGTGTGTGTGTGTGTGTGTGTGTGTGTGTCAAGTCAAGTCTCAACAAAGTTCTCTCATGACTCTTTCCAAGTAGAGCAGGTCCAGCACCAAACTGCTTCAATGAACCTACACCCAACAATTCTCCACCAGCAGCACATCCTGCAACAGTGGTGATGAAAACCTTCCTTTCAACAGGCAGGAACGTCGAGCAGATCCAGGATCAGTGGGGACGGACGTCTGCTTTGACTGGTTGGGGGGAAAGAGAGCAGGAGAGCAGGGCAGAGACAAAGACAGAGAATGCTCTCCTAAAACAAGGACTGTTCAGTCAATGGTAGAGCAGAGTGGTGCAGAGGAAGCGTGCTGGGCCCAGAACCCAGAGGTCGATGGATCAAAACCATCCTCTGCTAGAAGAAGAAAAATAAAATGAACCAGTGTCTTTAGAAATGTGTGTCTGTTAAAAAGAGGTTCATAAGGATTTTGTCTTCCTCCACAATCACCAACCATTGTGAGAGTTAACAACAGTCCACTTTCTGACTGAAGCAAAAGTAGACTTCAAAAGGTTTTTCTGATTCAACATAGCAGCTAAATTTCCATTTCCATTTCCTGAACAGGACAGGTTAAAAAAAGGGAATGTCATGACCAAACTGGGAAACATCCATCCATCCATTTTCTTCCACTTATCCTGTTTAGGGTTGTGTGTGTGGGAGGGGTGAGGGGGGTGGGCTGGAGCCTATCAATGTGAAACATTTGAAATTCAGATCCCTTCTTCTTTTCCTGCTCCAGCAGAGTGGCTCAGCAGAAGAGAGCTGGGCCCAGAACCCAGAGGTCAATGGATTGAAACCATGCTCTGCTAAAAGAACAAATAAAATGAACCACAACCAGGCTCTACAATCAGTACCCCCCCCCCCCCCCCCCCCATCTGGGAGCAAAGGTTTGCACCTACAGCTCTTAAGGAGCTTCCTTGGGCCACTCTCCCCTTTTGGCTCCACCCCCTTTAAGGAAACCACCAGGAAGAGGTGAGGACTGACTGTGACGACTGAAACTGCCACATTTACATGAGACAAACTAGACAAACACTAAATACCAGGCCTTGCACACTGATTACCACTGACTGACACTGGGGTCTTCATTTTCCACAGGCAGGATGGCCGGTCCCCCTGTGCTTCCCAGGTCCCTCCTTGGAACACATGGCATAGCAAATGTTTCACTTGTTTGCTGATTCAATAAACCTGACCATTAACATGTGTGTGTGCCTCTAATTTACATAAACTGTTAATACCAAGACAAATGCTACCTTCAATTAATCATTCATGTCATGGAACCCTTGGTCTCCATTACATTGGTCAACCAGAGAAGCTTCAACTGGTGACGCTCATTCAACCATGATGAAGGTCAACCTCCATCATCTGCTGTGCTCCTTAACAGGGGAATTAGCTCAAATGGTAGAGCGCTCGCTTAGCATGTGAGAGGTAGAGGGATCAATGGCCTCATTCTCCAGAATACTTTAACTTGTTCTGTTGATCAGAGGAGCTGCTGGGTGACGAATGCTGATGTTTGTCCACTGCTGTGATAAAGTGTCCCCTGTTACTGAGATGAGGATGAACACCTGCTCAGGTCAAAGCTGCAATGAAGTCAAGTCATCACCCTGTAAAGCACCAAATAACAAAAGTTACACTTTACAAGTAGAACAGGTCCAGTTCAACACTCCTTAAATGAATTTACACCCAACAATTCTTCATGAGCAAGCACATCCTAGCTTAGGCCCAACTTTTCTTGGCGCTCTCCCAGATGCTTGGGAGCTGCTGGGGGAGCGCTAGTTGGGCCTAAGCTAGGAGCTAAGCTAAGTTGGTCTGCACCAGCTAGTGAGGGCTGGCTAGCTCTCGCAGCTTTTGGTGCAGAGCCGCTGCAGGTCCAATTCAACCTCGCTAAGCCTCACCTCCAACACAACAAAAAACTACATTTAACACACTTATCAGTATCACTAAAGGAGGCAGAGGAGGAACAAAACATGTGGCACCCTGAGCAGGAGAGAGGAGAACAAGAGGGAGAAGCCATCGTTAGCTTAGCGTGTTTACAAGGCAGAAAGACTGTTGCTACCAGAATGATGGTCTTTTAAACTTCAGCCAAATAAAGCAATTAGGTATTTATTTTTGGTGGGTAATTAGTCAATGAAATAAGGAATTAGCAGGGAGGATCACACTTTAGCTAACACAATGAAGCAAGGCTCTACGTTCAGCAACACAGAAAAAGGAGTTGAGGTCACACGCTTCCTGCAACCAAGGTCAAAAATCCAGGACGGACGAAGGGGAGGACGACAAAGACAAAGACACAAGAAACAGAGATAATAACCATCAACTCCATAACAACCATAACAAATATAACCATACAGAACAGATAGAACAAATATAACAAGAAAAGCATTAAAAATATGTCACCTCTGGTCAAATACCCTGATTTGCATTTGTGTCTGTCAGCATTTTCATTTTCATGTTAAAGCCTCCAGAATGAGGGGAGGGGTCAGGGGCAGTTTTCTGTGTTGTCTGCAAACTGAATTACAGGAAACCTGAACTTCCACTGTCAATGTATCCAACTGATGAATAATTGTTTGATTTATACATAGATAACTTGTAGTTATTGCCCACACACACACACACACACACACACACACACACACACACACACACACACACATTTTGTGAAACATCTCAGGAGTCATCAGGTGTTTTACTCAGAGGGATTCATTCATGATAAATGAGCATGGAGGAGACGCAGTAATCATCAACACAAGCGTCACATGAGCAGGTCACCACCCACTTTTATTGATTGGTTCTTGTAAGAATCACTCCTAACGCCATCAGGGTGTCATTTTTTGTCCTGCCCTGTCTCAACTGTTGGAGCACAACTACAGCCTGAACTCTGCCACTGCCTTATCCCTCCCTAACAACCTCATACAGACCCACTATCTGGACTAGCCTGACCCCCCTGACCCTCATCAGTCACTCGTAGTGCCTCCCACTGGAGGGAATAGGAGCATCTGTGAGCTCTGACTGTTGGGATGCACATCCATGTGATGAAGAGCTGTTTTAAACAGGGAATCATTTGACCTCTTGACCTGTGTGGGCAGGTACAGAGGGACGATTCCATCATGAACAATAATATTACTAAACAAATGGGTCTTTAGCTTCTTTCTGAAGGTGTCCACAGCGTCCTCATGTCCAGTGGGAGAGCATTCCAGAGTCTAGGAGCTGCAACCTGGAAGGTTCCCTCTCCTTCAGTGAGGCTGAATCCCTGTGGTCAGGGAGGATAAGGGACCCCACAGGTGTCACTAAAGTGCTTTAGACTGCAAAGGACACAGCTAATCAAGCTGGGATCAACTGCTGTGGTGATCAAGGTATCATAATATATAACAAACAAAGAAAACAAAGTTGAGGAAAAGCACACAAAGAAGAAACTATGAACATGAACAGAGCATCTTCTACACCAGATGTCACACGGCTCAGTAGACCTCTGGTTTGACCCCTAGCAGGTCCAGTCTCCAGGGTGCCCCCATCATTTTGCTCTTCAGTCACAGGACATGCAGCAGAATCCCGTCGCTCCTCTGCAGAAGAACATGTGAGAGCCTGCTTGCTCTTCTCTGGCTGGACGTAGGGGAGAGTCTGTTTGCTCTTCTCTGGCTGGACGTAGGGGAGAGTCTGTTTGCTCTTCTCTGGCTGGACGTAGGGGAGAGTCTGCTTGCTCTTCTCTGGCTGGACGTAGGGGAGAGTCTGCTTGCTCTTCTCTGGCTGGACGTAGGGGAGAGTCTGCTTGCTCTTCTCTGGCTGGACGTAGGGGAGTGTCTGTTTGCTCTTCTGTGGCTGGACGTAGGGGAGAGTCTGACTTGACACACACACACACACACACACACACACACACACAATCCTAAACACGATAAGTGGAAGAAAATGGATGGATGGATGTTTCCCAGTGTGGCTCTGCAGCAGGAGGTCTTGTAGAAACAGGGACTGACCTGACACCAGCTCCCTCTGGAACAATGGTTCATTCATTCATCTGTGCCAGGAGGCCTAAAAACACACAAAACACCAATTCAATCCAGGACCTTGGAGCCTAAACTGAAACTCCATCACACGGTGGCTCTGCTGGGGCTCCCACAGGTGAGTGAGGCTGAGCTCCAGTCTGCTCTGAGGAGGCAGCAGACATCTGCACCACTCAGAGGTTTGGTTGGTGTCTTTGACAAAATCCCAACAAATTCAAATCCTGTTGAAGCAGGAAGTTCTAGTTGAACTCTCATCCACGTCACATGACCAAGAAAACCTCCTCTTTCATTCAGACCAGAACAGACAAACATAGAAACATTGACACCACAGGTGGGCACCGTCAACTTAAAGCACGTTAAAATGGCAAAATATGAGGCCATGCATGCATTTATTATGCAAAATATTTGATACTTTATTGATAATAAGGATTCCAAGAAACTTTCTAAAACCAGGCCGACCTGTGCCGTGTGCTCGCCTATGGAAACAAACAGACCCAGGATCAGATATAGAGGTTCAGGTTCTGGATGGTTCTGGTTGGTTCCTGCAGTTAAAGGCATATATATCCAAGTGTGTGTGTGTGTGTGTGTGTGCATGCATGTGTACCGTAAATGAGCAATTCGTAGCAAAGTCGATGTGGACCCCGGGCGTTTAAAAGAGACCAGGCGTCTCTTGGTAACAGGCTTTTATTTTGGCACTGGCCAGCGCTGGGCCACTATTATTATTTTTTTAGCAATAGGTATACAAGGTATAACAATATACTGTAGTACTTTAAAGAACAGTAGTGCAAATATCAAGATTGTCCAGAGAACACTTTACACAAGAACACTTTATTAGTAAGAAAAGGGGCGTGACAACTTGAGGCCCGTATCCTTCCACTTCCACGACAGTCTCATGAGGCCAAAATAGCAGATCTACACATTCACAACGACGCGTTACCACCTTGAAGATCTTTTTTTTTCTTTTTTTGCATGGAACCGTGAGCTTGAAGATTTGCTGTCTGCGGTGCACTGACATCATGAGACATAAATTACTGGGAAGTTCAAATAAATTGCAAAATCTTACATGAAACCAAGTTAAGATAACATTAATCTCAAATAACGACCCCCAGGCATTTAAACGAACCTGGTGTTTATTTGAGACAGGCGTCTATTTTACAAAATGAGGTCGGACCCTCGGCCATCAAATGAGACCCGGCGGCACTTTGACACCAGGCTGTTCATTGGTCAGTTAGGGTTGATGAAGGTTGATAACATCCACTCCAAATAGTCAAACACAGGGGTGGGGATACAAGCAGTGCCTCTACATGGAAACAAAAGCACTGACAACTTTAAAACTGTACAGTGAGTTAAGAAAAATACTCTCTTTAAACCTTTTTATGAACTGTCCTCATAAACCTGTCTTTTAATAAACTTTCCATTCTTCTGTTAACTTTAAGTTCACTGTTCAGTAACTGGATGGATGACAACAACAGAGATGCCTGTTCTGAGTTGAGTCATTTGGAGGTTGATCTCATGGTAGATAAAACTGCAGGCTCACTGCTGCAGAAGCTTGCTTTTTCCTTTGTTTGGTGACGCATTTCCTTTGTTTGTCAGGAGGCAGGGTGAAGGGAAGTAGACCCAAATGAAGAGGAGGGTAAGGAGGGTGCACAAAAGAGGTTTGTTAAAGAGACTGGAGACTGGAGAGACTGGAGGCTGGAGACGAGAGACTGGAGAATTGAGACTGGAGAGACTAGAGGCTTAAGATGAGAGACTGGAGGTGAGAGACCAGGGAAACCTGCAGGCTTGAGACTAGCAGCTCGTGACTGGAGACTTGTGGCTTGTGATTGGCGGCTGTCACAATGCTTGACGTAGACTTCGACATCACAGCACAGCAGTACAATAAACATCACCACACTAACGACCCCATCGGTCCTTTAAAAAGAAGATCATTAACAACAGAGAACAGCTCTGTGGTAGAATTCAACACTTGGCAACTAAACAAGAGGCAGAATCGTCTTAAAATACATAAGAAGGTCCTCAGTAAAGCCAGAGCCGCCTCAGTAAACACAGAAACTGCTGCTAAACCAGATATTTCTTTAGACCACTTTTATCAAATTAACAGTCCAGAACTTCATTCAATGATGACCTCATCAAAACCTTCATCCTGTCTCTTAGATTGTTTCCTACTAGGCTGCCTAAGGAAGTCTTCCCTCAGTGACCACCTCTTTATTCAATCTGATTCCTCTGTCTGTAGTAACAGGATATGAACCACAGTCCTTGAAGGCAGCTGTCATTAAACCACTGCTTCAGAAGCCTCCTCTAGACCCTGAGGTTCCAGCCAACTATGGACTGACAGCTAACCCCCCCTCCTCTCTAAAATCCTGGAGAAAGCAGCTGTGTTGCAGCAGGTATCTGGAGGGTGGAGGGCTGTTCATTCAGCCCTACCTGCACCTCGCTCTCTTGTCATGCTTCAAAGCCACAGCATGGCAGTGTTTTCTCCCCAGTGTGGGTTCTCATGTGTCTTTCAAGACTTGCCTTAACTGAGAATTTTTTGCCACAAACTGAGCAGGGGAATGGTTTCTCCCCAGTGTGCGTTCTCATGTGTGATTCTAGATTTGCCTTATTTGACAATCTTGTGCCACAAACTGAGCAGGGGAATGGTTTCTCCCCGGTGTGTGTTCTCATGTGTTTTTTCAGACACCCCTTTTCTGAAAACTTTTTGCCACAAACTGAGCAGGGGAATGGTTTCTCCCCAGTGTGTGTTCTCATGTGTTTTTTCAGACACCCCTTTTCTGAAAACCTTTTGCCACAAACTGAGCAGGGGAATGGTTTCTCCCCAGTGTGTGTTCTCATGTGATTTTTCAGACTTCCCTTTACTGAAAAACTTTTGCCACAAACTGAGCAGGGAAATGGTTTCTCCCCAGTGTGTGTTCTCATGTGATTTTTCAGACTGCCCTTTACTGAAAATTTTTTGCCACAAACTGAGCAGGGGAACGGTTTCTCTCCAGTGTGTGTTCTCATGTGTCTTTTCATACATACCTTTTCTGAAAACCTTTTGCCACAAATTGAGCAGGGGAACGGTTTCTCCCCAGTGTGTGTTCTCATGTGTGTACCTAAACCACTCCTGTATCTAAAACCTTTACTGCATGTTGAGCACCTAAAAGGATGCTCATCCTCACTGACTTCTGTCTCAGATTCAGAAGGACCAAAGGTCACGTTCCTGATGATCTCTGATTCTCCTTCAGTCTTTACTTTTTGCTCTTTTGAGCTGCAATGAGTCACTTCCTGTCCTGGGCTCAGTTTCTGAAGCAAATTCCTCCTTGAACCAAAGGGTTCCTTGTGCTCAGAGGTGGCCGTGTTATCAGGTCTGACCCAATCATCCTCACTGACTTCAGTCTCAGCTTCAGAAGAGTCTGACATCTGGTCTTCAGTCTTAGGTTGTACAAGTGGATCTGGATCTACCTTGCTGGCTGGTTCTGGTTCTGGTCCTCCACTCTCTTCTCCATCAGCTTCTGTTTTCAGAGGATGAATTGGGCTGCTGCTCAGAGACTCTTCTTTCAAGTTCTCCTCAGTTTGACTCTGATGAAGCTGTGGGAACTGAGGTTTCTCTTCGTTCCCTTCACTCTTCACAGGGACCAGAGTGAAGGGGAACGTGGTGATATCAGCCTCCTGCTGCCCTTGAAGCTGCCCTCCCTCCTCACTGGTCCAGAGCTCCTCCAACTCCTCTTTAATGTGGGGGGGCTCTGGGTCCTGCAGCTCAGGGGGAACCTCTTCTTTAATCACCAGCAGCTGCTCCACATCTGCAGGACACAAACAGCAACATCAGAAATCTCTTCATTTGACTCTGAAACAGCGGAGCAACAGACAGAAACAGAAATCAACTCAATGAAAAGAGACGTCCTGCTACTGAGGACCAGTCAGCAAACTGGGAACAGAAACGCTGGCTTCAGATGCTTGGATCAACGTTGGGTCACCCAGGTCAAAGGTCACTGGTCCCCTCTGCTGGATGGTTTTGTCCATTCATGATCACATCTGCTAGTCAGAATGTTCATTTCTAGAATGAGACCCTGTAGGAGAATGAGAGTTCAGTCCCTAGAACCAGAGTTCTCAAAAGATGATCAAACCAGAAACTGGACTCTCCTCTTGTAAGTGAAGACGCCTCTCATCCAAGAAGCTGCTTCAGTTCTAAAATTCAGTGGGAAGTCTCAGGTAGAGAACCACCCCAGGGGCATGGAAACAGGGTCGTTCAGGTCACCTGAATGAAGGCGTGAAAACTCAGTGGATCTAGAGATGGCATTGTGGATTGTGGGGGGGGGTCATAAATGGTGTCTGAGCCCCCCCCCCCCATGACCATATGTGGCAGGAGTTTCAGAGAAACTCAGAAGGATCTTTAACACACATCAGATCCCTGTGCACTTTAAGCCCAACAACACCATGAGACAGAAAACCTCAGCCTCAGACACCACCTGGCACCCACCTACAATGCCGTCCTCAGACCCTCCCCAGGAGGTGCAGCCAGCCTTCACGCCTTCATTCAGGTGACCTGAACGACCCCCCAAGAGGGCTGGGAGGGTAACGACCCAGAACTGAGGCCAAGGACTCACATCTCCACCTCATGAGCCTCTCGTTCTGGCCTGACCACCACTTGTTTTTGCCTCCACCCCCTGGGGTGGTTCTGTTCCTGATACTTCCACTGAATTTTAGAACTGAAGGAGCTTCTTGGATGAGAGGCCAAACGTCTTCACTTACAAGAGGAGAGTCCAGCTGCCTGGCTTGAGAATTAGGATGACCTGGAAAACTGAGAATATTCACAAATACTAGAACCAGAGGTGACCTGTACTGATGCTCAACATGTCAACCACCAGACTTCAGTATAAAGCTGTGTTCTGTCTCGTTGGAAGACATCTCTGACTGTGTTGTTAGCAGGGCTGCTGTGAATCAAGAGGTTCTCCATCCATACCTGAGTCTCCATCACTGATTCCTCTCCTCCACCTCTTTCTGACACAACAATCCTGACAGTGACAGTCTGGGTTGGAGCTGAGCAAAGTTGGATCTGACCCCCGGAAACCGGACGGCGCCACCTACTTGTTGGGCGGGACGCAGCCAAGATGGCGCCCAGCGCGTCCCGGGCCTTTGGAGGTTTAACGGCTCCACCAACACCGAATAGCCGTCAACTACGAAACACTTGTACGTTGTTCCACTCCTGCTCAGACGGTCTGAACACAATGACCCGGATTACGGACACAACCAGACCAGAGACACTTGCTGGCAGGACTGCGGTCTCTCGGTTCTCCTGGTCAGTGTGGGGGGACTCACCTGCTCTGTCCAGCCTGACTCGGGGCTTCAGCACGGCATCGAGCAGCAACCTCTGCCGGCGGTTCTCCCGCTCGTACTCCGCCACGGTTTCCTCCAGCAGAGCCACGATCTGCTCCGCGGCCGCCGCCAGCCGCTCGGTGAGCAGCGCTCTCAGCACCGGGACTCCAGCCGCTGAGTCTCCTTCTCCCAGCTGCAGCAGGAAGTCTTCAGCGGCGGCGAGGATCCGCTCCTGGACCGACACCCGCAGCAGCTGCGCGGCGCACATGTTGAGGTTCTACCGGCGCCACTCAGCCTTCAGGAGACAAAGACCGAGGCCTTCCGCTTCTTTTCTTCTTCGTCTTCTTCAAAACGAGCACAGTCCAAGCTCTGTTCTCTGTGCCACTCCAGACTCGCTAACCTGGTAGCAGCGGTAGTGATGAGTGGAGTGATCCAGGATTTCGTTTTGAAAAACGGTTATCGATGACGTATTTAGTGACGTCCAAAGCCTCGCCGACCGGCAGTGACCACGTGACTGATTCAAGACCTGGTTCTCTGGCTTGGCGTGAGATTCTAAACCACTAAAGCCTAATTTATGCTTCTGCGTCGCGTCGACGAAAACCCCAACAAAATCCTGCCTCTGTGTCACGTCGACGCGTGGTGACGTCAACGTCGAAGACTGTGATTGGTCCGCTCAGAACGTCATTTCCGGTTCAGTCGCGGCACAACAAGACCGCCATTTTCAAAGTTTCTGTGGTGAAAGCTCCAAGAAAAAAATGGACCAAGCCGAAGAAAGGATTATTCGCGGCACTACAAAGACTGACAAATGGCCAACAATTGTTGTCTGTGACCGGAAGAAAACCAAGGAATCCGACAAGAGCCCCGTAAACAATACAAAGACAAAGCCACACCCCCTAGCGGCTTGGCGGTGAATTGCAGAGCAACGCGTTCCCTCGACGCAGAATAAACCAGGCTTTCCAGTCGCACCTGTTTTACGCCCCCGTGCCAGATAAGGACCCCCATCGGGCTGTGCCACTCTGGAGGGAGCGCGTCTCCCAGTCAGTCAGCGGAACCATGCGGATCCGGGCCGGAGCTGTGGGAAGGAGCGCCAATTGTATCGGGTTGTTGTTTTCTGGACTGCAGCAGAACAGGAGCAGCCGGGACTGGAATGTAGAAGTAGGTTATCTTGAAGTTGACTCAGTTATGGTGAACGATATTGTGGTTCAACACTTTAATGAGCTTTAAGGCAAACATATTTCATGAGGAAACAACGCCGGAATTGGACGGATTTCAGCGGCACACAACAACGTATCCGATACACCTCATTGGAAACCTGGTGGTCTAAGACTAAGAAACACCAGTCACCATGAAGAAAGGAACTTTTAGCTGAGCACTCATGTTCTTTTCTGCAGGTTGAATGTGGCATTTGTTGGACAGAAGCGTCTCATCTCAACAAAAGCACCTCTTCAGTGCTGAGGCATGATGGGGCCAGGCATGAGAATGAAGTCCCAGATCCACCAGGATGAACTCAGGTATACAGCCACTCTCCAACTGACTCACAGTTGCTTCATTGATCATTAATTCCTCTTCATTTCTTCTCTCCTTCATCTTTAACCATCCAGCTTCCAGGAAGCAGATGCTGGATGAGGCTCTGCTGAATTTGATCCTGAAGGACTGCCAGCCCCTCAGCACTGTTGAGAGGGAAGGGTTCAGGGAACTGGTTCAGGTCCTTGAGCCTCCAGCAGCTCTTACTACATTACTGTAAGCATCACTGAGTTGATTAGCAAATATCACTACATTACTGTTAGCATCAATTTGAGTTCATTAGAAATTCTTCCGACATCACTGTCGCAATATTTTGAGGTTCGTAGCAACTCTTACTACATTACTGTAAGCATCACTGAGTTGATTAGCAACTATCTCTACATTACTGTTAGCATCATCTTGAGTTCATTCGCAATTCTTCCGACATCACTGTCGCAATATTTTGAGGTTCGTAGCAACTCGTAGTACATGACTGTCAGCATCACTTTGAGGTTATTCGAAACATTCACTCCATGACTGTTAGCATCATTTTGAGATCATTAGCAATTCTTCCGACATCACTGTCGCATTATTTTGAGGTTCGTAGCAACTCTTACTACATGACTGTCATCATTACTTTGAGGTTATTAGAAACACTCACTACATTACTGTCAGTATAATTGAGTTTTTTAGCAACTATCACTACATTACTGTTCGCATCATTTTGAGTTGTTGAGCAATTATTTCGAAATCACTGTCGCAATATTTTGAGGTTCGTAGCAACTTTTACTACATTACTGTCGCATTATTTTGAGGTTCGTAGCAACACTTACTACATGACTGTCAGCATCACTTTGAGGTTATTCGAAACACTTACTACATTACTGTAAGCATCACTGAGTTGATTAGCAACTATCACTACATTACTGTTAGCATCATTTTGAGTTCATTAGCAATTCTTACTCCATCACTGTCGCATCATTTTGAGATCATTAGCAATTCTTCTGACATCACTGTCACAATATTTTGAGGTTCGTAGCAACTCTTACTACATTATTGTTGCATTATTTTAAGGTTCGTAGCAACTCTTACTACATTACTGTCAGCATCACTTTGAGTTTTTTAGCAACTATCACTACATTACTGTTCGCATCATTTTGAGTTGTTGAGCAATTCTCACGACATCACTGCAGCATTAAATTGAGTTCATTAGCAACTCTTACTACATGACTGTCAGCATCACTTTGAGGTTGTTCGAAACTCTTACTACTTTACTGTAAGCATCACTGAGTTTCTTAGCAACAATCACTACATTACTGTTAGCATCATCTTGAGTTCATTAGCAATTCTTCCGACATCACTGTCGCAATATTTTGAGGTTCGTAGCAACTCTTACTACATTATTGTTGCATTATTTTAAGGTTCGTAGCAACTCTTACAACATGACTGTCAGCATTACTTTGAGATTATTAGCAACTATCACTACATTACTGTTAGCATCATTTTGAGTTGTTGAGCAATTCTCACGACATCACTGTCGAAATATTTTGAGGTTGGAAGCAACTTTTACTACATTACTGTCGCATTATTTTGAGGTTCGTAGCAACACTTACTACATGACTGTCAGCATCACTTTGAGGTTATTCGAAAGTTTCACTCCATTACTGTTAGCATCATCTTGAGTTCATTAGCAATTCTTCCAACATCACTGTCGCCATATTTTGAGGTTCGTAGCAACTTTTACTACATTACTGTCGCATTATTTTGAGGTTCGTAACAACTCTGACTACATGACTGTCAGCATCACTTTGAGGTTATTCGAAACGTTCACTCCATTACTGTTAGCATCATTTTGAGATCATTACCAATTCTTCTGACATCACTGTCGCATCATTTTGAGATCTTTAGCAATTCTTCCGACATCACTGTCGCATTATTTTGAGGTTCGTAGCAACTCTTAGTACATGACTGTCAGCATCACTTTGAGGTTATTCGAAACACTTACTACATTACTGTAAGCATCACTGAGTTTATTAGCAACGTTCACTCCATTACTGTTAGCATCATTTTGAGTTCATTAGCAATTCTTACTAAATCACTGTCGCATCATTTTGAGATCTTTAGCAATTCTTCTGACATCACTGTCGCATTATTTTGAGGTTCGTAGCAACTCTTACTACATGACTGTCAGCATCACTTTGAGGTTATTCGAAAGTTTCACTCCATTACTGTTAGCATCATTTTGAGTTTTTGAGCAATTCTCACGACATCACTGTAGCATTAAATTGAGTTCATTAGCAACTCTTACTAAATGACTGTCAGCATCACTTTGAGGTTGTTCGAAACTCTTACTACATTACTGTAAGCATCACTGAGTTTCTTAGCAACTATCACTACATTACTGTTAGCATCATTTTGAGTTCATTAGCAATTCTTCCGACATCACTGTCGCAATATTTTGAGGTTCGTAGCAACTTTTACTACATTACTGTCGCATTATTTTGAGATTCGTAGCAACTCTTAGTACATGACTGTCAGCATCACTTTGAGGTTATTCGAAACGTTCACTCCATTACTGTTAGCATCATTTTGAGATCTTTAGCAATTCTTCTGACATCACTGTCGCATTATTTTGAGGTTCGTAGCAACTCTTACTACATGACTGTCAGCATCACTTTGAGGTTATTCGAAAGTTTCACTCCATTACTGTTGGCATCATTTTGAGTTTTTGAGCAATTCTCACGACATCACTGTAGCATTAAATTGAGTTCATGAGCAACTCTTACTAAATGACTGTCAGCATCACTTTGAGGTTGTTCGAAACTCTTACTACATTACTGTAAGCATCACTGAGTTTCTGAACAACTATCACTACAATACTGTTAGCATCATCTTGAGTTCATTAGCAATTCTTCCGACATCACTGTCGCAATATTTTGAGGTTCGTAGCAACTTTTACTACATTACTGTCGCATTATTTTGAGGGTCGTAGCAACACTTACTACATGACTGTAAGCATCACTTTGAGGTTATTCGAAAGTTTCACTCCATTACTGTTAGCATCATTTTGAGTTCATTAGCAATTCTTACTACATCACTTTCGCATCATTTTGAGATCATTAGCAATTCTTCCGACATCACTGTCGCAATATTTTGAGGTTCGTAGCAACTTTTACTACATTACTGTCGCATTATTTTGAGATTCGTAGCAACTCTTAGTACATGACTGTCAGCATCACTTTGAGGTTATTCGAAACGTTCACTCCATTACTGTTAGCATCATTTTGAGATCTTTAGCAATTCTTCCGACATCACTGTCGCATTATTTTGAGGTTCGTAGCAACTCTTACTACATGACTGTCAGCATCACTTTGAGGTTGTTCGAAACACTTACTACATTACTGTTTGCATCATTTTGAGTTCATGAGCAATTCTTATTACATCACTGTCGCATCATTTTGAGATCATTAGCAATTCTTCCGACATCACTGTCGCATTATTTTGAGGTCCGTAGCAACTCTTAGTACAAGACTGTCACCATCACTTTGAGGTTATTCGAAACACTTACTACATTACTGTTAGCATCATTTTGAGTTCATGAGCAATTCTCACTAAATCACTGTCGCATCATTTTTAGATCTTTAGCAATTCTTCTGACATCACTGTCGCATTATTTTGAGGTTCGTAGCAACTCTTCCTACATGACTGTCACCATCACTTTGAGGTTATTCGAAACACTTACTACATTACTGTAAGCATCACTGAGTTGATTAGCAACTACCACTACATTACTGTCAGCATCATTTTAAGTTCATTTGCAATTCTTCCGACATCACTGTCGCAATATTTTGAGGTTCGTAGCGACTTTTACTTCATTACTGTCGCATTATATTGAGGTTCGTAGCAACTCTTACTACATGACTGTCAGCATCACTTTGAGGTTTTTCGAAACACTTACTACATGACTGTAAGCATCACTGAGTTGATTAGCAACTATCACTACATTACTGTTAGCATCATTTTGAGTTCATTAGCAGTTCTTCCGACATCACTGTCGCAATATTTTGAGGTTCGTCGCGACTTTTACTACATTACTGTCGCATTATATTGAGGTCCGTAGCAACTCTTACTACATGACTGTCAGCATCACTTTGAGGTTATTCGAAACACTTACTACATTACTTTAAGCATCACTGAGTTGATTAGCAACTATCACTCCATGACTGTTAGCATCATTTTGAGTTCATTTGCAATTCTTACTAAATCACTGTCGCATCATTTTGAGATCATTTGCAATTCTTCTGACATCACTCTCACATTATTTTGAGGTTGGTAGCAACTCTTACTACATTATTTTTGCATTATTTTAAGGTTCGTAGCAACTCTTACTACATTACTGTCGCATCATTTTGAGATCATTAGCAATTCTTCCGACATCACTGTCGCAATATTTTGAGGTTCGTAGCAACTTTTACTACATTAATGTTGCATTATTTTGAGGTTCGTAGCAACTCTTAGTACATGACTGTCAGCATCACTTTGAGGTTATTCGAAACGTTCACTCCATTACTGTTAGCATCATTTTGAGTTCATTAGCAATTCTTACTAAATCACTGTCGCATCATTTGGAGGTCATTAGCAATTCTTCTGACATCACTGTCACAATCATTTGAGGTTCGTAGCAACTCTTACTACATTATTGTTGCATTATTTTCAGGTTCGTAGCAACTCTTACTACATTACTGTCAGCATCACTTTGAGTTTAGTAGCAACTATCACTACATTACTTTTAGCATCATTTTGAGTTCATTAGCAATTCTTCCGACATCACTGTTGCATCATTTTGAGATCATTAGCAATTCTTCTGACATCACTGTCCCAATATTTTGAGGTTCGTAGCAACTCTTACTACATTACTGTTGCATTATTTAAAGGTTCGTAGCAACTCTTACTACATTACTGTCAGCATCACTTTGAGTTTCTTAGCAACTATCACTACATTACTGTTAGCATCATTTTGAGTTATAGAGCAATTCTCACGACATCACTGTAGCATTAAATTGAGTTCATTAGCAACTCTTACTAAATGACTGTCAGCATCACTTTGAGGTTGTTCGAAACTCTGACTACATTACTGTAAGCATCAATGAGTTTCTTAGCAACTATCACTACATTACTGTTAGCATCATCTTGAGTTCATTAGCAATTCTTCCGACATCACTGTCGCAATATTTTTCGGTTCGCAGCAACTTTTACTACATTACTGTCGCACTATTTTGAGGTTCGTAGCAAGACTTACTACATGACTGTCAGTATCACTTTGAGGTTATTCGAAAGTTTCACTCCATTACTGTTAGCATCATTTTGAGTTCATTAGCAATTCTTACTAAATCACTGTCGCATCATTTTGAGATCTTTAGCAATTCTTCTGACATCACTGTCGCATTATTTTGAGGTTCGTAGCAACTCTTACTACATGACTGTCAGCATCACTTTGAGGTTATTCGAAAGTTTCACTCCATTACTGTTAGCATCATTTTGAGTTTTTGAGCAATTCTCACGACATCACTGTAGCATTAAATTGAGTTCATTAGCAACTCTTACTAAATGACTGTCAGCATCACTTTGAGGTTGTTCGAAACTCTTACTACATTACTGTAAGCATCACTGAGTTTCTTAGCAACTATCACTACATTACTGTTAGCATCATTTTGAGTTCATTAGCAATTCTTCCGACATCACTGTCGCAATATTTTGAGGTTCGTAGCAACTTTTACTACATTACTGTCGCATTATTTTGAGATTCGTAGCAACTCTTAGTACATGACTGTCAGCATCACTTTGAGGTTATTCGAAACGTTCACTCCATTACTGTTAGCATCATTTTGAGATCTTTAGCAATTCTTCTGACATCACTGTCGCATTATTTTGAGGTTCGTAGCAACTCTTACTACATGACTGTCAGCATCACTTTGAGGTTATTCGAAAGTTTCACTCCATTACTGTTGGCATCATTTTGAGTTTTTGAGCAATTCTCACGACATCACTGTAGCATTAAATTGAGTTCATGAGCAACTCTTACTAAATGACTGTCAGCATCACTTTGAGGTTGTTCGAAACTCTTACTACATTACTGTAAGCATCACTGAGTTTCTGAACAACTATCACTACAATACTGTTAGCATCATCTTGAGTTCATTAGCAATTCTTCCGACATCACTGTCGCAATATTTTGAGGTTCGTAGCAACTTTTACTACATTACTGTCGCATTATTTTGAGGGTCGTAGCAACACTTACTACATGACTGTAAGCATCACTTTGAGGTTATTCGAAAGTTTCACTCCATTACTGTTAGCATCATTTTGAGTTCATTAGCAATTCTTACTACATCACTTTCGCATCATTTTGAGATCATTAGCAATTCTTCCGACATCACTGTCGCAATATTTTGAGGTTCGTAGCAACTTTTACTACATTACTGTCGCATTATTTTGAGATTCGTAGCAACTCTTAGTACATGACTGTCAGCATCACTTTGAGGTTATTCGAAACGTTCACTCCATTACTGTTAGCATCATTTTGAGATCTTTAGCAATTCTTCCGACATCACTGTCGCATTATTTTGAGGTTCGTAGCAACTCTTACTACATGACTGTCAGCATCACTTTGAGGTTGTTCGAAACACTTACTACATTACTGTTTGCATCATTTTGAGTTCATGAGCAATTCTTATTACATCACTGTCGCATCATTTTGAGATCATTAGCAATTCTTCCGACATCACTGTCGCATTATTTTGAGGTCCGTAGCAACTCTTAGTACAAGACTGTCACCATCACTTTGAGGTTATTCGAAACACTTACTACATTACTGTTAGCATCATTTTGAGTTCATGAGCAATTCTCACTAAATCACTGTCGCATCATTTTTAGATCTTTAGCAATTCTTCTGACATCACTGTCGCATTATTTTGAGGTTCGTAGCAACTCTTCCTACATGACTGTCACCATCACTTTGAGGTTATTCGAAACACTTACTACATTACTGTAAGCATCACTGAGTTGATTAGCAACTACCACTACATTACTGTCAGCATCATTTTAAGTTCATTTGCAATTCTTCCGACATCACTGTCGCAATATTTTGAGGTTCGTAGCGACTTTTACTTCATTACTGTCGCATTATATTGAGGTTCGTAGCAACTCTTACTACATGACTGTCAGCATCACTTTGAGGTTTTTCGAAACACTTACTACATGACTGTAAGCATCACTGAGTTGATTAGCAACTATCACTACATTACTGTTAGCATCATTTTGAGTTCATTAGCAGTTCTTCCGACATCACTGTCGCAATATTTTGAGGTTCGTCGCGACTTTTACTACATTACTGTCGCATTATATTGAGGTCCGTAGCAACTCTTACTACATGACTGTCAGCATCACTTTGAGGTTATTCGAAACACTTACTACATTACTTTAAGCATCACTGAGTTGATTAGCAACTATCACTCCATGACTGTTAGCATCATTTTGAGTTCATTTGCAATTCTTACTAAATCACTGTCGCATCATTTTGAGATCATTTGCAATTCTTCTGACATCACTCTCACATTATTTTGAGGTTGGTAGCAACTCTTACTACATTATTTTTGCATTATTTTAAGGTTCGTAGCAACTCTTACTACATTACTGTCAGCATCACTTTGAGTATATTAGAAACTATCACTACATTACTGTTAGCATCATTTTGAGTTCATGAGCAATTCTCACGACATCATTGTAGCATTAAATTGAGTTCATTTGCAACTCTTACTAAATGACAGCATCACTTTGAGGTTATTCGAAAGTTTCACTCCATTACTGTGAGCATCATCTTGAGTTCATTAGCAATTCTTCCGACATCACTGTCGCAATATTTTGAGGTTCGTTGCAACTTTTTCTACATTACTGTCGCATTATTTTGAGGTTCGTAGCAACTCTTACGACATGACTGTCACAATCACTTTGAGGTTGTTCGAAACACTTACTACATTACTGTAAGCATCACTGAGTTGATTAGCAACTATCACTACATTACTGTTAGGATCATTTTGAGCTCATTAGCAATTCTTCCGACATAACTGTCGCAATATTTTGAGGTTCGTAGCAACTTTTACTACATTACTGTCGCATTATTTTGAGGGTCGTAGCAACACTTACTACATGACTGTAAGCATCACTTTGAGGTTATTCGAAAGTTTCACTCCATTACTTTTGGCATCATTTTGAGTTCATTAGCAATTCTTACTACATCACTGTCGCATCATTTTGAGATCATTAGCAATTCTTCCGACATCACTGTCGCAATATTTTGAGGTTCGTAGCAACTCTTACTCCATTATTGTTGCATTATTTTAAGGTTCGTAGCAACTCTTACTACATTACTGTCAGCATCACTTTGAGTTTATTAGCAACTATCACTACATTACTGTTAGCATCATTTTGAGTTGTTGAGATATTCTCACGACATCACTGTAGCATTGAATTGAGTTCATTAGCAACTCTTACTAAATGACTGTCAGCATCACTTTGAGGTCGTTCGAAACTCTTACTACATTGCTGTAAGCATCACTGAGTTTCTTAGCAACTATCACTACATTGCTGTTAGCATCATCTTGAGTATATTAGCAATTCTTCCGACATCACTGTCGCATTATTTTGAGGTTTGTTGCAACACTTACTACATGACTGTCAGCATCACTTTTAGGTTATTCGAAAGTTTCACTCCATTACTGTTAGCATCATTTTGAGTTCATTAGCAATTCTTACTACATCACTGTCGCATCATTTTGAGTTCATTAGCAATTCTTACTACATCACTGTCGCATCATTTTGAGATCATTAGCAATTCTTCCGACATCACTGTCGCAATATTTTGAGGTTCGTAGCAACTTTTACTACATTAATGTTGCATTATTTTGAGGTTCGTAGCAACTCTTAGTACATGACTGTCAGCATCACTTTGAGGTTATTCGAAACGTTCACTCCATTACTGTTAGCATCATTTTGAGTTCATTAGCAATTCTTACTAAATCACTGTCGCATCATTTGGAGGTCATTAGCAATTCTTCTGACATCACTGTCACAATCATTTGAGGTTCGTAGCAACTCTTACTACATTATTGTTGCATTATTTTCAGGTTCGTAGCAACTCTTACTACATTACTGTCAGCATCACTTTGAGTTTAGTAGCAACTATCACTACATTACTTTTAGCATCATTTTGAGTTCATTAGCAATTCTTCCGACATCACTGTTGCATCATTTTGAGATCATTAGCAATTCTTCTGACATCACTGTCCCAATATTTTGAGGTTCGTAGCAACTCTTACTACATTACTGTTGCATTATTTAAAGGTTCGTAGCAACTCTTACTACATTACTGTCAGCATCACTTTGAGTTTCTTAGCAACTATCACTACATTACTGTTAGCATCATTTTGAGTTATAGAGCAATTCTCACGACATCACTGTAGCATTAAATTGAGTTCATTAGCAACTCTTACTAAATGACTGTCAGCATCACTTTGAGGTTGTTCGAAACTCTGACTACATTACTGTAAGCATCAATGAGTTTCTTAGCAACTATCACTACATTACTGTTAGCATCATCTTGAGTTCATTAGCAATTCTTCCGACATCACTGTCGCAATATTTTTCGGTTCGCAGCAACTTTTACTACATTACTGTCGCACTATTTTGAGGTTCGTAGCAAGACTTACTACATGACTGTCAGTATCACTTTGAGGTTATTCGAAAGTTTCACTCCATTACTGTTAGCATCATTTTGAGTTCATTAGCAATTCTTCCGACATCACTGTCGCAATATTTTGAGGTTCGTAGCAACTCTTACTACATTACTGTTGCATTATTTAAAGGTTCGTAGCGACTCTTACTACATTACTGTCAACATCACTTTGAGTTTCTTAGCAACTATCAGTACATTACTGTTAGCATCATTTTGAGTTATAGAGCAATTCTCACGACATCACTGTAGCATTAAATTGAGTTCATTAGCAACTCTTACTAAATGACTGTCAGCATCACTTTGAGGTTGTTCGAAACTCTGACTACATTACTGTAAGCATCAATGAGTTTCTTAGCAACTATCACTACATTACTGTTAGCATCATCTTGAGTTCATTAGCAATTCTTCCGACATCACTGTCGCAATATTTTGAGGTTCGTAGCAACTCTTACTACATGACTGTCAGCATCACTGAGTTGATTAGCAACTATCACTCCATTACTGTTAGCATCATTTTGAGTTCATTAGCAATTCTTCCGACATCACTGTCGCAATATTTTGAGGTTCGTAGCAACTTTTACTAAATTACTGTCACATTATTTTGAGGTTCGTAGAAACTCTTAGTACAAGACTGTCAGCATCACTTTGAGGTTATTCGAAATGTTCACTCCATTACTGTTAGCATCATTTTGAGTTCATGTGCAATTCTTACTAAATCACTGTCGCATCATTTTGAGATCATTAGCAATTCTTCTGACATCACTGTCGCATTATTTTGAGGTTTGTAGCAACTCTTCCTACATGACTGTCACCATCACTTTGAGGTTATTCGAAACACTTACTACATTACTGTAAGCATCACTGACTTGATTAGCAACTATCACTACATTACTGTTAGCATCATTTTAAGTTCATTAGCAATTCTTCCGACATCACTGTCGCAATATTTTGAGGTTCGTAGCAACTTTTACTACATTACTGTTGCATTATATTGACGTTCGTAGCAACTCTTACTACATGACTGTAAGCATCACTTTGAGTTGCTTAGCAACTATCACTACATTACTGTTAGCATCATTTTGAGTTATAGAGCAATTCTCACGACATCACTGTAGCATTAAATTGAGTTCATTAGCAACTCTTACTAAATGACTGTCAGCATCACTTTGAGGTTGTTCGAAACACTTACTACATTACTGTAAGCATCAATGAGTTTCTTAGCAACTATCACTACATTACTGTTAGCATCATCTTGAGTTCATTAGCAATTCTTCCGACATCACTGTCGCAATATTTTGCGGTTCGCAGCAACTTTTACTACATTACTGTCGCATTATTTTGAGGTTCGTAGCAACACTTACTACATGACTGTCAGTATCACTTTGAGGTTATTCGAAAGTTTCACTCCATTACTGTTAGCATCATTTTGAGTTCATTAGCAATTCTTACTAAATCACAGTCGCATCATTTTGAGATCATTAGCAATTCTTCCGACATCACTGTCGCAATATTTTGAGGTTCGTAGCAACTTTTACTACATTACTGTTGCATTATATTGACGTTCGTAGCAACTCTTACTACATGACTGTAAGCATCACTTTGAGTTGCTTAGCAACTATCACTACATTACTGTTAGCATCATTTTGAGTTATAGAGCAATTCTCACGACATCACTGTAGCATTGAATTAAGTTCATTAGCAACTCTTACTAAATGACTGTCAGCATCACTTTGAGGTTGTTCGAAACACTTACTACATTACTGTAAGCATCAATGAGTTTCTTAGCAACTATCACTACATTACTGTTAGCATCATCTTGAGTTCATTAGCAATTCTTCCGACATCACTGTCGCAATATTTTGCGGTTCGCAGCAACTTTTACTACATTACTGTCGCATTATTTTGAGGTTCGTAGCAACACTTACTACATGACTGTCAGTATCACTTTGAGGTTATTCGAAAGTTTCACTCCATTACTGTTAGCATCATTTTGAGTTCATTAGCAATTCTTACTAAATCACAGTCGCATCATTTTGAGATCATTAGCAATTCTTCCGACATCACTGTCGCATTATTTTGAGGTTGTAGCAACTCTTCGTACAAGACTGTCAGCATCACTTTGAGGTTATTCGAAACTTTCACTCCATTACTGTTAGCATCATTTTGAGTTCATTAGCAATTCTTACTAAATCACAGTCGCATCATTTTGAGATCATTAGCAATTCTTCCGACATCACTGTCGCAATATTTTTAGGTTCGTAGCAACTCTTACTACATGACTGTCAGCATCACTTTGAGGTTATTCGAAAAGCTTACTACATTACTGTAAGCATCATTGACTTGATTAGCAACTATCACTACATTACTGTTAGCATCATTTTGAGTTCATTAGCAATTCTTCCGACATCACTGTCGCAATATTTTGAGGTTCGTAGCAACTTTTACAAAATTACTGTCACATTATTTTGAGGTTCGTAGCAACTCTTACTACATGACTGTCAGCATGACTTTGAGGTTATTCGAAACTTTCACTCCATTGCTGTTAGCATAATTTTGAGTTCATGTGCAATTCTTACTAAATAACTGTCGCATCATTTTGAGATCTTTAGCATTTCTTCTGACATCACTGTCGCATTATTTTGAGGTTTGTAGCAACTCTTCCTACATGACTGTCACCATCACTTTGAGGTTATTCGAAACACTTACTACATTACTGTAAGCATCACTGAGTTGCTTTGCAACTATCACTACATTACTGTTAGCATCACTTTAAGTTCATCCGCAATTCTTCCGACATCACTGTCGCAATATTTTGAGGTTCGTAGCAACTTTTACTACATTACTGTTGCATTATATTGAGGTTCGTAGCAACTCTTACTACATGACTGTCAGCATTACTTTGAGGTTATTCGAAACACTTACTACATTACTGTAAGCAACACTGACTTGATTAGCAACTATCACTACATTACTTTTAACGTCATTTTGAGTTCATTAGCAATTCTTCCGACATCACTGTCGAAATATTTTGAGGTTCGTAGCAATTTTTACTACATTACTGTCGCATTATTTTGAGGTTCGTAGCAACTCTTACTACATGACTGTCAGCATCACTTTGAGGTTATTCGAAAGTTTCACTCCATTACTGTTAGCATCATTTTGAGTTCATTAGCAATTCTTACTACATCACTGTCGCATCATTTTCAGATCATTAGCAATTCTTCCGACATCACTGTCGCAATATTTTGAGGTTCGTAGCAACTTTTACTACATTACTGTCGCATTATTTTGAGGTTCGTAGCTACTCTTAGTACAAGACTTTCAGCATCACTTTGAGGTTATTCGAAAGTTTCACTCCATTACTGTTAGCATCATTTTGAGTTCGTTAGCAATTCTTACTAAATCACTGTCGCATCATTTTGAGATCTTTAGCAATTCTTCTGACATCACTGTAGTATTAAATTGAGTTCATTAGCAACTCTTACTACATGACTTTCACCATCACTTTGAGGTTGTTCGAAACACTTACTACATTACTGTAAGCATCACTGACTTGATTAGCAACTATCACTACATTACTGTTAGCATCATTTTGAGTTCATTAGCAATTCTTCCGACATCACTGTCGCAATATTTTGAGGTTCGTAGCAACTCTTACTACATGACTGTCAGCATCACTTTGAGGTTCGTAGCAACTCTTACTACATGACTGTCAGCATCACTTTGAGGTTATTCGAAACTTTCACTCCTTTACTGTTAGCATCATTTTGAGTTCATTAGCAATTCTTACTACATCACTGTCGCATCATTTTGAGATCATTAGAAATTCTTTTGACATCACTGTCACATTATTTTGAGGTTCGTAGCAACTCTTACTAAATTACTGTCAGCATGACTTTGAGTTGTTGAGCAATTCTCACGACATCACTGTAGCATTAAATTGAGTTCAATAGCAACTCTTACTACATGACTGTCAGCATCACTTTCAGGTTATTCGAAACACTGACTACAATACTGTAAGCATCACTGAGTTGATTAGCAACTATCACTACATTACTGTTAGCATCATTTTGAGTTCATTAGCAATTCTTCCGACATCACTGTCGCAATATTTTGAGGTTCGTAGCAACTATTACTACGTTAATGTCGCATTATTTTGAGGTTCGTAGCAACTGTTACTACATGACTTTCAGCATCACTTTGAGGTATTTCGAAACACTTACTACATCACTGTCAGCATCACTGAGTTGATAAGCAACTATCATTACGTTACTGTGAGCATCGTTTTGAGTTCAATAGCAATTCTTACGACATGACTGTCAGCATCATTTTTAATTTACCCGCAAATCAAACCACATGACTGTCAGCATCACTTTGAGGTAATTAGAAACTTTCACTCCATTACTGTTAGCATCATTTTGAGTTCATTAGCAATTCTTCCTACATCACTGTTGCATCATTTTGAGATCATTAGCAGTTCTTCCCACATCAATGTCGCATTATTTTGAGGTTCGTTGCAACTCTTACTACATTATTGTTGCATTATTTAAAGAATCATAGCAATTCTTACTACATGACTGTCAGCATCACTTTGAGGTTATTCGAAAGTTTCACTCCATTACTGTTAGCATCATTTTGAGTTCATTAGCAATTCTTACTACATCACTGTCGCATCATTTTCAGATCATTAGCAATTCTTCCGACATCACTGTCGCAATATTTTGAGGTTCGTAGCAACTTTTACTACATTACTGTCGCATTATTTTGAGGTTCGTAGCTACTCTTAGTACAAGACTTTCAGCATCACTTTGAGGTTATTCGAAAGTTTCACTCCATTACTGTTAGCATCATTTTGAGTTCATTAGCAATTCTTACTAAATCACTGTCGCATCATTTTGAGATCTTTAGCAATTCTTCTGACATCACTGTAGTATTAAATTGAGTTCATTAGCAACTCTTACTACATGACTTTCACCATCACTTTGAGGTTATTCGAAACACTTACTACATTAGTGTAAGCATCAGTGAGTTGATTAGCAACTATCACTACATTACTGTAAGCATCATTTTGAGTTCATTAGCAATTCTTCCGACATCACTGTCGCAATATTTTGAGGTTCGTAGCAACTTTTACTACATTACTGTCGCATTATTTTGAGATCATTAGAAATTCTTTTGACATCACTGTCACATTATTTTGAGGTTCGTAGCAACTCTTACTACATTACTGTCAGCATGACTTTGAGTTGTTGAGCAATTCTCACGACATCACTGTAGCATTAAATTGAGTTCAATAGCAACTCTTACTACATGACTTTCAGCATCACTTTCAGGTTATTCGAAACACTGACTACAATACTGTAAGCATCACTGAGTTGATTAGCAACTATCACTACATTACTGTTAGCATCATTTTGAGTTCATTAGCAATTCTTCCGACATCACTGTCGCAATATTTTGAGGTTCGTAGCAACTATTACTACGTTAATGTCGCATTATTTTGAGGTTCGTAGCAACTGTTACTACATGACTGTCAGCATCACTTTGAGGTATTTCGAAACACTTACTACATCACTGTCAGCATCACTGAGTTGATAAGCAACTATCATTACGTTACTGTGAGCATCGTTTTGAGTTCAATAGCAATTCTTCCTACATCACTGTTGCATCATTTTGAGATCATTAGCAGTTCTTCCCACATCAATGTCGCATTATTTTGAGGTTCGTTGCAACTCTTACTACATTATTGTTGCATTATTTAAAGAATCATAGCAACTCTTACTACATTACTGTCAGCATCACTTTGAGTTTATTAGCAACTTTCACTCCATTACTGTTAGCATCATTTTGAGTTTATTCGCAATACTGACGACATCACTGTAGCATTAAATTGAGTTTCGTAGCAACTCTTACTACATGACCGTCAGCATCACTTTGAGGTTATTCGAAACTTTCACTCCATTACTGTTAGCATCATTTTGAGCTCATTAGCAATTCTTCTGACATCACTGTCCCATTATTTTAAGTTTTGCAGCAACTCTTACTACATGGCTTTCAGCATCACTTTGAGGTAGTTCGAAACGTTCACTCCATTACTGTTAGCATCATTTTGAGTTCATTAGTAATTCTTACTAAATCACTGTCGCATCATTTTGAGATCTTTAGCAATTCTTCCGACATCACTGTCGCATTATTTTGAGGTTCGTAGCAACTCTTACTACATGACTTTCAGCATCACTTTGAGGTTTTTCGAAACACTTACTACATGACTGTAAGCATCACTGAGTTGATTAGCAACTATCACTACATTACTGTTAGCATCGTTTTGAGTTCAGTAGCAATTTTTACAACATCAGTGTCGCAATATTTTGAGGTTCGTAGCAACTCTTCCTACATGACTGTTAGCATCACTTTGAGGTTATTTGAAACACTTACTACATTACTGTTAGCATCATTTTGAGTTCATTAGCAACTCTTACTACATTACTGTTGCATCATTTTGAGATCATTTGCAATTCTTCTGACATCACTGTCACATTATTTTGAGGTTCGTAGCAACTCTTAGTACAAGACTGTCAGCATCACTTTGAGGTTATTCAAAACGTTCACTCCATTACTGTTAGCATCATCTTGAGTTCATTAGCAATTCTTCCGACATCACTGTCGCAATATTTTGCGGTTCGCAGCAACTTTTACTACATTACTGTCGCATTATTTTGAGGTTCGTAGCAACTCTTCGTACAAGACTGTCAGCATCACTTTGAGGTTATTCGAAACGTTCACTCCATTACTGTTAGCATCATTTTGAGATCTTTAGCAATTCTTCCGACATCACTGTCGCATTATTTTGAGGTTCGTAGCAACTCTTACTACATGACTGTCAGCATCACTTTGAGGTTGTTCGAAACACTTACTACATTACTGTTTGCATCATTTTGAGTTCATGAGCAATTCTTATTACATCACTGTCGCATCATTTTGAGATCATTAGCAATTCTTCCGACATCACTGTCGCAATATGTTGAGGTTCGTAGCAACTTTTACTACATTACTGTCGCATTATTTTGGGATTTGTAGCAACTCTTAGTACATGACTGTCAGCATGACTTTGAGGTTATTCGAAACGTTCACTCCATTACTGTTAGCATCACTTTGAGATCATTACCAATTCTTCTGAACTCACTGTCGCATCATTTTGAGATCTTTAGCAATTCTTCCGACATCACTGTCGCATTATTTTGAGGTTCGTAGCAACTCTTACTACATGACTGTCAGCATCACTTTGAGGTTATTTGAAACACTTACTACATTACTGTTAGCATCACTGACTTGATTAGCAACTACCACTACATTACTGTTAGCATCATTTTGAGTTCATTAGCTATTCTTACGACATCACTGTCGCAATATTTTGAGGTTCGTAGCAACTTTTACTACATGACTTTCAGCATCATTTGAAATTGTTCGAAACTCTTACTACATAACTGTAAGCCTCACTGAGTTTATTAGCAACTATCACTACATTACTGTTAGCATCATCTTGAGTTCATTAGCAATTCTGACTCCATCACTGTCACATCATTTTGAGATCATTTGCAATTCTTCCGACATCACTGTCGCATTTTTTGGAGGTTCGTAGCAACTCTTACTACATGACTATCAGCATCACTTTGAGGTTGTTCGAAACTTTCACTTCATTCCTGAAAGAATCACTGAGTTTATAGCAACTATCACTACATTACTGTTAGCATCATTTTGAATTCATTAGCAATTCTTCTGACATCACTGTTGCATTATTTTGAGGTTGGTAGCAACTCTTACTACATTAGTGTCAGCATCACTTTGAGTTTATTAGCAACTATCACTACATTACTGTTAGCATCATTTTGAGTTCATTAGCAATTCTTATGACATCACTGTCGCATCATTTTGAGATCATTAGGAATTCTTCCGACATCACTGTCGCATTATTTTGAGGTTCGTAGCAACTCTTACTACATGACTGTCAGCATCACTTTGAGGTTATTCGAACCTTTCACTTCTTTACTGAAAGCATCACTGAGTTTATAGCAACTGTCACTCCATTACTGTTAGCATCATTTTGAGTTTATTAGCAATTCTTACTCCATCACTGTCGCATCATTTTTAGATCATTGGCAATGTTTCCAACATCACTGTCGCATTATTTTGAGGTTCGAAGCAACTCTTACTACATGACTGTTGCATTACTTTGAGGTTATTCGAAACTTTCACTATATTACTGTTAGCATTATTTTGAGTTCATTAGCAATTCTTCCGACATCACTATAGCATTATTTTGAGGTTTTGAGGTACCTTTGTTTGTAACCGATCTGCTGACCAGTGAGACGCCACCACGCACGGCTGTCGGCTCCGTAAAGGAGGGAGAGGAAGTGGAAAGGACGGAGAAGGGTCGGACCAGGTCTATTTCTAGGTGACCACTCACTATCGTCTGCCATACTGCCCCTCATGGTGGGGAGTGTAGCGCTATCCTGACACAGTACATTTGTTTCATTCTTTTGCTCTTGCACTTTAATTAAAATGGACTTGACTTGAGAACGTTTTGTTTCAAAATATAGATGAATTCCCAGATTTGTAGGTAGCATGAGTATGAAGTTTCACTTGCACCCGGTGGGAAAATGTCCTCTGCATTTGACTCTAACTATGTAGGAGCAGTGGTAGCAGTGTCAGCCTGGGGGCTTGGTCAAGATCAATGACAGGAGTAGCAGACAGGTCATATCCATAGCATGCCTGTTGTTTTGGAGGAGTAAGGGTACACTGTTGGTCTCTCACCTGATGCGCTGTCATCAGCACAAATGATCTGTTCCTAAACATCAAAATCTACCATCCCCCTGATTGTTTTTTACAACTGGAGTACTGGTTAACTCTTTAGAAAGCCTTCATTCAGAGCTGTGAAGAACCTTGAACCTGATATCCCAGACATCAAAGTGGGCCACTAACTGGCCAGATGAAGCTATGCTAGGCTGCTGTATTCTGAAGAGCTAAAGTAGCAGCTTCTGAGAGGGATGCTAACCTGGATGTGTTCATCTCCTACTTTAATATCAGCCCCCAACTTGGAGCTCTGACAGCCTCCAGCTTGTTGTTCCTGTTTCTGCTTCAGTCAACAGGGAACTCCAACCTGCAGTAGAATCTTCAACAATGGAATAGAAAAGTGAGGAAGAAAAACTAGAATAAACTTACAAAGCTGAGAAATGTTCATGAAGAAGAAAGGCACACGTTATGATTGAGGCCAGAAACTAAAACTCCACACCAAATGTACTTTGACTTGTAGGATAATGAACTTGAATGTGTTGAAACAGCAGATCAATGAATCCACTACCACGCAACAAGATGATGACCCCCTACCACAAGATGGCGTCACAGATCCTGACGCTCTGAGCAGGAAACACCGAGCAAAACATTACAACAAAGCTCCTGTTGTTCCCTCCAGGAAAAACTGTGGCTCTGATGAGAAGAAGGATCCCAGCCTCCTCTGAGGATCCATGGCCGCACCATTGGGTAGAAGGACGATGGGGTCGGCACCAGGAGGAACCCTGGTGTCTCCGATGCAGGGAAGATGGAGCAGTGAAGAGGCCACATTGTGGCGTCCTAAAGAGGACATTTGGTGGAGCCTGAGACAGCAAACATCACGCCCCCTTCATCAGAAGAACCACAGCACCAGAAGAAAGAATCCCGGCAGTGACGACAGGCAGGATCAGGGTGACCTCCTCACCTCCACCTTTGAACCTTCAAATGAACTTTAAAAAGCTTTAGAGTGGAGAAGGACTTTAAAACATTTTATTGTTTTTTCCTTTCATTCTCATTTGTGCGATTGTCTGATTTATTAGAAATAAACACTGTCTGCTGGGTTTACATTGACTGTGATTCTCTTTTTGCATGCAAGTTGAAAGTTCTGCCAATAAAAACACAAGTATTTGAAGACCAAAGGAAGGACCCCCAAAGTCCGCACCCTGAGATCAAAGTGAGCGCTCTGATCTCAGAGGTCTGGGATATTTCCCATCCCATGGCCCTTCAAATAAGAGCCCTGTGTCTCTGTCTCAAAGTTTTCAACCGTATTTGTTTGTTAAATTAAAACCAGACGACCACTGTGGTCCTTTTTACACGGTAAGTAAAGCACAGATGCCCTGGTGGACCTGTTGGCACCCTGGACTTTGAATCCAGTGACCTGAGTCCAAGTCTCCGTTCCAGCAGGTTTCCTGCAGCCTTCAGCAGAGCTGCCATGTTTCTCTGTAGAGAACTAAGTGATGCTCTCAGCAGGTTGAGGGCACTACCAACAAGTGAGGGATGAACCTCTGACTTCCTTCTTGTCAAACAGGAAACTCCTAATACCTCATTTGAGTAAAGTACCTCATATTCCTGACATCCAAGTAGTAGTGAAGTGGAGGAAGAAGGGAGGAGATCTCCAACAGGATCCTTCTTTCCTCTGTCCTCCTTGATCTCATGGATCACCACAGTCAGCACAGACTCCTCCTGGTTAACCTGGTATCTTTCCACCCAACTGTGGGTTCTTGGAGAATTTTTCATGTCATGTCAAGAAATCAGGCTGGTGGGTTTTTCAATGAGAGAAATTCTGGTAACTTAATTAAGTGGCATGTTTGTTGAAGCAGTAATTAACTGATAAATTAAGGAAGGCCTGGCCAGTCTTTGCTCCCAGGTCATACGATGGAGTTAGAAAGTCCTGAATCAATCTGGAGTTCCATGATTTCCTTGTGGTTCATGATCCTTTTGCCAATGTAGTCTGGAACAAGAGCAAGATGAACCTCCACATAGCAACAGGTTGATTGCAGGTGATGTCAAGTTGTATTTAGAGGAACCTCCTCCTTGTGTTTGGTTCCAGGGTGGAAGGGAGAGAACTCTGGATCCAGTGATCCCAGTTCAAGTCTTGGTGGGACCTTCCTGTCTGGAATGTGTCCCATGTAATAAACTGATCAAGAGATGTTATGTGGTTCAAATGTTCTGGTTCATTTCTTGTCCTTTAGAAAAATGAAAATCATTTCTTACTGCCATGAACTCAGACTGTGTGTTTAATGTTAACAATAAATGCAACAAATAAGGAGCCAGTAGCTCCTGTGGAAAAAATTCTACTTTGTCAATGAATTAATTCAGTCTGCATCTAAGTGTCTGTCTGGATGGCTGAGCGGTCTAAGGCGCTGCGTTCAGGTCGCAGTCTCTTCTGGAGGCGTGGGTTCAAATCCCACTTCTGACAAAGGACATTTTCTCCACATTCCTATGCATCCACAATGGTAAATTCCAAACCCAGTTGAAGCTGCTCTCCACTGAGGGGAGTGAGTGGTTGAACTGGCAGCAGAGGAGGCAAAGGAGCTTCCCTGTGACGGTCCAACATCGCCTGGTTTCCTCCAACATGGAGCAGCCACCAAAATCTAACTTCAATGTTGGATCAAAGTCTGCTGAAGAAATGTGTTTTCTTTCAAGTCACATTTTGTCCATTAACTTCATTATCAGAGACTCCATCTCATCACATGACTAAAGTCTGGGTTCTGTATTGGTGGTAAAATATCCTTCCATGCCCCTCACTAGTTTGCACACAGAAAAGCATATTTTACTGGTTTCAGATCTCTTAGCTTGTTCTCTCTCTTAAACCAGCTGAGGCAGCTTTCATTGTGTGATTGATTTAAAATATAAAGATGGAACAGAACCATTGGAATCAGATGTCAGGACATTTGAAGGAATGTCAATCTCCTGTTGAAATGTTGCAGTGTGCAGCTGAGGCTCTCTGGCAGTGGCACAAGGAACCACAATGGCAGAACCTGGACCCTCCTGGAGGAGAACCACAGGTGAGGGCCTTCTTGGCTCCAGATTGATGGAAATCAAGTGTCTGAGGCTGTTAGCAGCCATGAAGTTGATCTGGTTGGCACTGGTATTTGTTCTTGCTGCAGCTCAGGAGTGATTCAGGAGAAGAGTTTCAGAACAGCCAAGGTTGGGGACTGGAATTTTAGAATTTCCCCTGGAACCAAACAACCTTGGAGGGTAAAACCTCCAATCATAGCCACTCAGATGCAGCAGCAGAAGAAGCTGTCATCCACCCTGACAGTCAGAGCATCAAGTCAAGAAAACATCACCATCTTGTAGTTCCAAACCTTCACCTGTCAGATTCAGCTACTTCTTATTGTGGGACTTTAAACTTGAACACAATGGAATTTGGACAAGGAGTTTTCCTTCCAGTCCAAACATCATCGTCCAGCCTCCAACCAGAGGTCCATCAGTTATCATGGAGCCACATGTGGAGTCTGGATTCTTTTCTGGAATGTGATGGCAGTGAGAGTCCTGCCAAGTGACATCACTGACATGACTGGATGACTTCAATCACGTGACTGGATGACTTCAGTCACGTGACTGGATGACTTCAGTCACGTGACTGGATGACTTCAGTCACGTGACTGGATGACTTCAGTCACGTGACTGGATGACTTCAGTCACGTGACTGGATGACTTCAGTCACGTGACTGGATGACAGTGTAGATGCCAATGTAGAGGTTGGGGAAATAGTCTCTGAGAATCCAGCTTGAACCCACAGCCTCCTTGTTTTCCAAAAACCCAAACAGCGACCATCAGTCTCCCTCCAATCCTGTACTTTGGTAAACAACAAAAACAGAGTAAAAGTCTCTGGCAACATATTTGTTTCCTGTAGGGTTTCTTCATGTATGTGTGGTGTACCTGCTTTCCCAGAGGACTGCCATCTTTGTTCTGTGGGCTGACATGTTTTAGTGTCAGCACAGGTCATAGCGCTGAGACTGAACTCTCATTCTCCTCCAAGTAGTATTTCCACCTCACACTCCTGCATATATTCAAGTGAACAGGGAACACAAATTTATGCTCAACTTCTCCTGTGTATTCATCCACAGTCACTAAACAACAACCAAACCAAACAAAAGGGGTTTGCTAGCATGGCGATCAGCTGTAGTTCACCATCTTATCCAGGTCACATGACTCAGGAGTGGCGTGGCCGTCTGGCAACCAAAGGGTGGCTGGTTTGATCCTCACTTTCTCCAGTGACCATGTCAAAGTGTCCTTGAGTGAGATACTGAACCCCTCAATACTTCTGATGAGTAGGTTGGCTCCTTGCATGGCAGCCTTCAGCATCAGTGTGTGAGTGTGTGTGAATGAGAGGACATTGTTCAGCTCCTTGAGGGCTGCTGAGGTAGAAAGGCTCTGTACAAACTGAGTCCTTTTACCATTTCTTTCCTGCTTCTAGCGGCGCTGTCGTCACTTCCTGTGACCGTGGGAGGAAAGGAGTCCCCCTTCAGAATAAGTTTTATATCATGATGTTACTTCCTCTTCAACATGCCTTTAGCAGACCAACTCAGAGAACAGCTCAGTGAGGTAGTGTGGCCGAGCGGTCTAAGGCGCTGGATTAAGGCTCCAGTCTCTGAGGAGGCGTGGGTTCAAATCCCACCACTGCCATGATGTCCCAGGTCACTGGAGAGGTGTGGCAGGTCTCTTACTGCCTCTCCTCTCTCTTCCACTGAGGTCTTCAAACCTGTGACCAAAAGAAGAACCCTCCTCTGAGTCCACAGACCTGAGCATCACTACTCTGACTACCATGTTATCAGGGTGAAGTCAATGGGGAGGTAGTCAGTTGTTCCTTTGTTTTTTGACAGAGGCTTCATTGTGAATGAAATCATTTTAATTCTTTACTTGAAGTTTCACGCTGTTTCGACCGAAAAAGGCGAGTTCCTGGAGAAGATCTTCCAGGGGTCCAGGTTAAAGTGGTGCCCAAGCTGGCACCAGGCGCTGACCCAGGTCCTGCATGGGAGATACTGTCAGTTCTGTTCTGCCCTGCTCACAACCACAGGCTGGTGTTGAGGCCTGCAGCAACCAGGGCCCCAGTCACCAAGAGTATAAAGGCTGGTCATTGTGGCAGTGGGAGGAGTCAAAATGAAGACAGACCAATGTGAGCAGGACGTTCCTGGAGAAGTCAGAAGAACTTGACCATGTTTCCTACAGTACCCAGGAGGCCTGGTAGTTGTTGAAGGAAGCTCCAAAAGCAAAGAGCAGACAGCAGGACATCAAAAGAAAAGATCCAGACACTAAAACTACAAGTAGAAACAAGAAGAAATACTAAAAGCTTTGGAAAGATACTACAAGGTTGGATATACATTATTATATACACTACTATTCTCATTGACTCCTAAAGAGGGACAGGAAACATTAGAATGTGGATCAGATCAGCTGATTTCAGTGTTGAGTCCATCCCTCCATCCACTTTCTATTCTTATCCTTTAAGGGTCATGGGTGGGGGGGGGGGGGGGGGGGGCGATCCCAGGTGACATTGTTCAAGAGGCAGGGTTCACCCTGGACAGGTCAGAATTCCTGATGATGTCATCAGGGCTTTGACAGTAACTAGAATTCTGTCTTTGATCTCAGGAGGACATGAAAGAAACCCAACTGAGGAAAGTAGAGGAGAACATTCAGCTTCATTAGAAACACTTGAACTGTTGAACAGTAGAATTTGTTTGAAACAGTTTACAACACTGAGTGACAGGATTGAAGAGGGAAGAGTTTTCTACTTTAAATTTAATTCTAACTTTAAACTGGAGATGAACATTTTTAGTAGTTCATATTCTAACATACAGAGGAAGTCATGACATTCCCTTTTTTAAAAAAGAAAAAACATGTGAAGCTCCTCCCCCCAGCTCCAGATGGACAGACAGACATGAGAGAGGCCAGGAAGCAAAGAAGTGTTGTGCTCCTCTCCAGTGCTCTGGTGTTGTTGTGCTCTTCTCAGCTCCATCATGAAGACCTGCTGGCACTGGGCGCTGGTGGAAGTTTGCAGCTCTCACTGGAAAGTCCTGAGGCTCCTCCCACTCTGAAGCAGGCAGTTGCTCCCAGCCAGCCCACACTTTCACTCTCTGGTGTAGGAGTGAAGAACAAAATCAGAATCAAGAACCATCACTCTTTCATTGGGGCTCCTTTCTCCTTGTTCTGATCCAGAAATTCAACAGCTTCTATCATTGATTTGACAGGAAATGTTGATGACACACTGGGATTTTTGTTCTCCTGCTGTCACTGTCAAGTGCAGCTTAACATGAGAGGTAGCAGGATCATTCATGTGTTCATGTTTCCAGCAGACAAGGAGGAAACCTGGGAGGACTTCAGTGACTTTGATCAGTGGTTCTCACTTCATCTTCTCAGTATAAAGTTCAAAGCGAGCTGGCCAGGAGTTGAACCTAGAATCTTCTGATCCGTAGTCAGACGCGTTGTCCATTGCGCCACCAGCCCTGTGAAGAAGCTGCTATGTTCATGTGTGCTTGCTTTTATAGAAAAGCCCAACAAGGTGGTGGCATTTTCAGGGGACACAATGGTGCAGTGGTCAGCACTGTGGCCTCACAGCAAGAAGGTTCAGCTCTCCTCCTATTTGGTTGCTAGGAACCTGAATCAGTCCTCAGTGGAGCCGTGCTGCTGAGGCTGAGTGAGGCTGAGTGAGGGACTGAGCAGGAGCCAGCAGGTCCAAGCAGGTTCAGGCAAACTCCCCTCGGTCCACCAACATCAAAGCAGAGGAACAGAGTTCATCTAACAAAATGGATTCATATCATCTCCTCTTGGAATGTTCTGGAACTACAAGTACACTTAAAATGGCTGACTTATGACAACAGAAGGAACTTTGAAGTAGATTTGATTTATTTAAGTCAGTGACAGTCATTTTTTCAAGAACTTAGTTCAGGTAACTTGATTGTTTTACTAAGATGAGCTTTAATGTTCTACCATTGAAACAAGACCTTCATGTATTTATGATGACATCACCAATAGGAGCCTTCAGTCTGTCAGGGGGTAGAGTTCAGTCACCACCAATGACATCAGAGTCAGAGTTAGAGATCAAAGACAGACATTAAAGTCTCACATTAAAGTCTCTCTTATTAAAAAAATTAAAGTGTTATATCTTTGAAAATATACTGCAATACATGAAATATTATATTTCCATGGATGGTAACCTCGTTCTTATATTCTTTAATATACTGCAATAGTAATGGACCCTCTATGACACTGTAGTGATGAATCTATCAAGGAGTACAAATGATTATAATCAGAGAATTTTGAAGTCAAGTTTGAGATCAGTTTGATCCTCTCTCTCTCTCTGTCTCTCTCTCTCTCTCTCCCTCTGTCTCTCTCTCCCCCCTCTCTCTCCCTGTCTCCCCCCTCTCTCCCTCTCTCTCTGTCTCCCCCCTCTCTCCCCCTCTCTCTGTCTACCCCCCCTCTCCCTCTCTCTCTCTGTCTCCCCCCTCCCTCTATCTCTCTCTCTCCCTCTCTCTCTCTCTCTGTCTCCCCCCCTCTCTCTCTCTCTCAGGAGCTTTTAAATGAATATTTTAATAAAACAGAACAGGAGACTGAAGAGTGATCACTCAAACCCACAGGCTGAATGGGACATCTCTTAAAAAATTGAACCACTGAGTAAAACCATAGAAGCGCTCCTGTCTAGTCGGTGCTAACAAGTTAGCTGTTGAGTGAGTCCAGCTGTGCTGTCTAGGAATCCTGGTCAAAAGCCTCCACACATCAAACAGCTGGTGTGTTGGTGGATCTGTGGATCCTGCTGGAAGAAGCAGGGTGGAGCTCTGAATGGTTCCTGTCTCAAAGAGCTTCTCTGTGCAGCTCCCATCAGCTCCTAAAAACAGGAAACCAGCAGATTCACTGTTGAACGGTGGCATTAAAATGTCTCAAAAGCTGTCCTGTCCACCATTTGTTGGTGCAAAGACATTTAAAAACACCAGTTGAACATTTTCCAAAGTTGCTCTCACCTTCTTTCAAACACCTGGAATGATTTCCTCCAAACCAAAAGAAACTGGTAAAAAAACAACAACAAAAACTCCTGGAGAATCAAACTCCACCGTCTGCTCCAACTGGACTTGGGACTTCAAATGACCTCCATTAAAAGCCTGCCTGCATCCCCATTCACTGACTGTTGTGCTGTGGGTCTCCTGGACAAACATGGCAGGATCCTCTTGATCTCCAGGAGTTTAAAAGAGGGAACCCTAGAAAACAAGTCAGCGTGAAAGAGGAGCAGATTTTAAAACTCCTCATCATTTCCACCTCCAGGAGTGAAGCCTCCCGGGACCCAAGAGGCTCCAGCTGGCAGAGGTCTCACTGGTTTCTCCACCACCTCGCTAACCTGAGCTGGAGCATCTGAGAACCAAACAGTGACCCCCTTCATTCCAGAGCCGACTCCACAAACTCTGAGCCCCCACTTTACCCACAGCCAGCAGGGCTCCTCAACACTGCATGACACACGACGACTAAATTTAACACTTCTCATCAAGAGATCTGTCACAGGTGTCTACTGTGGAGGGTCAATCTGTCCGTCCACATTCAGATCATAAACACAGCGACTCCTAAGCACCAGTAGAGCCTGCTCATCGTCCCTGGGTGGGCTCGAACCACCAGCCTCTTGGTTAACAGCCGAGCGCGCTGACCGATTGCGCCACAGAGACTCTGAGGCACCTGCTTTTCATGAAGAGTTTTCAGGCTAAATTCAGTGTGTGAGGTCCACACTGCACATTTGAGGGACCATGAAGGACAGAGGAGAGTCTGACTGTCATGGTGAAAGCCTTCAGCACTAGAGCTGAAACAGCCCCACCATCTTAACCCCCCCAGACCAAACAGGCTTCATCAGAAACAGACCCCCCTCCTAGAACATCCAGAGATCATCAGTCTCATTAATAGAACATGACAAACAATCAAGAACTTGTTATTGTTTGATCAGAAGCTGAAACAATGTTTCTATGTTTGTCAGTTCTGGTCTGAATGAAAGAGGAGGTTTTCTTGGTCATGTGACGTGGGTGAGAGTTCAACTAGAACTTCCTGATTCAACAGGATTTGAGTTTGTTGGGATTTTGTCAAAGCCACCAACCAAACCTCTGAGTGGTGCAGATGTCTGCTGCCTCCTCAGAGCAGACTGGAGCTCAGCCTCACTCACCTGTGGGAGCCCCAGCAGAGCCACCGTGTGATGGACTTTCAGTTTAGGCTCCAAGGTCCTGGATTGAATTGGTGTTTTGTGTTTTTAGGCCTCCTGGCACTGATGAATGAATGAACCATTGTTCCAGAGGGAGCTGGTGTCAGGTCAGTCCCTGTTTCTACAAGACCTCCTGCTGCAGAGCCAAACTGGGAAACATTTGAAACTCAAAATCCTGTTCTTGTCACAATCCTGGTCTCCTAAATCAAGGCCTGTTCAGTCAATGGTAGAGCAGAGAGGAGCAGAGGAAGAGAACTGGGCCCAGAACCCAGAGGTCGATGGATCAAAACCATCCTCTGCTAAAAGAAAGGAACAAAATAAACCCTTATCTTTAGGAATGTGTGTCTGTTAAAAAGAGGTTCATAAGGATTTTGTCTTCCTCCACAATCACCAACCATTGTGAGAGTAAACAACAGTCCACTTTCTGACTGAAGCAAAAGTTTACTTCAAAAGGTTTTTCTGATTCAACATAGCAGCTAAATTTCCATTTCTCCACTGATTATCTGTTATGGTTCATGGGGGGTGGAGCCTATCACAGCTGACATTGGTCGAGGGGCGGGGTTCATCCTGGACAGGTCACCAGTCCATCACAGGACCAACACATGGAGACAGACAACCATTCACACTCACAGTCACACCTACAGTCAATTTAGAGTATCAATCAGCCTCGTCCCCTCTTGATGTCTTTGGACTGTGGGAGGAAGCTGGAGTACCAGAGAGAACCCACACAGGAACAGGGAGAACATGGAGACTCACACAGAAAGATCCTGTGCTGGAGCCAGGACTAGAACCTGGAACCTTCTTGCTGTGAGGAGACAGTGCTGACCACTGCACCACTGTGCTGGATTTTCTGTAACATCAAGTACATCTGAACTGGCACTTGACAGTGACAGCAGGAGAACAAAAATCCCAGTGTGTCATCAACATTTCCTGTCAAATCAATGATAGAAGCTGTTGAATTTCTGGATCAGGAGAAAGGAGCCCCAATGAAAGAGTGATGGTTCTTGATTCTGATTTTGTTCTTCACTCCTACACCAGAGAGTGAAAGTGTGGGCTGGCTGGGAGCAACTGCCTGCTTCAGAGTGGGAGGAGCCTCAGGACTTTCCAGTGAGAGCTGCAAACTTCCACCAGCGCCCAGTGCCAGCAGGTATTCATGATGGAGCTGAGAAGAACACAACAACACCAGAGCACTGGAGAGGAGCACAACACTTCTTTGCTTCCTTGCCTCTCTCATGTCTGTCTGTCCATCTGGAGCTGGGGGGAGGAGCTTCACATGTTTTTCTTTTTTTAAAAAGGGAATGACATGACTTCCTCTGTATGTTAGAATATGAACTACTAAAAATGTTCATCCACAGTTTAAAGTTAGAATTAAACTGAAAATACAAAAACCTTCCCTCTTCAATCCTGTCACTCAGTGTTGTAAACTGTTTCAAACAAATTCTACTGTTCAACAGTTCAAGTGTTTCTAATGAAGCTGAATGTTCTCCTCTACTTTCCTCAATTGGGTTTCTTTCATGTCCTCCTGAGATCAAAGACAGAATTCTAGGTACAAATAAATACACTATCAAAGCCTCCTGATGACATCATCATTAATTCTGTCTTTGATCTGTGTCTGTCCAGCCTGTCCTGAGTGGATCCAACAGTTTCCCATGGGTGACTCTGTCGTGGTCTCTCTCCTGCTGTCTCCAACTCTCAGAGTGCTTCTACTGGTTTCTCTCCATCGTCCCTGTTGCTAGGCAGAGCACTGGTGAGGACTGAGGCCAGTGATGACATCACCTCCAGCTGAGACCTGCTAGGTGATCCTGCTTCATTCAACTCTGCTGCCTCTGCCACTGCCCTGACTGGTGAGGCTGACAGCAGGTTCTCTCTCATCTAAACTGTCTGTTTACAATGGAGGCTGAAATCCTTGTGATTGGTGGTTCAATCATCAGGTCTGTTGAACTCCCAGGTGCCACCACCTGCTGTCTTCCTGGTGCCAAAGTTGTGGACATTATTGAACGTCTCCAGGACTCATCGATCTCCACCCCTCAGCTCACATCCTGATTATACAGGTGTGTGTGAATGACATCACGAAGAGGCAGCCAATCATACTTCATGACCAGCTTGAGTCTCTTGCTATTTCAAATCAGAGTCTGGGTAAATTCTGTGTTTTTTCTGGCTCCATCTCTGCTCCTTCCAGAAGCAGGGAGCATTTCAGCCTCTTTCCAGTCTGCATGAATGCTGAAAGGCTTCTGTACTGTTTGGCTTTGCTGTTCCCTGCAGCTTGGACATCAGATTAGAACGAACCACACTCACTAACTCACCTGTTCTTAACCACTGAGAGCTGATTGGGTTAAACATGGAAAAACACTGACTCGCTATGAGGATGTTCCCCTGCCCTGTGTGGGTGGAGCCAAGAGAGTAAAAAGACTGTGAGACCCAGAAATCAGGGCTTCTTCTCCTCCATCTTCAGGTGGTCAGACTGAAGTCTCAGCTCTGACTCTGGATCTGTTCTCTTTGTGCCAACATAAATGTGATTGGACCAGAGAAGTTGATGAGGATTTAGTGAACCTTTCCACTGAGGTGGAACAATCCTGGGAAGAAGGAGAGGAAATGAAAGCTTCTCAGTGTAAAGTTTTAATTAAGCTGGCCAGCAGTTGAACCTAGAAGCTTCTGATTTGTAGTCAGACACATTATCCAGTGTGCCACTACCCCTGAGATTAGTGTAGTGTGTTCATGTGTACTTGATTTTACAGAAAATCCAAAAATTCTGATGGCATTTTCAGGGGACAAAATGGTGCAATGGTTCGTGCTGTTGCCTCACAGCAAGAAGGTTCTGGGTTTGCATGTTCTCCCTGTTCCTGTGTGGGTTCTCTCTGGTACTCCAGCTTCCTCCCACAGTCCAAAGACATCAAGAGGGGACGAGGCTGATTGATACTCTAAATTGACCGTAGGTGTGACTGTGAGTGTGAATGGTTGTCTGTCTCTATGTGTTGGTCCTGTGATGGACTGGTGACCTGTCCAGGGTGAACCCCGCCCCTCGACCAATGTCAGCTGTGATAGGCTCCACCCCCCATGTACCATTGCAGATAATCAGTATAGAAATGGATATTTAGCTGCTATGTTGAATCAGAAAAACCTTTTGAAGTAAACTTTTGCTTCAGTCAGAAAGGAGACTGTTGTTAACTCACAATGGTTGGTGATTCTGCAGTAAGATCAATTTGTTTTCCACCCCTTTTTATCAGATTCACATTTCTAAACTAACAGGTTTATTTTGTTCTTTTCCTTTACCAGAGGATGGTTTTGATCCATCAACCTCTGCGTTCTGGGCCCAGCTCTCTTCCTCTGCTCCTCTCTGCTCTACCATCTATTGAACAGGTCTTGATTTAGGAGAGCAGGATTGAGACAAGAACAGGAATGTGAGTGTTGAAGGTTCACAATTTGGCTCTGAAGCCTCAGCAGGTAAAGATTCATCTCTTATTTCAGAGGTGATTTGAAGAATCCATTGTTGCTGAACTGTTGATGCTTCAGTTTCTGGACGTTCACTGGTGGAATGTTTGAGGGTCAGAGGTGAAAAGAGCACAAGTGCACCTGTTGTGTGTGATGGAGCACCAGCATGGAGGAAGTTGTCATACATTTCCAGGAAATAGCGTGAAACTTCAAGTAAAGAATTAAAATTATTTAATTCAGTGTTTAACTCCCAGGCCTCTGGAATAAAACACCAGGAACAACTGACCACCTCACCATGACTTCACCCTGATAACCAGGAGGTAACCTGGTAGTCAGAGCAGCGGTGCTCAGGTCTGTGGACTCAGAGGAGGGTTCTTCTTCTGGTCCTGGGTTTGAAGACATCAGCAGCCTTGTTGGAGTCAACTGGGATGTTCCTCTCAATAGACAGCAGCATTAAATCAGAGAGCCTGTCTGCTCCATGGCTCCTCCTGAGCTGGTCCTGGATCAGCTTCAGTTTGGAGCGTCACCGTTACACTGGAGCAGAGGTCACTGGCAGTGCTGCATATACTGGGAGGAGCCTGTGGCTCTGGGTACACTGTGCCCATGTAGTTGGCTTGAAGGCAGCTCAGCGTTACTGCACATTGTTGTTTTGGAGAGTTCAAGATGAGGAGAACACTTCAAGTTCAGGACATTTTCTTCCCAGAGTGATAAAAGCAGCCAACACCTCCAGCACAGAGAGGAGAGACCTGCCACACCTCTCCAGTGTCCTGGGACATGATGGCAGTGGTGGGATTTGAACCCACGTCTCCTCAGAGACTGGAGCCTTAATCCAGCACCTTAGACCACTCAGCCACACTACCTCACTGAGCAGGTCAGTGAGTTGGTCTGCTAAACGCATGTTGAAAAGGAAGTAACAATGATTTCAAACTTATTCTGAAGGGTGACCCCTTCCCTCCCGTGGTCACAGGAAGTGACGACAGCACCGCTTGAAGAAGCCGAGAAAGAAATGGAAAAAGGACTCAATTTAAACAGAGCCTTTCTATCTCAGCAGCCATGCTAGCAAACCCCCTTTTGTCTGGTTTGGACAGACAGACAGACTACTTTATTAATCCCTTTTGGACGTTCCGTGAGGGAAATCGCACTCTCCTCAACATACATTCACAGCACTGTTACCATAGATTAGACTAAAAATAGCAAAGAAGATATATATATGCATATATACATGTGCGTGTGCCTGTGTGTACCTGGATGATTATGTATATGTGCATAGTGACAGGAATAATCATAATATTAATTGTTGTTAATTGTTATTAAAACAATAATAATGATGATGATATAATATAATAATGATTATGATATAATATGATAAAACATATAATAGTTATAATAATAATAATAATAGCAGTAGTAACAAGAATTATATAATAATAATAATAATAATAATAATAATAATAATAATAAAAATAATAATAATAATAATAATAATAATGTACAGTCCCTTATATTACACGAGTGTCCGGTTGTTATTGGGGCAAGCTAATGGTGCTCAGCCCTCTCCTACAGTCCTTCTGTTGGCCCTCCCCCCCTCCAGTGAGGAGTTTAACAGTTTAATGGCTCGGGGGATGAAGGAGGTCGTCAGTCTGGTTGTTGTTTAGTGGCTGTGGATGAACACACAGGAGAAGTTGAGCATGAATCTGTGTTCCTGTTCACTTGAATACATGCAGGAGTAGCAGGTGGAAATACTACTGTTTATTTTTGTTCTGATTTCAGAACTGTTGACACAACGGTGTCAGATTAAAGCATCTCCACCTTCCAGATGCTGGTCTCCTTCTGGGGTCCTGACTGACCTCCATCTTGTGTTCTGGATCCACCTGAACCCAGCAGCTCCAGATCCCTTCACTCCTTACAGGGATAGAAAATGGCTGCTGGATGGAAGTCCCCCAACTGTGGCTGTTCTGAAACTCTTCTCCTCAGTCACTCCTGAGTTGACACTGAGATGGAAACTCTGAGTATCAGGTTCAGAACAGCTGATCTGAGTTGGTCCAATCAGCTGTGAGTACATTCACCTTGAGTGTCACACGTGCACAACCACGACAAAATGACATCATCAATGGAGCCCCGATACCACGAGTCACCATGACAACCAAGAACAAAATAACAAGTTACTTTGAAACAAGACCTTCATATATTTATGATGACATCACCAATATGAGCCTTCCCAGTCTGTCAGGGGGTAGAATTCAGTCAGCACCAATGACATCAGAGTCAGAGTTTAGAGATCAAAGACAGACATTAAAGCCTCTCTGATAAAACAAAAATATAGTGAAGTACACTGGAAAAGAATATTGCAGTATGTTAAATATCATGTTTCCATGGAGGGGCAGTTTGACATTTTTATTTTGGATGCATTTATATTTTAGAATCAGAAAGGCAGTGACAGTGACATCATCGAGACAAAACGTGGTGTTACAAAGGTGAGGTGAGCAATTTTAACAGTCAATCCAAAATTTAGGCCTGAAGTTAGAAATAATATTAGCTAGCTGGCTACGTTAGCTAGTTAACATTAGCAAGCTGGTGATATTTAGCACCACCAACTAGTTAAACAAGGTCAACAGCTGTTATGATGATGGTCACATGATTTAACCTTCCTCCTGTGGGACCTGTTTTAGGATTTAAATGCATCAAAGAACCACATCAATTTGTTTATTGTATCAAGGATTTTTGACTTTGTCAGGAACCTCTAGTTCAACAAAATCAAAGAAAAAATGTTTTTCACTGAATTATAAAATCATTAGGATTGGTTTAGACCCAGTTATCAAAATAAGATGACAAAGCAACAATCAGAGCCAAACCTGAAGTCAGAAGTGCACTGTCAGCAACACTGCCAGCAGCTCCTCTCCCAGTCATGGGAGCTTCAGGGACTCTCATCAGCCTCGTTCTCCCATCGACCTGCACAACAACACAACAAAGACCATCCTTGATGTGTCTGCATAGAATGCATTTGTGTTGTGGACCCACATCCACCAAGAGTGCAACAGCGTCCTCCTCAGCAGCCCTGCCTCAACACCAACCAGAACAGCCACAGCCACAACCCCACTCAGGATCTGGTTCCAGAAGAAAGAGGGTCAGGACTGCCCAAGCAGTCAGGACAGCAGGACGGACGGATGGTGCTTCAACTGAAGGAACATCTCTGCAGAGAACACACACAAGTGTCACACATGAATCTAAACACAAACAATCAATCAATCAATCAATCAATATTTCCATGGATAAGGAAGCCTAACAAGGTCACCAAGAGATGGAAACAACTTGGAGGATAGAAAATTGTTTTAGTTTATTTGACAGCTGATTGAAGACGTGGGTCAAAACTGACCGTTACCATAGAGATGGGAACAGGAAGCTGACACAAGAGGAAGGTTCCAGCTCTGAAAAAGGAGTTTGATCAAAATCTTGAACTGCCAGTAGAAATATCCTTTTGTATGTTGACCTTTGTTGACAGAAGTCACTTTAGCTTGGCAGTGAAAAGAATGGCTGCTAGCTTGACAAAGAACTGCACAAACTAGGTTCAAGCTGGACTTTGGACCCTGGTATCTGCAACGACTCCATCAACTCCTAATCTAGCAGCTCTGCTGGGTCCAACTATTTTACAGAACATTTGACAGACCTGTGGAGCAGTGAGGACAGACATGAGTTGATCACATGATCCACTGAAGCGCCATTTTACCTGCCACTGAGGTCACCAACATGAGCTGGAGTTGGGAATCTTGAACTGAACCTGGTATCACAGCGACACCTGCTGCTGCAAAATGGAACAGCAACATTTAACCCAAGTACAGGATTGGAGGGAGACTGATGGTCGCTGTTTGGGTTTTTGAAAAACAAAGAGGGCGTGGGTTCAAGCTGGATTCTCAGAGACTATTTCCCCAACCTCTACATTGGAATCTACACTGTCATCCAGTCACATGACTGAAGTCATCCAGTCATGTCAGTGATGTCACTCTGCAGGACTGTAATTACCGTCACATTATAGAAAAGAATCCAGACTCCTCATTTCTGGGGCAGTTTTGGTCTTTAAAGACTTGACAGTTCCAGGAGATTTAGTCTGGCTCAAGATCTTCAGATCAACACAGGGCAGAAGGCTATGACTCCATTGGATTGTATCGTTGGAGCATTCAGAGATCTGGTGGATCTCAGTAAGAGCTGTATTTATCCACTGAATGATCCTGGTCAATGTGATCCTGATCCTCCATCTCTCAGGCTGACAGAGCAGGAGGACCTGACTGAGAAGAAAGCTGCACTTGAGCAGCTTCAGTCTCTGTGTGACAACACACAGGCAGAAAACCAGAATTTGAGGAAACAAGTTTCTACTCTTGAACGTGAGAATAAAAGAGCAATCCAGGAGCTACAGAACCTCACTGCTGTGGTGGCCAACCTCCAAACGGTCCAGGACAAGAACCAGACTCAGATAGAAGATCTGAACGCAACAGTCCACAGTCTTCAGCGTGAGGGGAGGAAGGTTGATGGAGAGAACAATGAGTTCAGAAAAGAGCTGACCCAGGTTCAGTCTCTGAGGGAGAGTGAACAGGTGGAGATGAAATGTCTTGAGGAAGACCTGACAGAGAAGAAAAGTGCACTTGATCAGCTTCAGTCTCTGTGTGACAAGAGATGGACAGAAAACCAGAATTTGTGGGGACAGGTTTCTAGTCTTGGACAAGAGAAGATTATTGCATATCAGCTGGTAGAGAACATGTCTGCCATGTTGGGCAACCTTGAATCTGTGAGGGAGGAGAACCAGGCTCAGATCAGAGACCTGAACACACAAGTCCACAATCTTCAGCTTGAGGTGAAGATGGTTTGCAAGGAGAAGTGTGACCTCAAGTGTGAGCTCAACTCCATCCAGGCAGAGAAGAACAAAATGAGAGAAGAACTCACTGAGAAGAAGACGACTCTTGAACAGCTGAGATCCCAGAGTGAGGAGAGAGAGGCAGAAAATGGATGTTTGAGGAGACGAGTTTCTACTGCATCTCAGGAGACAGAGACCTTCACTGCTGAGTTGGCCCACCTTGAATCAAGGAAGGACCAGGACCCCACAAAGACTGGTAGTCTGAACGGTGAAGTTCAGAGTCTTCTATGTGCAGTGACAGCACATATTGATGATTTCATCATTGGGAAATCCTGGGAAATCTTCATGATTTAAAAAGCTGTTTGAAAGAGGAAAATCATGGCCTTCAAGCGAAGGTCCAGCAAACTTCTGAAGAGCAAATAGACTCTCCCCTACGTCCAGCCAGAGAGGAGCAAACAGACTCTCCCCTACGTCCAGCCAGAGAAGAGCAAACAGACTCTCCCCTACGTCCAGCCAGAGAAGAGCAAACAGACTCTCCCCTACGTCCAGCCAGAGAGGAGCAAACAGACTCTCCCCTACGTCCAGCCAGAGAGGAGCAAACAGACTCTCCCCTACGTCCAGCCAGAGAGGAGCAAACAGACTCTCCACTACGTCCAGCCAGAGAACAGCAAACAGACTCTCCCCTACGTCCAGCCAGAGAGGAGCAAACAGACACTCCCCTACGTCCAGCCAGAGAGGAGCAAACAGACTCTCCCATACGTCCAGCCAGAGAAGAGCAAACAGACTCTCCCCTATGTCCAGCCAGAGAAGAGCAAGCAGACTCTCCCATACGTCCAGCCAGAGAGGAGCAAACAGACTCTCCCATACGTCCAGCCAGAGAAGAGCAAACAGACTCTCCCCTACGTCCAGCCAGAGAAGAGCAAACAGGCTCTCCCCTACGTCCAGCCAGAGAAGAGCAAACAGACTCTCCCCTACGTCCAGCCAGAGAAGAGCAAACAGACTCTCCCCTACGTTCAGCCAGAGAAGAGCAAAATGACTCTCCCATACGTCCAGCCAGAGAAGAGCAAACAGGCTCTCCCATATGTCCAGCCAGAGAAGAGCAAACAGACTCTCCCCTACGTCCAGCCAGAGAAGAGCAAACAGACTCTCCCCTACGTCCAGCCAGAGAAGAGCAAACAGACTCTCCCCTACGTCCAGCCAGAGAGGAGCAAACAGACTCTCCCCTACGTCCAGCCAGAGAGGAGCAAACAGACTCTCCCCTACGTCCAGCCAGAGAGGAGCAAACAGACTCTCCACTACGTCCAGCCAGAGAACAGCAAACAGACTCTCCCCTACGTCCAGCCAGAGAGGAGCAAACAGACACTCCCCTACGTCCAGCCAGAGAGGAGCAAACAGACTCTCCCATACGTCCAGCCAGAGAAGAGCAAACAGACTCTCCCCTATGTCCAGCCAGAGAAGAGCAAGCAGACTCTCCCATACGTCCAGCCAGAGAGGAGCAAACAGACTCTCCCATACGTCCAGCCAGAGAAGAGCAAACAGACTCTCCCCTACGTCCAGCCAGAGAAGAGCAAACAGACTCTCCCCTACGTCCAGCCAGAGAAGAGCAAACAGACTCTCCCCTACGTTCAGCCAGAGAAGAGCAAAATGACTCTCCCATACGTCCAGCCAGAGAAGAGCAAACAGGCTCTCCCATATGTCCAGCCAGAGAAGAGCAAACAGACTCTCCCCTACGTCCAGCCAGAGAAGAGCAAACAGACTCTCCCCTACGTCCAGCCAGAGAAGAGCAAACAGACTCTCCCCTACGTCCAGCCAGAGAGGAGCAAACAGACTCTCCCCTACGTCCAGCCAGAGAGGAGCAAACAGACTCTCCCCTACGTCCAGCCAGAGAGGAGCAAACAGACTCTCCACTACGTCCAGCCAGAGAACAGCAAACAGACTCTCCCCTACGTCCAGCCAGAGAGGAGCAAACAGACACTCCCCTACGTCCAGCCAGAGAGGAGCAAACAGACTCTCCCATACGTCCAGCCAGAGAAGAGCAAACAGACTCTCCCCTATGTCCAGCCAGAGAAGAGCAAGCAGACTCTCCCATACGTCCAGCCAGAGAGGAGCAAACAGACTCTCCCATACGTCCAGCCAGAGAAGAGCAAACAGACTCTCCCCTACGTCCAGCCAGAGAAGAGCAAACAGACTCTCCCCTACGTCCAGCCAGAGAAGAGCAAACAGACTCTCCCCTACGTTCAGCCAGAGAAGAGCAAAATGACTCTCCCATACGTCCAGCCAGAGAAGAGCAAACAGGCTCTCCCATACGTCCAGCCAGAGAAGAGCAAACAGACTCTCCCATACGTCCAGCCAGAGAAGAGCAAACTGACTCTCCCCTACGTCCAACCAGAGAAGAGCAAACAGACTCTCCCCTACATCCAGCCAGGGAAGAGCAAACAGACTCTCCCCTACGTCCAGCCAGTGAAGAGCAAACAGACTCTCCCCTACGTCCAGCCAGAGAAGAGCAAACAGACTCTCCCCTACGTCCAGCCAGAGAAGAGCAAGCAGATGCTCTCACATGTTCTTCTGCAGAGGAGCGATGGCATTCTGCTGCATGTCCTGCAACTGAAAAGCAGAATGATGGGGGCACCCTGGAGACTGGACCTGCTAGGGGTCAAACCAGAGGTCAACTGAGCCGTGTGACATCTGGTGTAGAAGATGCTCTGTTTATGTACATCGTTTTTTCTTTGTGTGCTTTTCCTCAACTTTGTTTTCTTTGTTTGTTATATATTATGATACCTTGATCACCACAGCAGTTGATCCCAGCTTGATTAGCTGTGTCCTTTGCAGTCTAAAGCACTTTAGTGATACCTGTGGGGTCCCTTATCCTCACTGACCACAGGTATTCAGCCTCAGTTAAGGAGAGTGAACCTTCCAGGTTGCAGCTCCTAGACTCTGGAATGCTCTCCCACTGGACATGAGGACGCTGTGGACGCCTTCAGAAAGAAGCTAAAGACCCATTTGTTTCGTAATATTATTGTTCATGATGGAATCGTCCCTCTGTACTTGCCCACACAGGTCAAGAGGTCAAATGATTCCTTGTTTAAAACAGCTCTTCCATCACATGGATGTGCATCCCAACAGTCAGAGTTCACCGATACTCCTATTCCCTCCAGTGGGAGGCACTAGGAGTGACTGATGAGGGTCAGGGGGGATCAGGCTAGTCCAGATAGTGGGTCTGTATGAGGTTGTTAGGGAGGGATAAGGCAGTGGCAGAGTTCAGGCTGTAGTTGTGCTCCAACAGTTGAGACAGGGCAGGATAAAAAATGACACCCTGATGGCGTTAGGAGTGATTCTTACAAGAACCAATCAATAAAAGTGGGTGGTGACCTGCTCATGTGACGCTTGTGTTGATGATTACTGGGTCTCCTCCATGCTCATTTATCATGAATGAATCCCTCTAAGTAAAACACCTGATGACTCCTGAGTTGTTTCACAAAATGTGTGTGTGTGTGTGTGTGTGTGTGTGTGTGTGTGTGTGTGTGTGTGTGTGTGTGTGTGTGTGTGTGTGTGTGTGTGGGCAATAACTACAAGTTATCTATGTATAGATCAAACAATTATTCATCAATTGGATACATTGACAGTGGAAGTTCAGGTTTCCTGTAATTCAGTTTGCAGACAACACAGAAAACTGCCCCTGACCCCTCCCCTCATTCTGGAGGCTTTAACATGAAAATGAAAATGCTGAGAGACACAAATGCAAATCAGGGTATCTGACCAGAGGTGACATATTTTTTAATGCTTTTCTTGTTATATTTGTTATATATGTTCTGTATGGTTATATTTGTTATGGTTGTTATGGAGTTGATGATTATTATCTCTGTTTCTTGTGTCTTTGTCTTTGTCGTCCTCCCATTCGTCTGTCCTGGATTTTTGACCTTGGTTGCAGGAAGCCTGTGACCTCAACTCCTTTTTCTGTGTTGCTGAATGTAGAGCCTTGCTTCATTGTGCTAGCTAAAGTTTGGTCCTCCCTGCTAATTCCTTATTTCATTGACTAATTACCCACCAAAAATTAATACCTAATTGCTTTATTTGGCTGAAGTTTAAAAGACCATCATTCTTGTAGTAACAGTCTTTCTGCCTTGTAAACATGCTAAGCTAACGATGGCTTCTCCCTCTTGTTCTCTTCTCTCCTGCTCAGAGTGCCACATGTTTTGTTCCTCCTCTGCCTCCTTTAGTGATACTGATAAGTGTGTTAAATGTAGTTTTTTGTTGTGTTGGAGGTGAGGCTTAGCGATGTTGTATTGGACCTGCAGCGGCTCTGCACCAACAGCTGCGAGAGCTAGCCAACCCTCACTAGCTGGTGCAGACCACCTTAGCTTAGCTCCTAGCTTAGGCCCAACTAGCGCTCCCCCAGCAGCTCCCAAGCATCTGGGAGAGTGCCAAGAAAAGTTGGGCCTAAGCTAGGATGTGCTTGCTCATGAAGAATTGTTGGGTGTAAATTCATTTAGGGAGTGTTGAACTGGACCTGTTCTACTTGTAAAGTGTAACTTTTGTTGTTATTTGGTGCTTTACAGGGTGATGACTTGACTTCATTGGAGCTTTGACCTGAGCAGGTGTTCATTCACATCTCAGTAACAGGGGACACTTTATCACACCAGTGGACAAACATCAGCATTCATCACCCAGCAGCTCCTCTGATTATGCATGTGGATGTATTACTGAGTTGGTGAAGTAGTCTGGAATCATGTATATATTTAGTCAGGTTAAGTTGTTGAGATGGTGCTGGTTTGATGTAAATATTGATTGTAGAGCATGGTTGTGGTCTCACCTCCACTCTATGGGCCATCCATCGTCATCTTCTGCTTATTCCTTACTAGTAAGGGTCGTGGGGGGGCTGGTGCCTATCCCAGCATCTATGGGCGAGAGGCGGGGTTCACCCTGGACAGGTCACCAGTCCATCACAGGGCCAACACACAGAGACTAACAACCATTCACACTCACACCTACAGTCAATTTAGAGAATCCAATCAGCCTCGTCCCCAAATTGCATGTCTTTGGACAGTGGGAGGAAGCTGGAGTACCCGGAGAGAACCCACGCAGGGATGGGGAGAACATGCAGACTCACACAGAAAGATTCTGCGCCCGAGCTGGGACTCAAACCCGGAACCTTCTTGCTGTGAGGGCACAGTGCTAACCACTGCACCACCGTGCAGCCCCGCTCTAGGGGCTGGTCTGTCTAATTTCCTGCAGCCAGGAGGGAATTAAAGGCAGTCAGGGGTTTTTAATGTAAGTTGATGGTGTCTCATGCAATCTCTTTCAATACTCCAGTGGTGGCTTAAGTGAAGAAAAACATGGGTTAGTCAGTAGGACTGTGTGTGTGTGTGTGTGTGTGTGTGTGTGTGTGTGTGTGTGTGTGTGTGTGTGTGTGTGTGTGTGTGTGTTTCCATGCAGACTTGCCCTTGTGAAAACCGATTTGATTTGGAAACCATCTCATCTAAAGCTCCTCTCCAAAAACCCTCTTCTTCAACTTTGTACCCAAGTTGTCTCCTCATCAGGCACCACAGTATCCAGTAGGTTCAGTTAAAACAGTCATCAGTGATTAATGTTCATGTTCAATGATGAGGTTTTGATTTTTTCTTCTAGAATCATCTGAACAAACCCTCCTCAACACAGTGAAGCCTTCATCTAACAGGAGGAGTTTCTTTTCCCAGTGATTCCACTGGTAAAGTGAAAAGCTTCGTTCATCAGACTGGTCTGATAGGATCAACTACTGGTTGCTCTGGAGTGGAAACAGCAACCTGTCAGGAAACATTAGCCAGATCAAAGCCAAGATTAAAAAAAGAGCCTCCAGATCAAAGTCAGAATTGATGATGATGATGTCATCAGGGGGCTTTGATCGTGTCTTTATTTGTACCCAGAATTCTGTCTTTGATCTCAGGAGGACATGAGAGAAACCCAATTGAGGAAAGCAGAGGAGAACATTCAGCTTCATTAGAAACACTTGAACTGTTCAACAGTAGAATTTGTTTGAAACAGTTTACAACACAGAGATTTTTGTATTTTCAGTTTAATTCTAACTTAAAACTGGGCATGAACATTTTTAGTCGTTCATATTCTAACATACAGAGGAAGTCATGACATTCCCTTTTTTTTAACCTGTCCTGTTCAGGAAATGGAAATTTAGCTGCTATGTTGAATCAGAAAAACCTTTTGAAGTCTATTTTTGCTTCAGTCAGAAAGTGGACTGTTGTTAACTCTCACAATGGTTGGTGATTGTGGAGGAAGACAAAATCCTTCTGAATCTCTTTTTAACAGACACACATTTCTAAAGACACTGGTTCATTTTATTTTTCTTCTTCTAGCAGAGGATGGTTTTGATCCATCGACCTCTGGGTTATGGGCCCAGCACGCTTCCTCTGCGCCACTCTGCTCTACCATTGACTGAACAGTCCTTGTTTTAGGAGAGCATTCTCTGTCTTTGTCTCTGCCCTGCTCTCCTGCTCTCTTTCCCCCCAATCGGTCAAAGCAGACGTCCGTCCCCACTGATCCTGGATCTGCTCCACATTCCTGCCTGTTAAAAGGAAGGTTTTCATTGCCACTGTTGCAGGATGTGCTTGCTGGTGGAGAATTGTTGGTGTAGATTCATTGAAGGAGTTTGGTGCTGGACCTGCTCTACGAGTAAAGAGTCATGAGAGAACTTTTGTAGTGACTTGACTTGACTTGACACATACACACACACACACACACACACACACACACACAATCCTAAACAGGATAAGGGGAAGAAAATGGATGTTGGATGTTTCCCAATGTGGCTCTGCAGCAGGAGGTCTTGTAGAAACAGGGACTGACCTGACACCAGCTACCTCTGGAACAATGGTTCATTCATTCATCGGTGCCAGGAGGCCTAGAAACACACAAAACACCAATTCAATCCAGGACCTTGGAGCCTAAACTGAAGCTCCATCACACAGTGGCTCTGCTGGGGCTCCCACAGGTGAGTGAGGCTGAGCTCCAGTCTGCTCTGAGGAGGCAGCAGACATCTGCACCACTCAGAGGTTTGGTTGGTGTCTTTGACAAAATCCCAACAAACTCAAATCCTGTTGAATCAGGAAATTCTAGTTGAACTCTCATCCACGTCACATGACCAAGAAAACCTCCTCATTCATTCAGACCAGAACAGACAAACATAGAAACATTGACACGACAGGTGGGCACCGTCAACTTAAAGCACTTTAAAATGGCAAAATATGAGGCCATGCATGCATTTATTATGCAAAATATTGAATATTTTATTGATAATAAGGATTTCAAGAAACTTTCTAAAACCAGGCCACCCTGTGCCGTGTGCTAGCCTATGGAAACAAACAGACCCAGGATCAGATATAGAGGTTCAGGTTCTGGATGGTTCTGGTTGGTTCCTGCAGTAAAAGGCATATATATCCAAGTGTGTGTGTGTGTGTGTGCATGCATATGTACCGTAAATGACCAATTAGTAGCAAAATCGATGTGGACCCCGGGCGTTTAAAAGAGACCAGGCGTCTCTTGGTAACAGGCTTTTATTTTGGCACTGGCCAGCACTGGGCCACTATTATTATTTTTTTAGCAATAGGTATACAAGGTATAACAATATACTGTAGTACTTTAAAGAACAGTAGTGCAAATATCAAGATTGTCCAGAGAACACTTTACACAAGAACACTTTATTAGGAAGAAAAGGGGCGTGACAACTTGAGGCCCGTATCCTTCCACTTCCACGACAGTCTCATGTGGCCAAAATAGCAGATCTTCACATTCACAATGACGCGTTACCACCTTGAAGATCTTTTTTTTTGCGTGGAACCGTGAGCTTGAAGATTTGCTGTTTGCGGTGCACTGACATCATGAGCCATAAATTACTGGGAAGTTCAAATAAATTGCAACATCTTACATGAAACCAAGTTAAGATAACATTGATCTCAAATAATGGCCCCCAGGCGTTTAAACGAACCTGGCGTTTATTTGAGACAGGCGTCTACTTTACAAAATGAGGTTGGACCCTCAGCCATCAAATGAGACCCGGCGGAACTTTGACACCAGGCTGTTAATTGGTGATTTAGGGTATTTATTTTACTGACTACTTCATTGACAGGTGGTAAAAATGTCTGGTGTTTCCTGAACTTAACTGAGTGCTGCTCAGTAAAGTTGCCATGACTTGAGATTCTCTTCCTGCTGGGTCCATTTCAACATTCTCTTCCTTCCTATCATTGGAGATAAAGTATCAGTCAGGGCTGTACTTGATTAGTACTGCATATAGTACACATCAGTCACTGCCATTACACAGTGGAATGGTAGTTGAAGTACTGTTTACCAGCAAGCTGAAAACTGTTGTGGTCTTTGACAGTTCTCTTGTTTCTGAATGAAAATCCTGTGAAGGAGAATCATGGAGACATCCTAAAAATGGCTGAGGTCTCTGAGCTGCAGCAGGTCTGAGCTGCTTTTGATGCCCAGATGATGAGGAGGCAGTGAATGGTGGGTTTGGTGGAGCTGGAAAAGGCTGCAGGTGGTGAGGGGTCTGCTGGTGTCAGGACTTCCTCTCCAGGTCTGAGGGCTTCCCCCTGCAGTTCCCACAAACACCACAACAGTCCTGGAACCCCTGCAGATGGTGGAGGACCATGATGACCCCGATGCACCATCAGGGCATCAAAAAGCAGTCCTGATGGTCAAAAAGGTCCCTCCACTCATCCAGGGTCAACTCTAGAAGAAGCTTCTGGAACACATGAGCAAACACACTCAAATATAAATCCTGATGTAAACACACTGGCAAACCAACGTTTACCACAATGTTGATTTTTACAATTTCCTTCAATGTTTGAAAAACATCAAAGTGGACAGAAGCCCAGATGGTCCAAACCTGTTTCCTGTCTCCTGCCATTGTGGAGAGCCTCTGCTCTGTCCTGCTGCTGTCCAGTTGTCTCTACTGAGCTACTCTGCTGGTTCCACCTTGAAGAGGGTCTGAGCTAAAACTGAACCTTGGGGAACTTCAACCTTTGATCTCAGAGTTCTGTGTTTGATCTCAGAATTCTTTCTTTGATCTCACCTTGATTTCTCAATGATTTCTTTGTGGACACAAATTGTCTTTGATCTCTCAGTGAGAGAAGACATAGCAGCTCCAACCTCAGCCTCCAGGAGGCCCTGATCCTCTAGTGGTCAGTACTCTGTGTTGTGGCTGCAGCAACCCTGGTTTGAATCAGGGTCCCAGCAGCATGAGACAAATTTCTTGTGTGCATTGATGGACACAAGCCAAGTAGAAATTTCCCACAATGCAATAGGGCGGTGTTTGGTCCATGTTGAGCAGGCGTCAGTCTGACAATGATGTCATATTATTGTGTCATCACTTGACCAGACCCAAAAGTAGACTCAGGTATCAGTTTCTTCTCAATGCTAATGTCTGCTAGCTTAGTCTGCTACTTTGATGGCTCTGCCTGCCCAAAGGTCCAGACCCCTGGATGTGGTGGTTCCTACCTGAACGTAGATTCTGTCAGCTCATGTTGTTAAATCAACTCACCAGGAACACCAGTAGATTTCAATGGACTGACAATGAGTCTCATTGAATGGTAAACATGTCAAATATGAAGTCATCACCTGAGGAGGTCTGCTGCTGGAATGAAGCTCCAGATATTCACAAGATATTCTAGATCTTAAAATAAAGCATTTTTGTATTTGATTTATTGTTCATCAGCCTGCTTCATGTGGTGTGATTTTATGTGTTCTATATTAAATAGAACTTTGTAAACGATCGTCCCTCAGGATGTAGAACGATGTCAAAAAGTCTTCTCTCAGCTCTCCTTTCCTCTGAACAGAGGAGTCTCTGCTGAGGTCGTCCCTGTCAGAGTCCTGACGTCTATTAAGTCTTCTGTTTCTCGTTATGGTGAAAAGTTGAACAGCTACAAGAAAACAACACAGTTTTTTGGGTTTTTTTTGGACGGGCACACAGAGCGGTGCTGCTGCTGTGCTGACAGGAATGGTCACCATGGCAACAACTCAGCAGCAGGAAGCAGGAACTGAGTAGAACGTCTGAATGAATGCAGACTATTGAGATTTATTGAGAATTGTGCTGAACTTAAGTGAACTTTTTGAGTGTGAACTGTTTAGTGCGGCATTTCAGACACACAGAGAGACTCAGGCAGACAGAAGATGAGGGGAAGGGAAGTAACCTGAAAATGAGAGGAGAGGTTCAACATCAAACTAAAACAGGAAGAACAGGACACAAATGTGATATCAAAATAAAAGACAGACTCTGAGACATGACCCCCCAGTTCCTGCTGCTTCCAGCTCTTCATATCGAGCCCCTCCTACAGTGGTTTACAGACCACAAATATTCAAGGTGTCCACATAAATGGAGAAGAACACAAGGTGGCGCTGGACGCTGATGATGTTTTAACATATTGAAGTGAGCCCCTAACACAGGACCTGCATGAATAAAACTCTTTGAAACACTGGGAAGCTCTGCTGGATATAAATTCTCCATTCTAAAACACAGGTTCTGACCTTTAATCACTGACCTCCAGAACTCATGGAGGAGAACCTCCACCTGGATTGGAGCCAGAACTCCTTGAAGATGGTAGAAGAAGAAGGAACTCCATTTCCTGTCTGAGTCTGAGTTTCAGGATTGATGGAGGAAAACCAAATGTCCTACCACAAAATCTCTTTCTAGTTCCGGGACCAACTGGAGAAACTGCCTTCAAACCTTTTCTGAATTGAACAAAATGCTTTCCAGATTTACTGGAAAGTCCTCAGGCTCCTCCCACTCTGAAGCAGGCAGTTGCTCCCAGCCAGCCCACACTTTCACTCTCTGGTGTAGGAGTGAAGAACAAAATCAGAATCAAGAACCATCACTTCAGGTGTGAAAGCTTCTGTTTATGAAGTTTGAACTGAGCCAGGAGTTGAACCTAGAATCTTCTGATCCAAAGTCAGACACGTTGTCCATTGCATCACCAGCCCTACAGAGGGGAGGGGCTTATACAAAAAAAGTCAACACGTTCATTTGTTTGACAGAAAATTTAAATGCTATGGTGGCATTTTCTGTTTTTGTGCTGTCTGATTTTCTAAATATCAGGTTTAGATCATCAACACTGGAACATCAAAACAGAATACAGTAATTAATAAAAGATGATCAACTTTTTTAATATAACATTTATTATTGACTTTTTTAAAGAAGAAAATAAGAAAGAGAACCTGCATCATCCCAGCCATGAAGACCTCAACATGGTTGAAGAGAAAGTCTTGTGGTGGATTCTTGTGTTTTGCAGCATCCTTGATGAGTCTGCATAGAAACATTGGTGTTGTGGACCAACATCCACCAGGAGTGGAGCTCAACCAAGAAGAGCAAGAGGAGAATGTTTGTGGAGGAGCTGGGAAGTTCCCTGGTCAAGCCACACACTGAGGGAAGGGAACGGACGCCCCGAGACCCAGACGCTGCAGCCTTGCTCAGACACCTGCAGAGCTCAGCAGCACTCCATCCATGCCATCAGCAACACAGAGAGCATCCACACCAGCGTCCTCCTCAGCAGCCCTGCCTCAACACCAACCAGAACAGCCACAGCCACAACCCCCTCAGGACCTGGTTCCAGGAGAAAGAGGGTCAGGACTGCCCAAGCAGTCAGGACAGCAGGACAAACGGATGGTGCTTCAACTGAAGGAACATCTCTGGAAAGAACACACAGAAGTGACACACAAGCATCTGAACACACACACACACACACACACACACACACACACACACACACACACACACAGGCACACACACACACACACACACAGGCGCACACACACACACACACACACACACACACACACACATGCATGTTCTTACACACAGAGACTTTTCCTCTGTTTTTGTTTTTTACTGGTTTTTTACTGGTTGTTGTTTGTTGACCTTCCAAATCCATATTTTGGGTTCTGGCTTGTTCTGCTTTTCATTTTGTGTTTGTATTAAAGTTCTGTTGCTGAAAAAGAGACTTTTTCTCTTTTTCTTGAAGTAAATATATGAGGGTCTGAACTGACCCATAACACCATGGATGTTCCAATAGTTAATGATATTAAAATGAATACTAAATCAAACAGATTTATTTCAGAGGTCTGTTAATACCCCTCCATTTATTGATGTGAGTTTCTTGAGGTTCATTTGACCATTTTTTAATTAAAATCCAATCCTCTAACTGACCGTTCACATAGAGATGGGAACAGGAAGCTGACACAAGAGGAAGGTTCCAGCTCTGAAAAAGGATTTGATCAAAATCTTGAACTGCCAGTAGAAATATCCTTTTGTATGTTGACCTTTGTTGACAGAAGTCACTTTAGCTTGGCAGTGAAAAGAATGGCTGCTAGCTTGACAAAGAACTGCACAAACCAGGTTCAAGCTGGACTTTGGACCCTGGTATCTGCAACGACTCCATCAACTCCTAATCTAGCAGCTCTGCTGGGTCCAACTATTTTACAGAACATTTGACAGACCTGTGGAGCAGTGAGGACACACATGAGTGGACCTTTGCTATCTGGGTGTCCTCCAGTCACATGACCTGAGTCATCCAGTTATGTCACTTGGCAGGACTGTCATTGCCATCTCATGATTCATCAGGACCGCCTTCTTCCACCTGCAGTATCGCTAAGATTAGGAAGATCCTTTCCCAGAGTGATGCTGAAAAACTGGTGCATGCATTCATCACTTCTAGGCTGGACTACTGCAACTCTCTCCTGTAAAGATGTCCTAAATACTCTCTAAAGAGTCTCCAGCTGGTCCAGAACGCTGCAGCCAGGGTTCTGACAGGAGTTAGAAGAGAGAACACATCTCTCCACTTTAGCTTCTCTCCTTCCTGTAGGATCCAGAATCCACTTCAAAATCTTTCTGCTGACTCATCAGGCTCTCAGTGATGAAGCTCCATCCTCTCTGAAAGAACTCATTGGTCCCTCCTGTCCTACCAGAGCACTCCGCTCCCAGAATGCAGGTCTCTGCATGGTTCCTTCACTTCTCTCTCTTTTATTGTGCTGACACTTTCAAAATTGGATGCTGTTTTTGTCGTCTGCCCCTGAAGCCACTAAATAAATAGTATTTTAAAAACAGGACATGGACAGAGCAGCCACTCACTACCGCTCAGAAGTGAGGACACCCTCTTCTTCAGTGGTGTCCTTTATCTGTACTACTTTCTACACTGGAGCTTCACACTGAAGACATCAAATATATCAATCAAGATACATGGAGTCATGGAGCAGAGCCAAGAATTGTTAAGAACTGGAAACAGGTCTGATATTCTAGCTCCTCAAAGTGGCCTCCCTCTGCTCGTCCTGCTCTCAGGGAGCTTCATGATGTCATCACCTGAAATGGTTCCCCTATCAGGTTCACCTTGTCAGGTTCCTTGGTGGAACTTCCTACCTTCTTCCTGGGGTGGAGCATCAGTTGAGCTGAGCAGAAGTCAGGTTTCTCCCCAGCTGACAGCTCCCTTTCCCAACTGGTAGAATTCCTGTCATGGCAGGAACCATCAGCTCAGTAGAGAGGAACCACCGTCCATCAGTGCTCTAAGACCTGAAGGTCAGGCGCTGTGGAAAACTGAAAAATCTTTGAACGTGTCCACGAGTGCAGTCGCAAAAATCAGGAGCTGCAACGAAACCGGCTCAGGTGAGGACCAGATCAAAGGCAGATTCCTGATGATGTCATCAGGGGGCTTTCCCAGTGTATTTGATCCTAGAATTCTGTCTTTGATGTCAGGACACATCAAAGAAACTGAATTCTGGCGAGTATGTGGTAGCCTTCTAGGCTGGGCTAAAAAACCCACCTCAACCTGGTGTCTCCAGAGGAGAAACCCCAAGCCTGTGTTGTAGCAGCAGGTAGAGCCATCAGTTCACCACCATGAAGCCCCACTTTGTCAAGGACCCTGCACATTGGAGACCTTTGGTTCCACCGCCGTGGCTTTGTGGACACAGAGAAGGAGAAGGGACGGTCTCTCCATGCAGGGATCCATGAGCCACATGGAGGCCTCTCCTCTCCTCTCTCCTCCCCTCTTCTCTCCTCTCTCCTCTCCTCTCCTCTCTCTAACGCCCAAATCAGGTCAAAGCAGAACAGGTGTGGGAAGGCCTCAGTCAAGGTCAAAGGTCACTGGAGATCGCTCAAAATGATGCAACAGTAATGGAGTGAGAGTTGCTTAAAACCTAAAAAATGATGCTACAGTGATGTCATGAGAGTTGCTACGAACCTCAAAATGATGCTGACAATAATGTAGTGAGAGTTGCTACGAACCTCAAAAACAAGGCGGGATGCATTCCCACTCCCCCGCATCGAGGAGAGTCTGGATGCTCTTAGCGGAGCAGCCTTCTTCTCCACCATTGACTTAGCGAGTGGATATCACCAAGTGGCAATGCACAAAAAGGACAGAGAAAAGACTGCATTCACGACACCCTTTGGCCTGTATGAGTACTTACGGATGCCATTTGGGCTCTGTAATGCCCCTGCAACGTTTCAGTGTTTGATGCAGGCTACAATGAGTGATCTGGCTTTCCACATTGTGCTGATTTATTTAGATGATTTGCTGATGTTTTCGCCCACATTCCAAGATCATCTGGTGAGACGTGAAACTGTACTGAAGAGGCTTAGGGAGACTGGACTGAAAGTTAAAGTGGAAAAATGTCATTTTCTTCAACCGGAGGTTCGGTTCCTTGGTCACCAGGTTTCAGCCCAGGGAGTAGGTACTGACCCAGAAAAGATCAGTGCAGTGAAGCTCTGGCCCATTCCTAACACTGTAAAGGAGCTTAGGTCCTTTTTGGGTTTTTGCAGTTATTATAGGAGATTCATCGAGGAATTTTCACAGATTGCAGGGCCTCTACATGATGTTGTAACTGCTTGTGTCCGGGAGAACAGCCCGGTTAAAGCCAATCAGTTGTTTGGTCAGCTTGGACACCAAAGTGCCTACAGGCCTTTGAGAACCTGAAAGAAAAGCTCACTAGCGCACCCACGCTAGGCTATGCAGATTTCACGCTCCCTTTTATACTAGAGACAGATGCTAGTAGCCTGGGATTAGGAGCAGTCTTATACCAGGAGCAATACGGGAGGAAAACGGTCATAGCCTATGCTAGCCGGAGGCTCAGAGGAGCAGAAAAAAATGATCAGAACTATAGCAGTATGAAGTTGGAACTGCTGGCCTTGAAGTGGGCCGTCACCGAAAAATTTCGGAGCTATCTATTGGGGTCACAGTTCACAGTCTTTACGGACAAAAACCAGTTATGCCACCTTTCTACAGCCAGTCTAGGAGCCATGCAGCAGCGATGGGTTGCTCAGTTGGCTGTGTTTGATTTCGATGTAAAGTATCGCCCTGGCCGGTGTAATACAGCTGCTGATGCTCTATCCCGTTTACCAGCAGAGAGTGAGCCAGAACCTGATAGTGAGGATGCAGAGTCTGATGGTTGCGTGGCCATATGCAACGCTCTGAGACCAGGCGCAGTCCTAGATGTGGACCTTGTGACAGCAGGAGTTGAATGTTGTAGGGTCAGACAGCTGCGAGCATCTGCGGCTAGTGAGGCTAGTGAGACAGTGGCTGCTGAAGCAGTTCTGGACAACACTCCCACGCTCCCTGGTTATCCCAGAGCTGAACTCCAGAGCCTCCAAGAGTCTGACCCGGCCCTTAAAGTGGTAAGAGGTTTCTGGGATAAACAGAAGAAACCGACTTATCAGGAAAAGAAAGGGTTGACCAAACCAGCGCGCTCTTTGCTTAAATTGTGGTCGCGGCTTCAAGAAAAAGATGGACTATTGTATAGAGTTATTGAACATGATCATGTCGGAATCTGTCAGCAGCTCCTGCTACCGCGGTGCCTGAAGGAGCAGGTACTCAAAAATGTCCACAATCAGATGGGACATCAGGGCATAGAGAGGACATTGAGTTTGCTAAGGCAGAGATGTTTCTGGGTGGGCATGCGTGGAGATGTTGAGCAGTGGGTGAAGAGATGTGAGTGATGTGTGTTAACTAAGATGCCTCATCCGAAAATTCAGGCACCCCAGACTCCGTTCCTGGCTACCCGTCCACTCGAGGTGGTTGCTGTGGATTACACGACACTCGAACGCGCCACAGATGGCCGTGAAAATGTCCTGGTTATTACTGACATGTTTACTAAGTTTAGCCAGGCCTTTGCCACACGAGATCAGAAGGCCGCTACAACTGCCAAAGTCATCCTGAAGGAGTGGTTTCTCAAATATGGAGTGCCTGAGCGCCTGCACTCCGATCAGGGTAGGAATTTTGAGAGTGCTGTGATTGCTGAGTTATGCAGGTTGTATGAGGTGAAGAAGACACGAACCACACCTCACCATCCTCAGGGGAACCCCCAGTGTGAGAGGTTCAATCGCACGCTGCATGATCTTCTGCGCACACTTCCCCCTGAGAAGAAGCGGCGGTGGCCAGAACACTTAGCCCAGCTAGTGTATGCGTACAACGTCACACCACACTCAACTACAGGTTACTCACCCTACTACATGCTGTTTGGTGTTCACCCGCATCTTCCCGTTGATGCTTTGTTGGCTCATGAGCAGGAGAAGAATGAAGGCCAGACTGGTTAGCTGTGCACCAGGAACGTCTCCAGGATGCACATGCCAGAGCGAGAGAATGTGCAGAACGGAAGGCTGAGGAGAGAGCAGCTCAGCAGCAGGAGTGTGTGTATTGCCCTCCGGTGGAGGTAAGACAGTTAGTGCATCTTCGCCATAGGCCACCAGGAAGAAATAAGATCCAGGATGCTTGGTCAGCCATGGCATACAAGGTTGTGGATGTTCAAGGTACCACATATACCGTGGAGCCAATAGAGGGTGGGCCAGCGAAACGAGTACGCCGTTCTAACCTGCCACCACGTGTAGTTCCTTTGCCTGCACCTAGACGGCGTCGCTGTTCACCTTCTCCTTTGATTGAGCCTGTCCCAATTCAGGAATCAGAGACTGAGTTCAGGGAGCCTGACTTTATTTTAGAAGAGAGAGTGACTTTTCCAGTGCATGAATATGGTGTGACTCAGGAAACAGAGAATCTGAATCCAGGGACTGCAGAGACAGAATACCTGTTAGCTGGAGAACCGGAGAGTAGAGTGGAGAGCGAGGAGGGACACGAGCGGGAGGTGGATGACATGCCACAGGGGGGCTTGGCAATAGAACCTCCATCCTGTTCCCATCCACATTTAAAGAATCTCTCTGTACCTGTAGGAAGTCCAAAGGAGAGGCCTTTGCCTGCTCCACGGAAGGGGAGGGGGGAAACTGTCAGGAGAGACACACCCGTTCCTCCACCGAGAAGGAGTCAGAGAACCACGGCTGGGCGAAACAAGAATCCTTTAACTTGCTTATGTCTGCATGTAACTGTGTCCTTTAGTCCAGACTTACTGTCTCAGGTGTTAGCAGGTATGGTTCTTTATTCCTCAAAACTGAAAGGGTCCCTAGAAACACTAGTCAGCGAGGACGTTGACTCGGAGCAGGGGAGAATGTAACCAGGTGAATAGGGGTGACTGTTGTTTCTTGTCACAGAATACATTTCTGGGTGTATCACCTTAAAACCTGCTGTGGGGGGAGTCTCGCGAGAGAAGTCACGTGAGACTTCGCGCGCCCGCGAAGAATCGCCTACTGAGGAGAGGAGTAGCGATTCTGCAGCCACCTGTCCGGGTGTGGTCCGAGTGTGTCGTCCGGTGTCCAGTGTGTTGGCGGTGCTGTGCCGGGAGTTCGCCTGAACGGCAGCGGTTCAGCATGAGTGATGATGAGAGAGTTAGAAACGTTCGTCCGGTGTTGTTTATATGTTGTTGTTCACCCATTCAGAGGGGAGATACGGAGGTGTCCGCACCTGCTGCAGGAAGCTAAGCTCTCAGACGGCTGCACTGAGTGAGTTTGTCTCAGGTGCTGATTTCTTGTTATTGAAATCCATCCTGACATGAAAACATGGTAGTTGATTTCTGTTACATGCCGGATGTTTAGGACCTTCGTGAAGTGTGTTTATTCAGATAATGGAAGTGTGGCTGACAATTTGTATTTTGTTTTATTTCCTGTCTGTACAGGAAAAAGCAGCCACTACTGTTGTCTGTCCAGGATAAAAATGTTGCCTTTTTATGATCCAAAGATTGTCTGTTAGTTGCAGAAGGATTAAGACAGATAGGCAAACAATATATGTTTCTGTTTCATTTATTTTTGTCAAATCCACTTCAAAACGAAGCTAATTAATGCTGTTCTCGGCTGAGGACAGTCGGGCAGTAAAGACCCACTGAAGTGTATCATTGTGCCAGCCTCATCCCTGTGTAATCTGGTCACTTTAACGAGGCATTTTCTGGGCAGAGGAACAGCTCCGTGTGTTGTATGATGTCTATGAATGCTCTGTTAATGAGACGAAGTCCTGTAATTAGAAGAAACTACATGGAATTATACGATATTTACTGACGTTAGTTATTAATAACTGTGACATCACAAGAAGGTACCTGTTATTAATACTGCACAAGTGTGTTAACACATTTTTGGGTTCACCTTTGTCCTCTCTCTCTCTCTCTCTCTCTCTCTCTCTCTCTCTCTCTCTCTCTCTCTCTCTCTCTCTCTCTCTAAGCGCTACGCTGAGTTTTTAACATTCCGTAAGTTCTACCTCCACGGTGCTAACTACTGGCTAGCTAGCCTCAGCTAACTAGCCTAGCTGTTAGCCTAGCTTCGACGCTAACCTGTTGCTAGGCAACCATACTCCCCCTCCTCTTCCTCACTCACACACACGTTTACACACGCACGCACACACACACATTATCACTTGTGTCTTTTGGTTAGATAACTGTTATACCAACGTGTTGCTGATTGATGGATGCACTGTGTTAATAAATATATTTTTATTATCAGAGAGAAGTCGTAGTGTCTTCTGTGTACCAACTTGTGGTCACGTGTCTCATCAATAGCAGTGCTCTGATCTCATCCTCCAACATCAGAGCTGTCCCTTGGTCGTTAATGTTACAGAATATTGACTGTTAGTAGATAAACTCTGTTAGAGACTGGTAACTGTTACAAGTTTGGTCGTTTTTTAGTTTCCCTGAACTCATCAGGGTGGCGCCCCGAATAATTAATAGTTAATATTAATTATTAATTTATTTAATAATCGATAATTATATTCATAATTATCAATTATCATTATTTTTGACCAATTTGCTCTTCAGCGCACAACAGAGGTCACTGTGACTCAGCCTGCAGCAGTGAGATCTGCTCCAGGAGCCTCCGTCTCCCTCCCATGTTCAACCAGTCAGGATGTTTATAGTGGGAACCGTTTATCCTGGTACCAGCAGAGAGAAGGAGAACCTCCTAAACCTCTCATTTACTGGGCCACCTCGAGAGCATCAGGGACTCCAGCTCGTTTTTCAGGCAGTGGATCAAACTCTGGCTTCACTCTGACCATCAGTGGAGTTCAGGCTGAAGATGCAGCCGTTTATCACTGTCAGAGTTATCACAGCATCAACAGTCAGGGGGTGTTCACACTGTGAAAAACCATCGTACAAAAACCTCCCTCAGTCACACTGAAGTGAAACTGAACTGACTGCTGCAGCTGGGAGCTGCTGACACACACACACACACACACACACACACACACACACACACACACACACACACACACACAGGCTTGATGAGAAGAACTAGAACTAGAAGAACTAGGATTCAGATTTTCTGCTGATGACGTTGTGATCTTCATCCCCAATTCTTCATCCTGATTGTGGTCCTTCATCAGATTAGCAGCTTCTCTCTGATGATGTCACTCACATCAACTTTGCTTCTGCTTGGACTTTCAATGAACTTCAAGAAAAACCAGCAGCAGCAGCAGGGAGGGACGACTGGACCCTGCAGAGAGAGACTGATCAGCTCTAAAAGGGACAGGAGGCTGAGACTTCTGCTGCTCGTCCTCACACGACTCTGCTGAGGAGACTTTTGGAGGAAACTCGTCTTCGGTCGCTCATTTCTCTCTGAGCTCAGTAACCATAGCAACCGAGAGGCATCGCTGCTGGACCGTGACAACAGACGGTTTCAGAACTAAAGATAAAAAGAAGAGAGAACTCTCCGTTACTAAGTTTCAACAGCCAAAATAAAAGCAGCTTTGGAAAGTTTGAAAAACCACCAGAATGAACACTTGTTGGTTCATCTGGTTTGGTTTCACTGAAGCCAAACACAAGATCCAGATTTTCCTGGTCCTCCTGCTAGCAGGCGTCCCTGACTGGACTAAACTACACCAAACAAAACTGTTTGTCAGGACAAGTTGATTTTACAGAGCGTGGAGAGAATTTTGAATTGAAACCATCTTTTTATTGCAACAGGAAAAGATGGAGGTCAACATGACACAAGAACCCATCTTCAACAGACGCAGTGAGAACCCACAGAACACTGAGGTTCTCAGAGCGTCTGTGAGCCCCACTGAGCCAAAAACTCTTCCACACTGTTCACTGGTGAATCAGAACTAAAATCTAGCCTGATTCTGGCTTCACCGTGGACACAAACACAAATGAACAAACAACAAGTAGACGCTCCCTGACTGAATTCTACCACCTGACAGACTGAAGGCTCATATTGGTGATGCAGGTAGGTGCTGCTCCCTAGTGACCCAATGGAGAATGACATGTAATGACATGCACGTTCTACATTTTCCATTTCTTGAGGCCGTTACATAAAAATATGAAGTTGATCCAAGTCAGAAACCTTCAAACTGGATGTGAGTCCAGTTGTTTCAAGTAGAGTCAATGGTGACACCCCAGTAGTTTGTAGTCTGCTGGGTATCATAGAATGTTTGCTAGTGAATGAAACGTGGCAGCCCTGCACCAACTGCTCAGAGTCCATGTTGCCTGGGTGGACTGCATGTTTGTGTTCCGTCGTCTGTCTTGGAAGCCTCGTCTGGTTCTTCCTCCACAGAACTCTTTGCTCACAGGACATTCCAGTCTGTTCATGACAGATGTGGTTTTCCAGGTCATGGAATGATTCACAGGGAATTGTTTTTGGGAGGCAGCGTCCTGGAGGGTTTGGTTTGCTCTCCGTTTGCTCAGTGATTAAATAGAAACCAACCTTTGACATGACAGTGCAGTGTGGCTGATGTTTGTGTCAAGTAAGTTGCATGGAACAAACAGCACTGCAAACTGGGTTTCAGCTGGAGGTTCAGAGGAAAGTAGAGAAGTCTTCCAGGAGCCTGGAGCTCTGTGGTGGGTTGGAGCTGAACTAGAGAGGATTGATGGTGGAGGACCAGGAACACGTCACTGGAACCAGAACCACACTGCAAGCCAGTTTGCTCTCTTGCTTCCTTCCAAACGTTCAAATGTTCCATTAGAAGTGGAACCTTCCTGTCTCACTTTACTGAGTCCCAATGAGGGTGTGGCTAATCTGAACAGGTCAGACCAGCGTTGACTGCACACTCCAAACATCTTATTAGGAAGGGGTGGTGAACACAAACATGCTAACTTCCTTAGTGCGAGCCAGAGACCAGTCAGTTTACATTCCAGCCCTCATTTGGTCTCAAGCTTTTGGTTTGTGAGTGAAAGAAGAATGGAATCCAATGTTGTTGAGGAAGTCAAATCAGCTGAAACTCAAACATTTCTGTTTTAATGGAGAAACTCCTGGTAAAATCTGGTTTTACCATCAAAAATAATCTAAATGTTCTTTTCACCTTCAAACAAACTTTCCTTTCCCCGTGAACAATGAGCATAAATCAGCTGCAGCCATGTTTTAGGAATGTTCCTACTGTGTAGTGACCAGTGAGGAGAGGCTGTTACCATGGGGACAATGTTTACTTTGTCCTGTTACTAGGAGGAGGGATTTACCTGTGGCTGAGCATCGAAGGCAGCTTCAAGGAACCAGAAATGCCCTTATTTGGACATGACTTGGTTCAAGGATTCCCCTGAAATTCAAGGCCCTGAATGGGAAAGTTGTTACAAACCTTGTAACTTAAACAACAAACCAGTCAAACCACAACTACCAGTTTAAACTTCAGACTTGGAGGTTCATGTTCATGGTCGACTTCCAAAACATGACTTCAGAATTCTTTGAACCCAGAATTTTTTTACTCTTTGATTTCAGAATTTTGTCTTTGATGTCATCGTGACACAATGGACCAAACCTCTAGATTTGATATTCTACTGCCCTCTGGTGGTGAGGCAGTGGGGATGCAGGTGATCTGCTGGTCTGGTTGAACGTGAGTGGACAGAAACCTTGTTGAGGTGACTGGGAGTTCCTGACTGTGGTGAGCTGCCTTGCTTCTCCTCAGGTCTTCATGGTGGCTTTCTGCTGGACTGTTGTTGAAGGGAACATGGCATCCTATCATTTTCAGCTCTGACATCTGGACAGTGGACAGATGTGACATCATCATGGTCTCACTGCCTGCTTTGTTCATGGATCAATGGAACGTTGTGTTGGAACCTTTATTGTAGAACTGCTATGAGCTGAGAGCTCAGTGTTGTTGGAACAACGCAGCTCCACATGGGACTGATGTGATGAAGAGGTTTTTATTGAGCTGAAGCTGGAGAGCAACAATCAAAATGGAGCAGCAAACATTCTGATGGCAACGTTTACAGAGGAAAACTGTTGCAGAGTTCAGAGTCCCAGTGAGTCAGGTCAGGACTGGGAACACTGGTCTCTCCTCAGCACCTCTGACACTGGAGTCTGGGAGCCCTGGGTGGCCTCACAGCTCACCCAGCCCACCTTCCTCCACTGGTCTGCAGGGAGCCTCAGGGTGCTGCTCCAGCTGTAGAGGCCGTCCTTCTCCAGCACCCCGGGGCTCCTGCTCTCCTCCCCGCCGCCGCTGCTGCTGTCCACCTTCCAGGCCAGACTCCAGTCTGAAGGGAAGCCCTTGTTGGCCAGACACACCAGCGTGACCCTCCCCTGCTGCAGCTCCTGGCTGGAGGGGGGCAGCACCGTCAGGGAGGGAGGGACATCACCTAGAAGACACCGCTCAGATTAGAGGACGGGGCAGCTGTCAATCAAACCCTGCTGCTAGGACACCAGGACTGTGAGAGCAGATTTCCTCTTGAAGGAGTTTCTGTCAGATGTTTCTCTGCTCCAGCAGTCACTCACTCACACATTGTTTCACTTCCCTTCAAGAAGCGGCTCAGAAAGAGTCCTCACCGCCCAAATAGAAGCAGGACCCTGACAATGGAGGAAACCCCCTTTGGCAGCAGCTCCACTTTGAAAACTGCCATCAACTAAAGCTTCTCTGTTCAGTCATGAAGGTGAAGAACAAAGAAACCCCACACATTCCAATCTCCCTGATTCAGCTGCTGGTAGAATGGACTTGTAGCAGATTGAGTCCTTGAACAGAGGGGTTCACCTCACTGAGGCTGACAGTCTCCAAGCAGAGTGAAGCAACCAGCACCAATGATTCTACAGGGGATTTTCAACCTGCACTCATCAAACACTGCAAATGAGTGACAAGCAAACGGCAAATTAGAAAATTACATTGAAATGAAATGAAATCTGTTCAATTCACCATGTAAAACCGGGCCATTTTCAAATGGAAGCGTCCGTTCTTCTTGATGTGGACTTCAGTCCTCACTCATCAAACACTTCAAACTGAAGGGAAACCCATTGGATCATTTCTACACTTCAAGGAGTTCAATTTCAGTCTGACAGGAATTTGGACAGAAACCTTCTTGGAGTTGTTCTCCACGTTAAAGCAGGAGAACTCAACACATCAACACACAAACTGTTAAAAACACACAAAAACTCTGCTGCAAATGTTCCCAGATGGAATTTCCAACCAAACTGGACAACATTTTCCTCAGAGTTTGAGCAGAAACTTACGTCCAACATCCAGTCTGGTTCCTCCACCGAACGTCCACCACAGTGACACAAACTCATTGAGGCGTCGTACAAAAACCTCTGACTGTAGAGACACGACTCTCTGACTGGGAAACACACACCCACTTGAGTCAGAAGCCAGCAGTCAAACGTCTGAGCTGCTTTGAACCCTGCCAGCACAGCAGCAGGTCAACAAGTCTGCTTCCATGTTCTAGATGGTCATGAATCAAGAGATTAGACCTGAACATGAAGAGAAGTCATGGAAGCTACGGAGCCCCAGAGCGGCCAAAGAGAGACTTGAACAAGTTCCCTCAGTTCATCAATCCATGGCCAGGAGATAGAACCTGTTCCCTCTGATGCAGAACTTGGAGCCGGCTCTATTTGATGACCACAAATGAACGAGGTTCATCATTAAAAAATCAAAAAAATCAAATGAATCCCATTGTGGGAGCAACATCTGGCTCCAACATGTGTTTTCTGTCTCTCTGGCCTCTCCAGGGCTCCGTACTCATCACATGAAGGTCAGAGCAGCTAAAAAGGAGCTCTGACACATCCTGATCAATACTCTGATCAGGTGATTGATTGATTGACGGATGCAGCAGCAGCATCAGAGCGTCCACGTCTCTGCTGAGTCCCTCTGAACATTTCCATAGAGAGACACTTTGCATCAGCAGCACCATGCTCCAGTGCTCCGGGACACTTTATAGTCCTGAGACTTGAACCCTGGATGACTGACAGCTGTCCGTCACCACAACAGAAGCCACAGAAATCTGCTCATCAGAAACATGGCGTTGACCTCCGCCCTCGTCTGGACGCTCCTCTGCTGCTGCTTGACAGGTAAAGTCCAGAGGGTCCAGCTGCTGTCCTCCATCAACATGGGTCCTCTGAGATGAAGCTGCTTGATGGTTGTGTGTGTGTCTCCTCAGAGTCCAGAGGTCAGGTCACCGTGACTCAGCCTGCAGCAGTGAGATCTGCTCCAGGAGACTCCGTCTCCCTCCCATGTTCAACCAGTCAGGATGTTTATAGTGGGAACTATTTATCCTGGTACCAGCAGAGAGAAGGAGAACCTCCTAAACTTCTCATTTACCTGGCAACCTCGAGAGCATCAGGGATTCCAGCTCGTTTTTCAGGCAGTGGATCAAACTCTGGCTTCACTCTGACCATCAGTGGAGTTCAGGCTGAAGATGCAGCCGTTTATCACTGTCAGAGTCTTCACAGCATCAACAGTCAGGGGGTGTTCACACTGTGAAAAACCATCGTACAAAAACCTCCCTCAGTCACACTGAAGTGAAACTGAACTGACTGCTGCAGCTGGGAGCTGCTGACACACACACACACACACACACACACACACACACACACACACACACACACAGGCTTGATGAGAAGAACTAGAACTAGAAGAACTAGGATTCAGATTTTCTGCTGATGACGTTGTGATCTTCATCCCCAATTCTTCATCCTGATTGTGGTCCTTCATCAGATTAGCAGCTTCTCTCTGATGATGTCACTCACATCAACTTTGCTTCTGCTTGGATTTTCAATGAACTTCAAGAAAAACCAGCAGCAGCAGCAGGGAGGGACGACTGGACCCTGCAGAGAGAGACTGATCAGCTCTAAAAGGGACAGGAGGCTGAGACTTCTGCTGCTCGTCCTCACACGACTCTGCTGAGGAGACTTTTGGAGGAAACTCGTCTTCGGTCGCTCATTTCTCTCTGAGCTCAGTAACCATAGCAACCGAGAGGCATCGCTGCTGGACCGTGACAACAGACGGTTTCAGAACTAAAGATAAAAAGAAGAGAGAACTCTCCGTTACTAAGTTTCAACAGCCAAAATAAAAGCAGCTTTGGAAAGTTTGAAAAACCACCAGAATGAACACTTGTTGGTTCATCTGGTTTGGTTTCACTGAAGCCAAACACAAGATCCAGATTTTCCTGGTCCTCCTGCTAGCAGGCGTCCCTGACTGGACTAAACTACACCAAACAAAACTGTTTGTCAGGACAAGTTGATTTTACAGAGCGTGGAGAGAATTTTGAATTGAAACCATCTTTTTATTGCAACAGGAAAAGATGGAGGTCAACATGACACAAGAACCCATCTTCAACAGACGCAGTGAGAACCCACAGAACACTGAGGTTCTCAGAGCGTCTGTGAGCCCCACTGAGCCAAAAACTCTTCCACATTGTTCACTGGTGAATCAGAACTAAAATCTAGCCTGATTCTGGCTTCACCGTGGACACAAACATTGGCAGCAGCTCTTTATCCAAACCTTCTCCATTTGTCTGTTCTTCTTTTGTCAATGGACAACTTGGCTTCTCCCGCAACAAACTTGAATATTTGCCAGGTTTCTGCCCATTGTTCTCCTTTGGACCTTCACTAAAATAAAAGCAGTCTGAGCCCAGATCCCATTGCATCATGCAGAGATAAAATCCTACCAACCAAACAAACCCCTGAGTCTGGGACAGTCCAAATATCAGTGTTAGATGGTTTCAGGCTCTTGGCAGAAGGGACACTGGGCAGAGACACCAGGGTCCATTTGAAGCAGAGGTGTTGACCACTAAAGTTCCATGAAGGATTCACCACTGCAAACCTGCAGACCTCTGATTTCAAGGTGCTTGATACAACAGCCTCCACACCAGCTTGCAGCCGTCCTCTACCTTTAGTCTGTCTCAACACACAGTGTCCCTTCTCCCTCCCAGCTCTCCCTTATTGAAGGCCTTCACTCAGCATTTGGAACACCCAGCACGTTCAGGTCTGCAGCCAGAACTCACAGAACTCTTGTCCATTAAAAAAGTCCCCTCATACGTCCAGCTGGGGAACCGTTAAGATTTCAATGTGCTTCATGTCAGAAATATCAAGACCAAAGTCCTGGACCCAGGCACCCTCTGTGTCTGGATCAGTGATGAACCTGTGAAGTTCAGGAGCTGAGAGGCTGCCACGGCCGCAATGAAATCTAGACTCCCTGATCTGAAAGAGGCCAGAGCAGCACTGTGTGGCTCTGAACTGGTGTTTGGGGGAGTCACTACTTTGAAGGAGCAGGCCCAAGCCGCTCACTCCCCATGGGCCAGATTTATGATGCAAGGGATCCTCAACACTGAGGTATCAATTAGTATGCAAGTAATTCTACACAAACCTGGTCAATGACTGCCAGAATGTTTTTGATTTTTATTCATGACAAATAACATTTAATGTACTGCAGTAGTTTCCAATATATTCCACTATATTCTTGTTTGATACAAGAGGCTTTAATCTGTGCCTTTGATGTCATCATAAATATATGAAGGCCTTGTTTCAGTGTCAGGAACCAATCAGAGCAGCCTCCTCCTGACTAAACAGCTCTACTCATCAAGCCCCTGACCCCAGACTCTTCTTGGTGAACTGATCAGAGATCAGATTAGGAGAGAAGCAGTGACACAAAGGGAAACTTCCTCATTCCCTGAATGCAGCTTCATCAAACAGAGCAATGCTAACTGTTCACCTGCAGTCGTGATGTCATCAGGACAGGAAGTTGATCAAACGTGTAACCTAGATGAGAGACGTATCATTAGTTGTGTTACTGCTCCTTTAATAAGTGCCGGTCAGGTGACTACAGCGGCCCCTGCAGTAGAGAGGGAGAATAACGAAAGCAAGAGCAGCACGCTACAGACAGCAGACGGACGACTCGAGAATGAGAGAGGAAAGAGTAAACAAAGCAGACTCTTTTGAGGTTTTCTCCTTGGTCCCTTCATTTTTTGAGAAGACACTGGACTCAACTGCTGTCCATGATTCTGGATTGTGTTGATTGCGTTGTGAACGAGGATTTGGCCAGGTTTTGTAGGCGGGATCACTGGTGTGCGAACACACCTGACGCTGTGGAGAAAAGATGGCGAGCCACCCACAGGATAGAGAGAGTCGGAGTGGAAAATGGCGCTGCAAACCTCACCCACCCAGGTGACACTGACCCTGACGGTGGGATTGTGGTAGGACAGAACTGACAGGTTTCACAGAGACACCTTGAATTTCTTTTGGACTGATAACGGACTGAACGAAAAGACTGGTGATGAACGGGAGAGACTCTGATTATTGATTTGTGAGATTGAGTTGTAAATTGAAATACTTTGGCCCTGAGTTTTATTTTTATAACTTTGTTTTGTTCACGTTTCCTGATTGTGTGCCAAATCGGTGTTCCATGAGTGGGTTGTTGAAAGGGAGTTCAAGCTTGGATAGAGCCACATGGGAACTTTGACCCTCATCAACCATGCAGGGAGGAGTTCTCAGAGTCTGATTGTGCTGATGAATCATCAGAACTCTCCATCACGCCGTGACGAGGACATCTCAGTGTCAAATCTGTCATTTCCTGCTGCCAGTAGGTGGCGCTGTGGTCGCTACTGACCTGTAGATGTGTTCAGACTGGGATGTTGATCAAACCTGGAAGTTTCAAACAGATCTGACAGGTGGAGAGGATTCAGAAGAGTTGAAGCTTCATTTTAGTTGGAGCCTGAAAATGAGGTGAGACTGAGGGCTCACAGGAGTTGCAGGTAGGTGCTGCCCCCTAGTGACTCAATGGAGAACAACATGTAATGACATGAACGTTCTCCATTTTTCCAGTTCTTGACTTCATTCATCCTCAAACTTCTTCAAGCTGGAAGAGAGTGAGATCATTTAAAGTAGAGAGTCAATAATCAGCATCTCATCACTCATTTGTTCTCTGGTGGTGACCTCACGACTCAGCAGTGTGACATCACACATTTCGCTGATGTCATCCTCAAGTGTGTCACTCAGTTCATGCAGCCTTCACTGTTTTATTTTATTATTTCCTTTCACTTTGATCTTCACAAAGACAAAGTGCGTCTGATGGAGGCACCACTGACAGAGTGTAATGTTTCCATGTTGCCATGACAACGTGAGGCCCCTCACCTCGTCTGTTCCTTCTGCCGGTCGGCGTCAGAAGAGCAAGATGGCTGCTTCTCCATCTGGGTGGATGAGCAGCTCCTCCCATCTCAGGCAGACGCTCCCTGGCTGCATGTCAGCAGCTCCTCAAAGCTCCTTCTGGTTTCTTTGCTCTCCTGATGCTGCGCTGGTGGATTTGTCCACCTCTCATTCTCCAGGGTTCTCAGCCTCATGTTCTCTCCCTCCTGTTCCAGCTCCTCCAAGTTTCCAGTGGAAGTTTGGCTTTTGTTTGCTACTTTGTCTTTTCTCCTCTGTTGGTGCTTTGAGTTCCTTTGTTGTTCTTTGTCTTTTCATCATTCAAGCCTCCTTTTGTTGAACGCTCCTCTCCCCCGTCTGTATTTGGGTCCTGTTCTCCTCCACTTTGGCCAAGAAGGCGGCCCAACAAGAGTCACCAGTGATGTCACAGCTCCTGGATGCCCCGCCCCTTCATCTGGTGCAGGTCGTGTGATGTCACTGAATCCCACCCAGACCAAACCAGTCAGAGATCAGTGTGTTTGTGTCAGTGATGTCATCGCTGCTGACGTCACAGCCCTCCATCCACACACGCCAGACTGAGGTGGAGGAGGTGATGTTGGGGTTTTCAAGGTCTTCGTCATGAGTGGGAGGAGCTGAGCTGGTGAATGATCAGCTGACCAGGTCTGGGCTCAGTTCAGATGTTGAGCCACTGCTGACTGCCGTTTGCCTGAGGAAGACCCAACGTTCCCCTCAAGAAATGGAGGGCAGTTTTTAGTGCAGCGTTCATTCTGGTTGGAGTTTTCCTTTCCTTTGCCCTGCACCTCTCTGGTGGGGAGGTGCTCCCTGTTGACAAGGACTCAGTGGAGAAGACTGGACCAGGACCTTCACTGGTTCAAGGAGCACCGAGGCAAAGGGAGGCCCAGACCAGCAGCCAGGGTGACCAGTTTGAAAAGCTGCTCCTCTTCCATGCTGACTTGTTGGTGTCTCCTCTTTTATTCCTGAGTGATTTTAATCTCAGCTCTCTGAACCTGAATGGAGCAGAACCAGGAAATCATTGCAGGAAATCATGGAGGAGAAATGAATGAATGAGACTTCCAGTCAAACTGAGACAAACGTCCAGGTTTGGTCATCAAAGATATCTGACATTCATCAGTAGACTGACGAAGATGCTCATTATTATTGCAGCAGATTAAACTAGAGAATAAACAGGGTCTCACTTTGGAAAAAATATTGCAGTATATTTTTGTTTTATCAGAGAGGCTTTAATGTCTGTCTTTGATGTCTAAACTCTGACTCTGATGTCATTGGTGGTGACTGAATTCTACCCCCTGACAGACTGAAGGCTCATATTGGTGATGCAGGTAGGTGCTGCCCCCTAGTGACCCAATGGAGAACGACATGTAATGACATGAAGAGTCTACATTTTTCCACTTGTGAGATAAAAATACCTCACAGCAAGAAGGTTCAGGGTTCCAGTCCTGGCTGGAGCACAGGATCTTTCTGTGTGGAGTCTCCATGTTCTCCTGCCCTGTGTGGGTTCTCTCTGGTACTCCAGCTTCCTCCACAGTCCAAAGACATCAAGAGGGGACGAGGCTGATTGATACTCTAAATTGACTGTAGGTGTGGCTGTGAGTGTGAATGGTTGTCTGTCTCTATGTGTTGGTCCTGTGATGGACTGGTGACCTGTCCAGGGTGAACCCTGCCTCTCACCTGTAGATGCTGGGATAGGCTCCACCCCCCATGACCCTTATCAGGAATAAGAGGAAGACAATGGATGGATGGATGTTGGAAACGACTGCAATACAGTATGTAAATATTCTAGTTCCATACATGGGAACCTGGTTCTCCTGCTCTTTAACATCCTCCAATAGGAATGGACCGTCTATGACAAAGTATCAATAAATCTATCAAGGAGGAAGAAGAATTCTGATCAAAGAACTGAAGTCAATCTGGAGATCAGTTGATCTCTGGAAGGAGGAGGAGGAGGCATCCTGTGCTTTTATCTCTCTGTTCATGTTTCCTGCTGAGTGTGTGTGTGTGTGTGTGTGTGTGTGTGTGTGTGTGTGTGTGTGTGTGTGTGTGTGTGTGTCCCAGCTGCAGCAGTCAGTTCAGGTTCCTTCAGTGTGACTGAGGGAGGTTTCTGTCCGATGGTTTCTCCCAGTGTGAACACAGCCTGACTGCTGATGCTGTGCCGACTCTGACAGTGGTTCAGTTTTTCTCAGTGGCTTTGTTGCTGCTCTCAGATCAGAATGAAAGTTCTCTCAACTCTGAGTTCAGCCTCCACAACATGGAGTCACTTGTTTCTCCTTCCTTTGATCAAATAGCGAACGCTTTTGGACGAGGAGGGAGGAAACCACGGCGTTTCACTGCTTTACATTTAGAACCTCACGCCAAGCCGGAGAAGCAGGTCCTGAATCAGTCACGTGGTCACTGCCGGCTGGCGAGGCTTCGGACGTCACCACATACGTCATCAATACGCGCTTCACAAAACGAGAAGAAGACGCGGGAAGCTTTGAACACAACAAGGAAAGAAGGAGAAGTCCGTGAACCCCCGGCCTCGGTCTTTGTCTCCTGAAGGCTGAGTGGCGCCGGTAGAACCTCAACATGTGCGCCACGCAGCTGCTGCGGGTGTCGGTCCAGGAGCGGATCCTCGCCGCCGCTGAAGACTTCCTGCTGCAGCTGGGAGAAGGAGACTCAGCGGCTGGAGTCCCGGTGCTGAGAGCGCTGCTCACCGAGCGGCTGGCGGCGGCCGCGGAGCAGATCGTGGCTCTGCTGGAGGAAACCGTGGCGGAGTACGAGCGGGAGAACCGCCGGCAGAGGTTGCTGCTCGATGCCGTGGTGAAGCCCCGAGTCAGGCTGTACAGAGCAGGTGAGTCCCCCCAGGGACCTGCTGGGCCCCTCATTCAGCCAGAAAGTGGAGCTGCAGAGGTCGTCAGAGAGCATTTTGTCACCATCTGTGTTGAACTTTATCAGGAATGGTGTTGGTTCATTGATGAAGCTACCGGACTGAGGCTCAGGAGAGGACAGGAAGAGAGAGCAGGGACAGGACAGGGAGGACAAGGGGGGGGGCAACAATAGGAGAAAAACAAACAAACAAACAAAAACAGTAACAACAATAACAACAGAGATTTATCGAGAGTTCGATCGGAAATTCTACTGGTCACCAAGTGACGAACTATAAAAATAGACCAGAGAGAGAGAGAGAGAGTAGAGCCAGCAGGTATTTCTTCTCAGAGTATTACAGTTCTACAACACAGAACAACAGAAGTTATCAGTCGAGAAAAACTCTCACTGACTTGTCTTTGTAGCCAGAGAGGCGTGTATTTTGAGACCAGATGTGTGTGTGTGTGTGTGTGTGTGTGTGTGTGTGTGTGTGTGTGTGTGTGTGTGTGTGTGTGTGTGCAATGGTTTGTCTTGAATGTGGTGGGTAGCTGACTGTAGCTGATGTGGGGGACCAGAACATCACACCCCCAGTCCAGGATAGCAGGCAGGTCAGGACCAAACCACCAGGGCACCCAGAAACCCCCTGAACATAGGGAGCCCCAGGAACCCCCCCCAGGCCACAGGCCCAACCCAGGCCCGCGCTGGTGCAGTTAGCAAAAGGGGCAGCAATGGACCCACTCCCCGCCCCAGCTGCCCCCCCATACCAACATGGGTGCAGGGTGTGTGTTGTGCGTGGGAGTGTAGATGTGATGGTGTGGATGACTAGAATGTAGTTAAAATTCAGGGAGGCACCCGGGGTGTGGGAGCGCCGCCGGTTGTGCTTGTTTGTGTGCCATTTATTCTTTTTTATATATAAATATTAATATTAATATTGGCCCAGACGTTATGTGTGCCAGAGAGCTAAGTATTTCCTGTGTAGGGGTTTTTTGTGTTGTGTTATTTTTTGATGGCGCCATGAGGATCATGAAGTGAAAGAAACAAAGACCTGACGCATCAGTGGATCTCAGGAATCATCACTCCAGGGCTGGAACCTGAGGTGTGAGTCACTGTCAGTGGTCAATGTTAAGAACACTCCCATTGACAGGCATCAGAAGCATGTTACCATTGGACTGAACCAAGACAAGACCAAGCTGAGGGGACATTCACACTGTGTTGCTAACTCCTGCTAACTGAGTCGTGTGTGACAGGCTGGCCCAGCATGCTGTGCATGTTGGTGTCCTTGTGTCGTTCTTCTGTAGGCTGCTACGGTGCTACCTTGTTAAAAGATGATCCTGTAGACTGGAAGTTATATCAGCCCATTAAAAACAACCTTTTTTTCTCCACTGCCCGGTTGGCCTGGGCTGGACCGGCCATTAGGGAATCATTCCACTTCTCCCAGTGGCCAGCACCTCCCTGGCTGTGAGTGTAGGTGGGCTGACAAGTTTAGCATCGGTACAGGTTCCCTCTGGTTCTAGGGACTGAACTCTCATTCTCCTACAGGGTCTCATTCTAGAAATGAACATTCTGACTAGCAGATGTGATCATGAATGGACAAAACCATTCAGCAGAGGGGACCTTTGACCTTTGACCTGGGTGACACAACGTTCAACCCAGCATCTGAAGCCAGCGTTTCTATTCCCAGTTTGCTGACTGGTCCTCAGTAGCAGGACGTCTCTTTTCATTGAGTTGATTTCTGTTTCTGTCTGTTGCTCCACTGTTTCAGAGTCAAATGAAGAGATTTCTGATGTTGCTGTTTGTGTCCTGCAGATGTGGAGCAGCTGCTGGTGATTAAAGAAGAGGTTCCCCCTGAGCTGCAGGACCCAGAGCCCCCCCCCCCCACATTAAAGAGGAGTGGGAGGAGCTCTGGACCAGTGAGGAGGGAGGGCAGCTTCAAGGGCAGCAGGAGGCTGATATCACCACGTTCCCCTTCACTCTGGTCCCTGTGAAGAGTGAAGGGGACGAAGAGAAACCTCAGTTCCCAAAGCTTCATCAGAGTCTAACTGAGGAGAACTTGAAAGAAGAGTCTCTGAGCAGCAGCCCAATTCATCCTCTGAAAACAGAAGCTGATGGAGAAGAGTGTGGAGGACCAGAACCAGAACCAGCCAGCAAGGTAGATCCAGATCCACTTGTACAACCCCAGACTGAAGACCAGATGTCAGACTCTTTTGAAGCTGAGACTGAAGTCAGTGAGGATGATTGGGTCAGACCTGATAACACGGCCACCTCTGAGCACAAGGAACCCTTTGGCTCAAGGAGGAATTTGCTTCAGAAACTGAGCCCAGGACAGGAAGTGACTCATTGCAGCTCAAAAGATCAAAAACTAAAGACTGAAAGAGAATCAGAGATCATCAGGAACGTGACCTTTGGTCCTTCTGAATCTGAGACAGAAGTCAGTGAGGATGAGCGTCCCTTTAGGTGCTCAACATGCAGTAAAGGTTTTAGTAATAGAAGGCTTTTGGATAAACACATGAGAACACACACTGGGGAGAAACCATCCCCATGCTCAATTTGTGGTAGCGGATTCTCAAAGGGATATTTGAAAACACACATGAGAACACATACTGGAGAGAAACCGTTTCCCCGCTCAGTTTGTGGCTCAAGATTTTTAGAAAAGGGACATCTGAAAAGACACATGAGATCACACACTGGAGAGAAACCATTCCCCTGCTCAGTTTGTGGCGCAAGATTTTCAGTGAAGGGTTGTCTGAACAGACACATGAGAATGCATACTGGAGAGAAACCATTCCCCTGCTCAGTTTGTGGCAAAAGATTCTCAGATCAGGGACATCTGAAAAGACACGTGAGAAAACACACTGGGGAAAAACCGTTTCCCTGCTTAGTTTGTGACAAAATATTCTCACAACAGGGACATCTGAAAAGACACATGAGAAAGCACACTGGGGAGAAACCATTCCCCTGCTCAGTTTGTGGCAAAAGATTCTCAGTTAAGGGATGTTTGAAAACACACATGAGAACACACACTGGGGAGAAACCATTCCCCTGCTCAGTTTGTGGCAAAAGATTGTCAGACAAAGGAAATCTGAAAAATCACATGAGAACACACACTGGGGAGAAACCATTCCCCTGCTCAGTTTGTGCTAAAAGATTCTCGGTAAAGGGACATCTGAAAACACACATGAGAACGCACACTGGGGAAAAACCATTCCCCTGTTCAGTTTGTGGCAAAAGATTCTCAGTAAAGGGACATCTGAAAACACACATGAGAACGCACACTGGGGAGAAACCATTTGTCAAAATATCGCACTGAAGCTTTGAAAAAAAGAGTGGGAAACGCAGGTTGAAAGCCAAATAATGAATGTATTCTCTGATACCTCCTCCCTGCCTGGTTGATCTGAGTCAAAGTTCCCATGTTTGATCAACTTCCTGTCCTGAAGACTTCACTACTGCAGGTGAACAGTTAGCATTGCTCTGTTTGATGAAGCTGCGTTCAGGGAATGAGGAAGTTTCCCTTTGTGCCAATGCTTTTCTACTAATTTGATCCTCTAACCCAGGGGTCGACAACTGCGGCTCCGGAGCCGCATGTGGCTTTTTCATCCTTAAGTTGCAGCTCTGCGTGGCTTGGGAAAATAAATTTTAAGTGTCCGATTGAAGTGTATGTTATTTGTCTCAAAAACGTGTATCATGTCTTCTTATTAAGTCAAAGTTTTTAACTTCTTTCTTCAGACCTTGTGCAATTTCGGTGATCAGCATTTGCCTTCTTCAGAGACGTTTGACAGCACTCGACGTGTCAGCAGGCAGCCGGCATGTGCGGAAAGCCCAGCGACACCTAAACTGCGCAATATCTGAACAAAGTATTTTCTACTACAACTACAATTCTACTACAATTTCATTTAGCAGACGCTTTTGTCCAAAGCGACGTACAACACAAGCAAGAATTTAGACCTATTTTCTTTGTGTTTGTTCATTTGTTTAATTGTAGTTGTAAATTGTAAGATTATTGTGATCTCGAAATATTAAAATAAAATTATATATACGGTAATTTCCGGACTATCAGCCGCTACTTTTTCCCCCTGCTTTGAACGCTGCGGCTTATACAACGGTGCGGCTGGTAGGCTGGTTATATTTTAAACAGATGTTACTGCACCTTTAGGCCTACTGCTATGTTACAGGCACTTTTAAAAAACACTTAATTCGTAGGGCTGCAATGATTAGTCGACGTTGTTGACAAAAATTTGATAATTGAAATAGTCGACAGTGAAGTCCATTGTCGCCAGACGCGTTTTTCCAACAGAGTGAGGCTTCTCACCTGATTATAATCTCTGCTGAGAGTCGCTCATGCGCAGTAGCGTCTCTGTCTCTGAGCGGTAACATACAGAAATGGCGGCGTCAACATCAGGTACGTGTACCAAACTTCTAAACTTTGGTGGTATTTCAGCCTGGATACGGCGAATAAAAAGACTACTTGGAAAGGTTGCAAAGCAGACCTTGGTGTCATGGCAGCACCTCGGCGATGCAGGAACATTTAAAGAGAAAGCACGTGGGGCAGTTGAACGGAACGGAGTCTGACTCGCCTCGGTGAGATTCAAGGAACATTCAAGCCAATATGGTTTTTATGACACACATGGTATATTTTAGAAGCGTATTTTCGCTATAAAAGTGTTTACTTGATTTTAATTTATTATTTATTTGCCTGACAGAGGTTTATTTATTTATGGATCTATGTCTCTGCTGACCGAGCACTGGGCCTAATTGGTTTTAGACAGGACGTTTTTATTTAATTTTTGTACGAACCTGCAGTGTTCAATAAAAGATGTATTTTTCATTGTACCATCTTTCTTGTTTATTATCATTGCCTCATAATTAAATCAACTTCATGCTAAATTTAAGAAAAAATTAATAAATATCCGATTAGTCAACTAATTGTTTCAATAGTCGGTGACTAGTGGACTATTAAAATAGTCGTTAGTTGCAGCCCTGTTAATTAAGGGTAGCCTCGTCCAGCGCTGTAAGCTTCGTTTATGGTCCGTTCGCTGAGAGAGCACCGTTTATTTCTCCTCAGTAAACACGTTTCAAATGCTGTGAAAGTCTGTGTGTCTGAAACGCGATGTGTCGTGTGATACAGGACAGTTTACACAGCACGGTTCATGTTCCGTACTGTTGTTATAAGTGATGCATGTATGCAACTTGTTGTTTGTAAGAAAGGTTAACAAATCGGAAGCTTCCCCAAACAGCCGTCTCTTTCCTGACAATCCCCTCTGTGCACAAACCCTTACATGTGGTCATTAAACATTAAAACACCTGCGGCTTAGAGTCCATTGCGGCTTCTATATATACACATTTGTTTTTACCTAAATTTCGCTGGTCTTCTAGAATCATCTGAACAAACCCTCCTCAACACAGTGAAGCTTTCGTCTGACAGGAGGAGTTTCTTTTCCCAGTGATTCCACTGGTAAAGTGAAAAGCTTCGTTCATCAGACTGGTCTGATAGGATCAACTACTGGTTGCTCTGGAGTGCAAACAGCAACCTGTCAGGAAACATTAGTTTTCAGCTTCTATCATTTATTTGACAGGAAATGTTGATGACACACTGGGATTTTTGTTCTCCTGCTGTCACTGTCAAGTGCCAGTTCAGATGTACTTGATGTTACAGAAAATCCAGCACGGTGGTGCAGTGGTCAGCACTGTGGCCTCACAGCAAGAAGGTTCCAGGTTCTAGTCCTGGCTCCAGCACAGGATCTTTCTGTGTGAGTCTCCATGTTCTCCCTGTTCCTGCGTGGTTCTCTCTGGTACTCCAGCTTCCTCCCACAGTCCAAAGACATCAAGAGGGGACGAGGCTGATTTGTACTCTAAATTGACTGTAGGCGTGACTGTGAGAGTGAATGGTTGTCTGTCTCTATGTGTTGGTCCTGTGATGGACTGGTGCCCTGTCCAGGGTGAACCCCGCCTCTCGACCAAAGTCAGCTGTGATAGGCTCCACCCCCCCCCCATGAACCTTAACAGATAATCAGTGGAGAAATGAAAAATTTAGCTGCTATGTTGAATCAGAAAAACCTTTTGAAGTCTACTTTTGCCTCAGTCAGAAAGTGGACTTTGTCTCTGCCCTGCTCTCCTGCTCTCTTTCCCCCCAACCGGTCAAAGCAGACGTCCGTCCCCACTGATCCTGGATCTGCTCGACGTTCCTGCCTGTTAAAAGGAAGGTTTTCATCACCACTGTTGCAGGATGTGCTGCTGATGGAGAATTGTTGGTGTAGATTCATTGAAGGAGTTTGGTGCTGGACCTGCTCTACTAGTAAAGAGTCATGAGAGAACTTTGATGTGACTTCACACACACACAAACACACACACACACACACACACACACACACATTCATTTCTTCCTACCATGAACACAGACTGTGTTTAATGCTAACAAAAATTCTACTTTGTCAGTGAATTAATTCAGTCTGCATCTAAGTTTCTGTCAGGATGGCCAAGCAGTCTAAGGCACTGCGTTCAGGTTGCAGTTTCTCCTGGAGGTGTGGGTTCAAATCCCACTTCTGACAAAGGACATTTTCTCCACATTCCTATGCATCCACAGTGGTACATTCCAAACCCAGTTGAAGCTGCTCTCCACTGATGGGAGTGAGTGGTTGAACTGGCAGCAGAGGAGGCAAAGGAGCTTCCCTGTGACGGTCCAACATCGCCTGGTTTCCTCCAACATGGAGCAGCCACCAAACTCTAACTTCAATGTTGGATCAAAGTCTGCTGAAGAAATGTGTTTGGTTCAAAAACCCATTTGTGTTCATCCTTCAATTCACATTTTGTCCATTAACTTCATCATCAGAGTCTCCCTCTCATGACATGACTAAAGTCTGGGTTCTGTGTTGGTGGTAAACATCCTTCCACTCACCCAGGCTCCTCACTGGTCTGCACACAGAAATGCATGTTTTACTGGTTTCACCAGTTCCTCAAGTAGTTTAGGAAAAAAGACACTTTGTTAGCTCCTGTAAAGGTCCCACTTTGGGTTGTAACACTTTTTCCTGACTGCTTGACGTCTCAGTCAGAACAGCTGAGATGAGAACTGAATGTCTGGATTTCTTCCTGACATCATCAGGGTCTGAGGAGTTCATTAAAAAAAGGATTCAGTCAGATGGGAGTTAGAACTTGGAGACCAAAGAAGGAACCCTCTAAATTCAGGACCCTGAGATCAAAGTGAACACTCTGATCTCAGAGGTCTGGGATATTTCACATCCTGATGGCCCTCCAAAATAAGAGCCCTGTGTCACTGTCTAAAAATCATCATTTGTTTGTGAAAAAATCAGGGGATGTTTGTCAGACTTTGTCAGACCTTTCCCCAAATCATCATTTGTTTGTGGAAATTAGCTCCAGAAAACCACTGTAGTCCCTCGTACATGCTTAGTGCCATAGTTTGTCTCACTTGTTTCATCCTTGATGGTTCCATGGTGGAATGGTGAGCACTCTAGACTCTGAATCCAGTGATCCCAGTTCAAACCTCAGTGGAGCCTCCAGCAGGTCTCTGACAGGTGTTGATAGAGGAGTTGAGGCTGCTGACTACAGTGGAAGACACCATCAACAATGATGTGTAGGAGCTCTCAGCTCCTTCAGTCACATGACTGGGTCATCCTGTCATGTCAGTGATGTCACTTGGCAGGACTGCCATTGCATTCTTAATTCTATAACATCTGAGATTAAAATCTATGGAATTACAACCAACAAGCAGTCAAACACCTGATCAGATGCTCCTTCATCAGGCTGAGAAGAATCAATCTAAACTGGGATGAAGAAAATTAACTGAGAGGAGAAACCTCCTGATTGGATGACATGGACCCACCTGATCCATGTCAGCCTTGTTGGAGCAGAAAGAGGTGGATCAGAGGAATCAGTGGATCAAGACTCAGGTGGCAGATGAAGAATCTCTGTATTCACAATGGAGTCAGAGAAATCTTCCAACGTGAGAGAACGTGACAGACCATTTTATACTGAAGACAGGCTGTGTGTGTGTGTGTGTGTGTGTGTGTGTGTGTGCGTGTGTGTGTGTGTGTGTGTGTGTGTGTGTTCCAACTGGAAGGAAACTGAATAATAACCAGACTAACTTTTATCATTGACCAAGTCTGGTTGACTCACTATATTCATAACTCAAGTGATTATTTAATTAATAAACAGAACATGTGTCTAAAGTCATGATCAAATTCATGTAAAATCTGAGCAACGAGGGTTTGAAAATGTTCCAATGAGCCAAACCAATGTTGACAGTTAAAAGAAGCCAATGTGGGAGGATTCTTTCTGTCTCAGCAGTAAAGACCAATCCCACAGCTCACGTGAAGCATCAGGTCCTCTGTGAGAGGTGGGAATCCAACCAGGGACCTTTGGATCCACACCAATCTTCCCTGACCTCATAGAAACTGGAACCTTTCAACAAATAAATTCAAATTCAACTCAGCAGCAACTCTAGAACAGTTGCTAACTTGCTAATTCCTGTTAGCTCCAGATCAGACAATGCAGGCTCACCTTCACGCTTGGTTGTACGACCGTCACCAGTTGAAGCTTCTCTGGTTCAACAAACTCTGGGGACTCAAGACACAAGTCAGCACCGGTGCAGGTCCAGATCCAGATGTTAGCTGAGGGGGACAATGGCTTAAGGGAGCTCCAGGGAGCTGGTTTGAACTGGTCCCTCATCTCTGTGAGTAGAAACCATCTGAGGTGGAGGGTGGAGATCTGCTTTGACCTCCTGATCTCCCAGTAAAGCCAGTATAGATGTTGAGCTTGGAGGAGTTGATGGCCTCCTTCATCTTCTTGTTGGAGATGTTTGCTAAACTCAGCACCACCACAGATCAGAGGAAAGTCCACTTGTCAGCTGGACACTGGAGTTTCGAGTGACCTGCAGGATCTTAGTTGTGGTGGCAGCAGGCCTGTTCCAAGAGCTTTGCTCACATTCCTGATCAGGCTTCATAATGGTTCTGGACCACTGAGTGATAGAAGCTGATCCTGGGGGTGGACTGTCTTTAGGGGGCTGAGGTGTCTGGTGGTCTTGGTGGACCCTCTGCATCTCAAGCTGAGACCACAGAGTCCTGTGTTCTTGAGTCATTGTCTATAGTCTCTGTTGTTGGTGAGGTCAGTGTGGTACCTGATGGTCTAGTGGCTAGGATTTGGCGCTCTCACCCCCGCGGCCCGGGTTCGATTCCCGGTCAGGGAATGAGTTATTTAGAGGTTGAGGGAGAGGTGATCAGGTGGTCCACATGATGGTGGAGGTGATGAACTGTGAATCCATCATGGCTCCACTCTCACCCCCATTGTAGTGTTCTTGGTTCACTCTGCCATGGCCCCATGTTGAAGGGTGACTGTCTCATTCAGGTTCAACCCTTTGTTAGACTCTATTAAGTCACTGACTCCTGCAAGGACAAACTGTAATCCTCCTTAGTAGCTTTGGCTCCTTGCAGCACAGAAAGTCCATTCACTGATGTAGGAACTGGAAAACTTAGAGCTCCTGTTCTCGGTTCCTTCCTCCATTGAGCAGAACAAACACAGAACAGAGAGCAGTTCCTCCTACAGTTCTCAGAAAGTCTGAGGGCACCAAAGAAAGGAGAGAAACGCAATCAATGTTGAATTCATTTACATTTCTTATATTTGATCAAAGCTAGAACTTAAGAAGCTGCCATCGACCTTGATGACCAACTCCTTCACTGTGTGGTTCAGAGTCCCTGGTTTGATTTGTGTCAGGACTTCAGAAGCTCCAATCCTCTCTAAGGTCCAGTGAGAGTGGAAGAGATTATAAATGAGAGAAGCAGGGCCCTCACTCAGAACTGAACCAGCTCAGTTGGGAGAGCGTTAGACTGAAGATCTAAAGGTCCCTGGTCCGATCCCAGGTTTCAGCAGAGGAGCAGCACTGACTTTACTTTCCAGTGGAGGAACTGCAGACATGAAGGAAACTAACATCTTGTCCTGTGCATTCTTGTGACATTCAGGACATTTTTGGAGCCTCTTGTTGGATTTTGCCACAGAGAATCAGAGCCAATCAAAAGCTTGGTGGACTTTAACATGGAGGACTGAACAAGTCAAGAAAGCATCAGTTTGACCTTCACAAGTGTTTCTGTTCCTGTCTCAATGCTGTAGAAAGAGCCTGAGGAGCTCAGAGGGTAGAGCATCAGACTTTTAATGTGAGGGTCCAGGGTTCAAGTCCCTGTTCAGGTGCTGTGGAGGTTCCAGTGTTTGACAACGTGGTACTGGATGAAGTTTAGTGTTGAACAAACTGTCATCATCAAAAGTAGAAGTGTTCTTGTCTTGCCACTGTGAGACAGTTGCTGGAAAAGTGACCAATAATAATTTCATGTGGCATGCAATTAACAAAAGACCACAAATGACACTGGTCAAGTCAGTTTTATTTGTATTGAACCAAATCACAACAAAGTTCTCTCATGACTCTTTACTAGTAGAGCAGGTCCAGCACCAAACTGCTTCAATGAACCTCCACCCAACAATTCTCCATCAGCAGCACATCCTGCAACAGTGGTGATGAAAACCTTCCTTTTAACAGGCAGGAACGTCAAGCAGATCCAGGATCAGTGGAAAGGGATGTTTGCTTTGACCAGTTGGGGGAAAGAGAGCAGGAGAGCAGGGCAGAGACAAAGACAGAGAATGGAGGAAGACAGATATGCAGAAGGAAAGAGAAGGACAGAGATAAAGAGAGAGAGAAGTGAAGAGACTGATGGACAGACAGGAGAAGTAGTGAAGGGTGGATGAGGCGTCATGAAGCCTGTGGACACCATGACACTGTGTTACTGTCACTGAATACTGACACCTGCTGGACTGTAAACTTCCCTGCAGGCTTGACCAACTGAACTGACACTGATTTGATGACCCGTGAACACAATGAGATCATTGAAGTCTTTGCATTCATACTGGATCGTTCCATGTCTTTGAACAATGGGACCATGATGTGAAAGTCTCAGTGAAAGTGATGGGAATGAGGACGCTTTGATTTTACAATTTTTATTAAAAAAAGAAGTTTTTCCAACGTTTTCAAATCAAGTCTGTTGGGTTTCTTGAAGCGATTTCTCCTGCCGTGGAGAACACACGCTCACATGGCCCTGATGATGACGGCCTGCACAGGAAGTCTGTGGCCAGCAGGAAGAGGCTGGGACAGGCAGTCTGCTGGCTCTTCAGTGCACCAGAGGATCTTGAGTCCGTCCAGTATCTGCTAGTATCGCTGTACTTGATGTACTTGATGTACTTGCTGTACTTGATGTACTCGCTGTACTTGATGTACTTGCTGTACTTGATGTACTCGCTGTACTTGATGTACTTGCTGTACTTGATGTACTCGCTGTACTTGATGTACTCGCTGGAGTTCCACTTCTTCCAAGTCTCCCCACTTCATCATCCAAGTGCTGCCACAGGTCATTTAAAAGAAAAAACAAACAAACAAACAAACTGTCCTTTTAGTACAATTTCCTAAAACCAACACGATGATGAACAACATGGCTGATGGGGCTGAGAGAGCTGTGATGGAAACGAAGCTGCAACAGACGCGCGGACCAGAGGGAGGAAACCACGGCGTTTCACTGCTTTACATTTAGAATCTCACGCCAAGCCGGAGAAGCAGGTCCAGAATCAGTCACGTGGTCACTGCTGGCTGGCGAGGCTTCGGACGTCACCACATACGTCATCAATACGCGCTTCACAAAAGGAGAAGAAGACGCGGGAAGCTTTGAACACAACAAGGAAAGACGGAGAAGTCCGTGAACCCCCGGCCTCGGTCTTTGTCTCCTGAAGGCTGAGTGGCGCCGGTAGAACCTCAACATGTGCGCCGCGCAGCTGCTGCGGGTGTCGGTCCAGGAGCGGATCCTCGCCGCCGCTGAAGACTTCCTGCTGCAGCTGGGAGAAGGAGACTCAGCGGCTGGAGTCCCGGTGCTGAGAGCGCTGCTCACCGAGCGGCTGGCGGCGGCCACGGAGCAGATCGTGGCTCTGCTGGAGGAAACCGTGGCGGAGTACGAGCGGGAGAACCGCCGGCAGAGGTTGCTGCTCGATGCCGTGCTGAAGCCCCGAGTCAGGCTGGACAGAGCAGGTGAGTCCCCGCAGGGACCTGCTGGGCCCCGAATTCAGTCCAGGAAGTGGAGCTGCAGCAGGGCCGGTTTTAGACAGGCATTTGTAAGGGGGCAGACAGGAATGTGAAGGGGGCACATGGTGGCGACTGAAGCCTGATTTATGCTTCTGCGTCGTGGCGACGCCGTAGCCCCTACGTCGTCATTGTGCATTTATAGTTCTGCGTCGAGGGAACGCGTTGCTCTGTAATTCACCGCCAAGCCACTAGAGGGGTGTGGCTTTATCTTCGTATGGTTTTGGGGGACTCTTGTCGAATTCCTTAGTTTTCTTCCGGTCAAAGCACATGGGTCAGAGACAGAGACAACAATGGAAGTTGTACAGGTGGTCATACGTGCGAACCTCCTCGATAACTCTTTCTTCGGCTTGGTCCATTTTTATTTTTGCGTGTTGCTCTCACCACAGAAACTTAAAAAATAGCGGTGTTGTTGTGCTGAACCGGAAACGTCGTGTGAGCGGACCAATCACAGTCCGTTGACGTTCACGTCACAGTCAGGATTTTTTGGAGGTGCACATTGGGCTACGGCGTAGGGGTCTGCGTTGCCGGCATAGGTACGGCGTCGCCACGACGCAGAAGCATAAATCAGGCTTGAGGCCGGAAAGGGTGTGGTGGTTTTGCGGGGGGGGGGGGGGAGGGGGGGGTAAGGTGGTTCTCTGGATCACTGTTTTTGTCATGTAATTGGATTGCACTTTGTCAGACCTTCACCCTCAGACCGGTCCAACCTGGTCCCACATGAAGGCTAAAGCCCAGTTCACACTGCAAGATTTTAGGCGTCAGTGACTTCCCTCCCCCAATCAGGCTGAGGCATTAATGAACGCTCCTGTGCGCCGACAAATCTTGTCGTGTGAACAGCAGCCTGATTGAGCGTCGACGGTGTGAACAGCAGGGCCTGTCGCAAACAAAAGTAGCGTAGTTTGAACAGGGCTTGAGCTTCTGCAGGTGGAACTCTGAGGGTCCCTGAGGCCCCAAACCCCTGACCAGGAGCAGGTGGCAGTCCCTCGGGGCCAAATTAAAAAAGAAAACTAAAAAAACATTTCTGGTTCCAATTCTGAGATCAACTTACAAAATAAAGTCAGACTCAATAAGAGCTCTCAATGTAGCCGATATTTACCAAACTGAAGGGTTGGCGTTGTGTTAAACCTCTTGTTTCTTCTTGTCCTGTTCTCAGCTTCTTGTTTGGAGCACCTGAACAGCTCCACTCTCCTTTCTCACCAATCCACTCCTCAACAACAGCCTCCTGTTTCCCTTTGCAAACTCTAACAAACCTCCATATCCAAGTCATTTGTTCTGGACTTCTCATGGCCCAAGTTGACCAAAGTCCTCTTTCTTTGATGGATCGTGGTTTGATGGTAGGGGGTTCAGATCTGTGACAAAGCAGAGAAGGAACTCTCCCAAGATGCTGAGACGCATCAATGACACGGAGGAATGAATGGACAAAACCATTCAGCAGAGGGGACCTATGACCTTTGACCTGGGTGACCCAACGTTGATCCAAGCATCTGAAGCCAGCGTTTCTGTTCCGAGTTTGCTGACTGGTCGTCAGTAGCAGGACGTCTCTTTTCATTGAGTTGATTTCTGTTTCTGTCTGTTGCTCCGCTGTTTCAGAGTCAAATGAAGAGATTTCTGATGTTGCTGTTTGTGTCCTGCAGATGTGGAGCAGCTGCTGGTGATTAAAGAAGAGGTTCCCCCTGAGCTGCAGGACCCAGAGCCCCCCCACATTAAAGAGGAGTGGGAGGAGCTCTGGACCAGTGAGGAGGGAGGGCAGCTTCAAGGGCAGCAGGAGGCTGATATCACCACGTTCCCCTTCACTCTGGTCCCTGTGAAGAGTGAAGGGGACGAAGAGAAACCTCAGTTCCCAAAGCTTCACCAGAGACTAACTGAGGAGAACTTGAAAGAAGAGTCTCTGAGCAGCAGCCCAGTTCATCCTCTGAAAACAGAAGCTGATGGAGAAGAGTGTGGAGGACCAGAACCAGAACCAGCCAGCAAGGTAGATCCAGATCCACTTGTACAACCCCAGACTGAAGACCAGATGTCAGACTCTTCTGAAGCTGAGACTGAAGTCAGTGAGGATGATTGGGTCAGACCTGATAACACGGCCACCTCTGAGCACAAGGAACCCTTTGGCTCAAGGAGGAATTTGCCTCAGAAACTGAGCCCAGGACAGGAAGTTACTCATTGCAGTTCAAAAGAGCAAAAAGTAAAGACTGAAAGAGAATCAGAAATCATCAGGAACGTGACCTCTGGTCCTTCTGAATCTGAGACAGAAGTCAGTGAGGATGAGCGTCCCTTTAGGTGCTCAACATGCAGTAAAGATTTTGATTACAGAGGTGGTTTAGATACACACATGAGAACTCACACTGGGGAGAAACCGTTCCCCTGCTCAGTTTGTGGCAAAAGATTCTCAGTTAAGGGAGATCTGAAAAGACACATGAGAACACACACTGGGGAGAAACCATTTCCCTGCTCAGTGTGTGGAAAAAGATTCTCATTGAAGGGACATCTAAAAAGACACATGAGAACACACACTGGGGACAAACCGTTTCTCTGCTCAGTTTGTGGCAGAAGGTTTTCAGAAAAGGGATGTCCGAAAAAGCACATGAGAACGCACACTGGAGAAAAACTGTTTCCCTGCTCAGTTTGTGGCGGAAGATTTGCAGAAAAGGGATATCTGAAAATACACATGAGAACACACACTGGGGAGAAACCATTCCTTTGCTCAGTTTGTGGCAGAAGATTCCCAGTGAAGGCAAATTTAGAATCACACATGAGAAGACACACTGGGGAGAAACCATTTCCCTGCTCAGTGTGTGGAAAAAGATTCTCATTGAAGGGACATCTTAAAACACACATGAGAACCCATATTGGGGAGAAACCACCTTGCCATGCTGTGGCTTTGAAGCGTGACAAGAGAGCGAGACGCAGGTTGAAGGCCCATCCAGCCATCCAGCCATTGTCTTCTGCTTCCTGTTAAGGGAAGGGGGGGGTGGAGCTTATCCCAGCGTCTATGAGCAAGAGGTGGGTTCACCCTGGACAGGTCGCCAGTTCATCACAGGGCCAACACATAGAGACAGACAACCATTCACTCTCACAGTCACACCTACGGTCAATTTAGAGTATCAATCAGCCTCGTCCCCTCTTGATGTCTTTGGACTGTGGGAGGAAGCTGGAGTACCAGAGAGAACCCACACAGGAACAGGGAGAACATGGAGACTCACACAGAAAGATCCGGCACTTGAGCTGGGACTCGAATCCGGAACCTTCTTTCTGTGAGGCAACAGTGCTGACCACTGCACCACCGGGCAGCTCAGGTTGCAGGCCAAATAATGAAATTATTTCATGAAGAAAAAAATGCAACGATAAACCAAAATTGAACTCAGACAACAATGTGATGTGATCGTCAGTACAGTTGGTGGTGTGGGTTCATGTGTGCATGTGTGTAAGGGAGGTGGAATGAAGAGATGTTGGCTGCTGAACTTCAAAGAGACAATGGATGAGGAGGAAGAGAGGCTCCTGGCCAGCAAGGCGGGTTCTGTATGTAGAGAGCACCGGGCCCAGGAGCTTCAACTAGGAGGAACGAACAGCCCCCCACCCTCCAGATACCTGCTGCAACACAACTGCTTTCTCCAGGATTTTAGAGAGGAGGGGAGGTTAGCTATCAGTCCATAGTTGGCTAGAACCTCAGGGTCTAGAGGAGGCTTCTGAAGCAGTGGTTTAATGACAGCTACCTTCAAGGACTGTGGTTCATGTCCTGTTACTACAGACAGAGGAATCAGATTGAATAAAGAGGTGCTCACTGAGGGAAGACTTCCTGAAGCAGCCTAGTAGGAAATAATCTAAGAGACAGGATGAAGGTTTTGATGAGGTCATCATTGAATGAAGTTCTGGACTGTTATTTGATAAAACTGGTCTAAAGAAATATCTGGTTTAGCAGCAGTTTCTGTGTTTACTGAGGCGGCTCTGGCTCTACAGAGGACCTTCTTATGTATTTTTAGACAATTCTGCCTCTTGTTTAGTTGCCAAGTGTTGAATTCTACCACAGAGCTGTTCTCTGTTGTTAATGTTCTTCTTTTTAAAGGACCGATGGAGTCGTTAGTGTGGTGGTGTTTATTGTACTGCTGTGTTGTGATGTCGAAGTCTACGTCAAGCATTGTGACAGCCGCCAATCACAAGCCACAAGTCTCCAGTCACGAGCTGCTCGTCTCAAGCCTCCAGGTTTCCCTGGTCTCTCGCCTCCAGTCTCTCATCTTAAGCCAAGTCTCCAGTCTCCAGTCTCTTTAACAAACCTCTTTTGTGCACCCTCCTTACCCTCCTCTTCATTTGGGTCTACTTCCCTTCACCCTGCCTCCTGCCAAACAAAGGAAATGCGTCACCAAACAAAGGAAAAAGCAAGCTTCTGCAGCAGTGAGCCTGCAGTTTTATCTACCATGAGATCAACCTCCAAATGACTCAACTCAGAACAGGCATCTCTGTTGTTGTCATCCATCCAGTTACTGAACAGTGAACTTAAAGTTAACAGAAGAATTTAAAGTTTATTAAAAGACAGGTTTATGAGGACAGTTAATAAAAAGGTTTAAAGAGAGTATTTTTCTTAACTCACTGTACAGTTTTAAAGTTGTCAGTGCTTTTGTTTCCATGTAGAGGCTCTGCTTGTATCCTCACCCCTGTGTTTGACTATTTGGAGTGGATGTTATCAACCTTAATCTACCCTAACTGACCAATTAACAGCCTGGTGTCAAAGTGCCGCCGGGTCTCATTTGATGGCCGAGGGTCCGACCTCATTTTGTAAAATAGACGCCTGTCTCAAATAAACGCCAGGTTCGTTTAAACGCCTGGGGGCCATTATTTGAGATGAATGTTATCTTAACTTGGTTTCATGTAAGATCTTGCAATTTATTTGAACTTCCCAGTAATTTATGTCTCATGATGTCAGTGCACCTCAAACAGCAAATCTTCAAGCTCTCAGTTCCATGCAAAAAAAGAAAAAAAAAGATCTTCAAGGTGGTAACGCGTCGTTGTGAATGTGCAGATCTGCTATTTTGGCCGCATGAGACTGTCGTGGAAGTGGAAGGATACGGGCCTCAAGTTGTCACGCCCCTTTTCTTACTAATAAAGTGTTCTTGTGTAAAGTGTTCTCTGGACAATCTTGATATTTGCACTACTGTTCTTTAAAGTACTACAGTATATTGTTATACCTTGTATACCTATTGCTAAAAAAATAATAATAGTGGCCCAGTGCTGGCCAGTGCCAAAATAAAAGCCTGTTACCAATCGACGCCTGGTCTCTTTTAAACGCCCGGGCCACTAATTAGTCATTTACTGTCTCTCTGAAGGAAAGAGCAACAATACAGTTTAAATAGATTGATTGAAGGCAATCAACAAAAACAGCATTTGCCATTTTTCATGTTTTTCACTTTTCAATTTTTTTTTTAATCTTAGTTCTGTAGAAAAGAAAATCACTCTTCTTCTTCTGTGTTTTACGGCAACTGTTGTCCAAGTTTGAAAATCCACATTAGAACTGCAGCATCAATCAATCAATCAATGGATTTGGATGGATTTTGCGTTTGTTTTGTCTTCTCTTTTATTCCTTGTACTTGTGGTCATCATTGTCTCCAATCAGAAAATCTGAGGCTAGGACGTCTTGATGACGCTTGAAGAAAGGAAGCAGGTCTCAGAGGAGTGTGGACAGTGCAGTCCTCAGCTTTCTCTCTCTCTAAAGAGTCTCCAGCTGGTCCAGAACGCTGCAGCGAGGGTTTTGACGGGAGTTAAGAAGAGAGAACACATCTCTCCCACTTTAGCTTCTCTCCACTGGCTTCCTGTAGGATCTAGAATCGACTTCAAAGTCCTTCTGCTGACTTATAAGGCTCTCAGTGATAAAGCTCCATCCTATTTGAAAGAGCTCATTAGTCCCTACTGTCCCACCAGAGCACTCCGCTCCCAGAATGCAGGTCTTTTAGTGATTCCCAGTATCTCTAAAAACAGACTGGGAGGTAGAGCCTTTAGTTACCGGGCTCCTCTACTGTGGAACCAGCATCTCTCCATGGGTCAGAGAGGCAGACACTTTAACTACGTTTAAGTCCAGGCTTAAGACCTTCCTCTATGACAGAGCCTTCAGTTAGGACTGGTTCAGGTAGCTCTGAACCATTGATAGCTATACTGCTACAGGCTTAGACTGCTGGGGGACACATCAGGTTACATGGAGCCCTTCCCTCCTCTCCTCTCCTCTCCCCCTCTCTCCTCCCTGCACATTTTTGGAACTGTCACTACCACTACTTGTTGCACTTTGTAGTTTGGCCTTGGTGTCTCGCAGTCTCTCTGTGTTTCCACAGATCCACCAGTGCCCCAACCGCCGCCTGCATCGCCCCCCCCCCTCTTATTTCCTACTGTTACACCGGCCTGCGCTCCCCTTCCATGAACCAGTCTACCATCCAGTCCCCCATCAAGCTGGCTTGCTCTCCCTGCCTCCCCTACCAGAAGCTTCCTTCTTCAGCTGTTATTAACATTTCCGTGTTTCCCACATTTTGTATTGTAAACTGTTTTCTTGTCTGTAACAACATCTACTGCACGTCTGTCCGTCCTGGGTGAGGGATCCTCCTCTGTTGCTCACCCTGAGGTTTCTCAGATTTTTCCCTGTTAAAAGGGTTTTCTATGGAGTTTTTCCTCAGTCGATGTGAGGGTCTAAGGGCAGAGGATGTTGTTATGATGCCATGTGAAGCCCTTTGAGACAAACTGTTTGTGAAAACGGGCTATACAAATAAAATTGCCTTGCCTTGCCTTGCCTTTCTAGTTCCTGGTCTCCAGCCCTTCTCTCTTGTGGAGCAGCCAGCATCTCAGAGCCTTGTCCAAGACCTGCAGCCAAACTGCACCGTCTGCTCCACATTCACCTTTAAAAACTGAGTGGATGTCATCAGGGAGGGAAAATGCTGGAGTTCCTTGTCCTTTGCTTGGATTTGTTTGCTTTTTTATTGAGTTTGACTCGCTGGAAGAAGACTTGTTGATCCAGGAATGAAGCTGGATTCTTCTGTGCAGAGCATTCATTGAGTTGAAGTGTGGCTGTACATTCAATGATCAGTGTTATGGTTTCCTCTCCTGTGTTAAGTTGTTGCTCACACACACACACACACACACACACACACACACACACACACACACACACACACACACACACACACACACGCGTGTATCAACATGATGTTCCGAATGTTTCACTGTCTGTGGTTATCCAGCTCTCCTTGCCTCTTCACTGTCATTGTCAGAACTCTGAGCAGTCTTCCTCTCCAGGTGATGTCTCTGAGTGATGATGATTGCTGTCTGTTCAACCAGCTTCATTTGTTGATATCTGAGAAGGACTGAAGACAGCAAAGTGTGCTGATTGGCCAACAACCCCTCACAAGTCAAAGGTCACTGCTCTGAGGCGGACCAGTTTACTGTAACAGTGGTGGCACCATCCACTGCTGGCGCTCTCTTCAGTGCTTCTTGTTTCTGCCCTTTGTGTGTGAGCTCCTAGAGCAGCTGGTCCGGCTCCCCCCCTTTTCTTTTCTATTCCACGAATTTTTTGGGGGGATTTTCTATTTTTGTAATTCATCATCGATCTCGGCTCACGGTCGCTACACTCTTGACCTCCTGTGAGCCTTGAAGAGAGAGAAGCCACCTTTGTGTCGGAGAAGAGCAGCTTAGTCCAGGCAGCCAGCAGCCTGAGACCAGAGGGTAGCCCATCAACGCGCTTCCCTTCTTCATCGAGCGAATCTCAGCGGGAGCCACGGTCGACGAGGTGGAGGCTTTGGAGGCCGTCCTCCCACCAGTTCGTTGGAGAGGCGTCGTACATCGATGGGAGAATCCAGCTGAGAACGTGAGCCGGTTACGTTGGTTTTCACCGATTCAGGCCTGGACTCCTCCTGATTAAGAGTCTCATGCTCTACCGACTGAGCTAGTCTGGCTACACCTGAGTAGCTTCAATAGCCTGAAGTGATCAGAGTGAGAGACGCTACAAGCTCTTCATCAGACTCACAGTCACATGAGCCATCACATGATTGATGAATGACCACAAACACCTTCATCTTTGACAAAGAATTAAAATAAAAGGTGAACCACAGATGAGACACCAGTGGTAAAAACACTAAAGTGCTGTCAAGGAGAAACAGGATACGAGCAAACACACACACAAGTTACAGAGAGAGAACTCTCCCAGAGGGAACCACTCAAAGGAGAACCTAGAGATCATCAGGCTGGATGACCTCATCAACATGAGACAGGTGGATAGGAAACAAGCTCAGAGATGTCAGGAACATGAGATCCAAGTGGTGAGAGAGCAAGAACTGGTGAGGTTCCAGAACCAGGAGTGAGGTGGAGCCTGCATCACCTACTGGGAGCTTTTAGTCTAAGGTTCAACTTGGACTTGAATGATTTCTGCAGAGACAACGTGCAGGGAGGGAATTTGGAGATGAACAAGTTCCTCTCAGGCTTTCATGGAGTTTTCAGGGGTCAAACAGACCCTCCTCTGATTGGTTGTCAGATGTGTTCTCATTGCACCACAGCCTCCAGGTTGAGGGTTCTGATCCGAGTCAGACACATTGATTCTGATGCTGCTGAGCCTGAAGGGAGGATGAAGAAAGGAGTGTCTGAGAGAGCTTCACCAGACAAACTGTCCAGTTGAACAACAAACACTAGTCAGTAGGAATGTTGCTGCTGGGACCCTGATTCAAACCAGGGTTGCTGCAGCCACAACACAGAGGACTGACCACTAGAGGATCAGGGCCTCCTGGAGGCTGAGGTTGGAGCTGCTATGTCTTTGTCTCACTGAGAGATGAAAGACAATTGGAGTCCACAAAGAAATCATTGAGAAATCAAGGAGAGATCAAAGAAAGAATTCTAAGATCAAACACAGAACTCTGAGATCAAAGACAATTGGAGTCCACAAAGAAATCATTGAGAAATCAAGGAGAGATCAAAGAAAGAATTCTAAGATCAAACACAAACACAAACCCAACCCAACGACTCGGGTCCTGGACACCAGCAGACCTCTCAACACCTGCAGCATTTTTTCAGCTCCACACAAACCCAAAATTCACTGAATTTTTAGATCAAACACAAAACTCTGAGATCAAAGGTTGAAGTTTCCCAAGGTTCAGTTCTAGCTCAGACCCTCTTCAAGGTGGAACCAGCAGAGGAGCTCAGGAGAGATAACTGGACAGCAGCAGGACAGAACAGAGGCTCTCCACAATGGCAGGAGACAGGAAACAGGTTTGGACCATCTGGGCTTCTGTCCACTTTGATGGTTTTCAAACATTGAAGGAAATTGTAAAAATCAACATTGTGGTAAACGTTGGTTTGCCAGTGTGTTTACATCAGGATTTATATTTGAGTGTGTTTGCTCATCTGTTCCAGAAGCTTCTTCTAGAGTTGAGCCTGGATGAGTGGAGGGACCTTTTTGACCATCAGGACTGGTTTTTGATGGCCTGATGGTGCATCGGGGTCATCATGGTCCTCCACCATCTGCAGGGGTTCCAGGACTGTTGTGGTGTTTGTGGGAACTGCAGGGAGAAGCCCTCAGACCTGGAGAGGAAGTCCTGACACCAGCAGACCCCTCACCACCTGCAGCCTTTTTCCAGCTCCACCAAACCCACCATTCACTGCCTCCTCATCATCTGGGCATCAAAAGCAGCTCAGACCTGCTGCAGCTCAGAGACCTCAGCCATTTTTAGGATGTCTCCATGATTCTCCTTCACAGGATTTTCATTCAGAAACAAGAGAACTGTCAAAGACCACAACAGTTTTCAGCTTGCTGCTAAACAGTACTTCAACTACCATTCCACTGTGTAATGGCAGTGACTGATGTGTACTATATGCAGTACTAATCAAGTACAGCCCTGACTGATACTTTATCTCCAGTGATAGGAAGGATAAGAATGTTGAAATGGACCCAGCAGGAAGAGAATCTCAAGTCATGGCAACTTTACTGAGCAGCACTCAGTTAAGTTCAGGAAACACCAGACAGTTTTACCACCTGTCAGTGAAGTAGTCAGTAAAATAAATACTACACTGAACAGTAGTGGAGGGAGAGCAGAGCTGGAAATAAGACCTTACTGGAGGGAATGAATCTAGAAATGTTAGCGTTCTTTCAGTTGAAGAAATCAGATTTGGGAGGGATGCTCTGGACGTTTTCATCCATTTTTATTTCATCCAGATAAACAAATCATGTCTTCTACCTGGACAGAACACGCCTTTAAAAAGTATTTAGAAAGAATCCAGGTCCTGAGGGGGTTGTGGCTGTGGCTGTTCTGGTTGGTGTTGAGGCAGGGCTGCTGAGGAGGACGCTGGTGTGGATGCTCTCTGTGTTGCTGATGGCATGGATGGAGTGCTGCTGAGCTCTGCAGCTGTCTGAGCAAGGCTGCAGCGTCTGGGTCTCGGGGCGTCCGTTCCCTTCCCTCAGTGTGTGGCTTGACCAGGGAACTTCCCAGCTCCTCCACAAACATTCTCCTCTTGCTCTTCTTGGTTGAGCTCCACTCCTGGTGGATGTGGGTCCACAACACCAATGTTTCTATGCAGACTCATCAAGGATGCTGCAAAACACAAGAATCCACCCCAAGCCTTTCTCTTCAACCATGTTGAGGTCTTCATGGCTGGGATGATGCAGGTTCTCTTTCTATTTTTTTTTGAATGTTAAATAATTAATGTTTATTATGTTTTGTTCCAGTGTTAATTTGATGATCTAAACCTGATATTTAGACAATCAGACAGCACAAAAACAGAAAATGCCACCATATCATTGAAATTTTCTGACATACAAATGAAGGTGTTGACTCTTTTTGTATAAGCACCTCCCCTCTGTAGGGCTGGTGGCGCAATGGACAATGCGTCTGACTTCGGATCAGAAGATTCTAGGTTCAACTCCTGGCCAGCTCGCTTTAAACTTTATACTGAGAAGATGAAGTGAGAACCACTGATCAAAGTCACTGAAGTCCTCCCAGGTTCCCTCCTTGTCTGCTGGAAACATGAACACATGAATGATCCTGCTACCTCTCATGTTAAGCTGCACTTGACAGTGACAGCAGGAGAACAAAAATCCCAGTGTGTCATCAACATTTCCTGTCAAATCAATGATAGAAGCTGTTGAGTTTCTGTATCAGAACAAGGAGAAATGAGCCCCAATGAAACAGTGATGGTTCTTGATTATGATTTTGTTCTTCACTCCTACACCAGAGAGTGAAAGTGTGGGCTGGCTGGGAGCAACTGCCTGCTTCAGAGTGGGAGGAGCCTCAGGACTTTCCAGTGAGAGCTGCAAACTTCCACCAGCGCCCAGTGCCAGCAGGTCTTCATGATGGAGCTGAGAAGAGCACAACAACACCAGAGCACTGGAGAGGAGCACAACACTTCTTTGCTTCCTGGCCACTCTCATGTCTGTCTGTCCATCTGGAGCTGGGGGGAGGAGCTTCACATGTTTTTCTTTTTTAAAAAAGGGAATGACATGACTTCCTCTGTATGTTAGAATATGAACGACTAAAAATGTTCATCCCCAGTTCAAAGTTAGAATTAAATTTAAAGTAGAAAACTCTTCCCTCTTCAATCCTGTCACTCAGTGTTGTAAACTGTTTCAAACAAATTCTACTGTTCAACAGTTCAAGTGTTTCTAATGAAGCTGAATGTTCGCCTCTTCTTTCCTCAGTTGTGTTTCTTTCATGTCCTCCTGAGATCAAAGACAGAATTCTGGGTACAAATAAAGACACCATCAAAGCCCCCTGATGACATCATCATCAATTCTGTCTTTGATCTGTGTCTGTCCAGTTTGTCCTGAGTGGATCCAACAGTTTCCCATGGGTGACTCTGTCGTGGTCTCTCTCCTGCTGTCTCCAACTCTCAGAGTGCTTCTACTGGTTTCTCACCATCGTCCGTGTTGTTAGGCAGAGCACTGGTTAGGACTGAGGCCAGTGATGTCATCACCCCCAGCTGAGACCTGCCAGGTGATCCTGCTTCATTCAACTCTGCTGCCTCTGCCACTGCCCTGACTGGTGAGGCTGACAGCAGGTTCTCTCTCATCTAAACTCTCTGTTTACAATGGAGGCTGAAATCCTTGTGATTGGTGGTTCAATCATCAGGTCTGTTGAACTCCCAGGTGCCATCACCTGCTGTCTTCCTGGTGCCAAAGTTGTGGACATTATTGAACGTCTCCAGGACTCATTGATCTCCACCCCTCAGCTCACATCCTGATTATACAAGTGTGTGAATGACATCACGAAGAGGCAGCCAATCATACTTCATGACCAGCTTGAGTCTCTTGCTAGTTCAAATCAGAGTCTGGGTAAATTCTGTGTTTTTTCTGGCTCCATCTCTGCTCCTTCCAGAAGCAGGGAGCATTTCAGCCTCTTTCCAGTCTGCATGAATGCTGAAAGGCTTCTGTACTGTTTGGCTTTGCTGTTTCCTGCAGCTTGGACATCAGATTAGAATGAACCACACTCACTAACTCACCTGTTCTTAACCACTGAGAGCTGATTTGGTTAAACATGGAAAAACACTGACTCACTATGAGGATGTTCTCCTGCCCTGTGTGGGTGGAGCCAAGAGAGTAAAAAGACTGAGACCCAGAAATCAGGGCTTCTTCTCCTCCATCTTAAGGTGCTTAGACTGAAGTCTCAGCTCTGACTCTAGATCTGTTCTCTGTGTGCCAACATAAATGTGATTGGACCAGAGAAGTTGATGAGGATTTTGTTAACCTGAACCATGATAGAAAATTGTTTTAGTTTATTTGACAGCTGATTGAAGACGTGGGTCAAAACTGACCGTTAACATAGAGATGGGAACAGGAAGCTGACACAAGAGGAAGGTTCCAGCTATGAAAAAGGAGTCTGCAACCATTAACAGGAATGAGCGGAAGACAATGGATGAATGGATGGATGGATGTTCGTGAAAATTTAAACCAGACAACCACTGTAGTCACTCCTACATGATAAGCGCCATAATTTTTCTCACTCATGTCTTTTTTTTTTTAACTGGTTCCATGGTGTAATGGTTAGCACTCTGGACTTTGAATCCAGTGATCCGAGTTCAAATCTCGGTGGAGCCTCCAGCAAGTCTGTGACGGACATTGAAAGAGGAATTGCATTTTTCTATGGCCAACTCGTGCTACTTGGCTGTGGCTGGTTGGGAGGAGGCTCAGGCCCTAACAACGCTGCCACCACCTTCAATTAAGACCTCAGTTTTGTCCTGGTTGAGCTGGACAAAGTTCTCTGTCACCATGACAGGTAAATGGACATCAACTGGTCCTGAGTCATCAGGAGACACGGCCATGTGAAAAGAAAGAATCGCTGCTAGCTTGACAAAGAACTGCACAAACCAGGTTCAAGCTGGACTTTGGACCCTGGTATCTGCAACGACTCCATCAACTCCTAATCTAGTATCTTTGCTGAGGGTCCAACTATTTTACAGAACATTTGAGCATCACAACACTTAGCAGGACCTTCAAGTTGGATTCTCAGAGACTATTTCCCCAACCACTACATTGGCATCTACACTACCCAGATAGCAGGAGTCTTTGGGCCAGATCTGTTTGAAAGCTTCCTGATCCGGCTGTGGTGCACACATGACGGTTGTGGCCCACACATGAAATACAGGTTTTAACCCGAAAGCTCCAAAATCCAAGGTGAAATGAAAATGTGTGGAACTAACTGGATTCGGTCCGAACATCCGAAGGTGCCAAATACTGAAGTAAAATCAGAACTGGACCAATCCTGGGTCTGGTGTGGTGCTGATCTGCAATCGGGATGCGGGCCGTTTTTGGGCCATCGTGCGTCGAGACACTGTTTGTGTTCAAAGTTAAAATCCCACAATAAGAAGTAGCTGAATCTGACAGGTGAAGGTTTGGAACTACAAGATGGTTGATGTTTCCTTGACTTGATGCTCTGACTGTCAGGGTGGATGACAGCTTCTTCTGCTGCTGCATCTGAGTGGCTAAGATTTGTGTCCAACCAGATCAACTTAAAGAGCTTCAACAGACAAACTGTCCAGTTTAACAACAAATACCAGTCAGTAGGGCTGGGTATCGATTCAGATTTTCCTAATCGATTGGATTCGATTTTCCGAGGTCCGATTCAATTCAATTCACAATTCAATCTGATTCAACGTCCATTTATTTATTTATTAAACCTGACCAAGTGACTGACAACAAAAAATGAATGTATATAAATCAAATTGAAATAAATTACAAGATAGACATTGTAAATAAAGTTTCTCCAAAGATGACACACATAAACAGGACACTCACTTAGCTACAACTGTCTCACAGCTTTTGTGCAATAACACTACAATGGTTGTGACAACTGCATCAGAACAGAATTAACAGCCATCTGTTGACTCAAATAAATGTAGGCAAATTAAAATAGCGCCAATATCTCAGTTTTTTGGAACATGGTCTGTATATTTGAAACATACAATGTAAACTGAAAAACACCATCAGACAAGTGGTGACATTCCATCTTGTTTTCCAGGCATTCTGAACTTCCTGTTTGGGTTTGGTTTGTTTTTCATTCATGCAAAAAAGAAAAGTATTTACAAGTCTAAACAGTTCTGAATTACTCCTTAAAGGGTTTTCTTGACACACGAATGAAAAAGATCTTGTAAACTTCTGAACAATAATCACAAACCTAAGTCCATAAAACTTCAAGACCTGTCATCCCTTTTCTTACTTGTTGGAGAGAGTAAGATTTTTCTGCATGAAAAGGAGTTGATCAACATGTTGAGGAGTAAGGCAGCTCCTTTTTGCCGTCACAACATCCCCAGTGGTGGAAAAAACCCGCTCGGACGGGACACTGGTACCAGGTACACAAAGGTACCGTTTTACTTGGTGGGCCAATAGGGGATCCTGCTTTGCATGTGTTCTCCACCAGCTGAGAGGATTCTCAGAGAGTGGAATGGGTGTTACTTCCCTGTATATTTTGATTTCATCCTGGGCCTTTTCAAATACAGTTTTCTGTGTAACTGTGTCTTTCCGCATGTAGGCTGACCCTAGGAGAGACATCAGTGCTGAGGATTCCTTTGGTCTCTTTGGTGGAGCAACATCTTCAACGGGATCAGGCACAGCTTCTTCTTTTCCACCAAAAGCAGATGTTTGCTGTTTGAAAATAGCAAGAAAATGATCTGGAAAGACACTTGGAACACAATTTAGAATACAACTGCTTAATATTAAAATAATGAAGACAAAGTAAATTTGAGATGAATACAGTAAAGTACAAAAACTGTAGGAAATAAGGTTTTTTTTGGTGTCAATGACTTACATTAGAAGCCTCCGCCTGTGCCACAACAGAAGCTTCAGTCACCAGTCGGGAGAATGTGTGGTTCCAGGCCTCATCAGACAAGAAAGGCAGAGCCTTGAAACGAGGGTCTGACGCTGAAGCAACATAGAGCCTGTCCTTCAAGGCACGAACCTTGAAAAGATATATTTGATCACTTAAATATAATTTAATTGGAAATGAATGTGCATGAATGCACACGCATTCACCTACATACTTTTTAAGCTTACCTTGAATTGAGGTTGTTGTCTGCTGCTGTCCTGACCTCTTTGATGACTGTTGAATCCTTGGGGACACAGCGCATCTCTTCCAACAGTTGTGCATGCAAAGGTGCAATGATGGACAGAGTCGGGGATTTTTCCTCAGACGTGGCAAGAGTAGCTGCTTTCAGTGGCTGAAGGGCTTTGACCACATCCTCTGGGACTCTTACGTCCACTTCTGTCAACGTGCAGACATCTTTCTCGTTTCTGCGTACTTCAGGTGACAGCAGAGCTGCTGAGATGGCTGGTTGCTGCTGGAGGAAACGGTCCAGCATCTCCAGTGAGCTATTCCAACGTGTCACCACGTCAATCACCATCTTGTGCTCAGGAAGCTCCAGCACCCTTTGCTTCTCACTGAGGATGCGGCTCGCCGTAGAGCTACGATGAAAAAATGCAGCCATGCGTCTGACTCTGCCGAGCAAGCGTGCAGCTGTAGGGACTTTCAGCGCAGTTTGCGAGGCTAAATTAAGAAGGTGTGCAAAGCAACCAATGTGCAACAAGCCCGTCATCTCCGCAGCGCGGACAATATTTGCTGCATTGTCAGTTTCGATGGCTGCCACCTTGTTCCTAAGCTTCCACTCGCCTATTGCACTGAATAACAGTTCGCTGAGTTTTCTCGCTGTGTGGCTGGTTTCCACGGCTCTGGTTTGAAGAACATGGCATGCGAGGACCCAGTCGCTAATGTAGTGAGCTGTAATGGTCAGATATGAATCTGTTGCTCTTGACGTCCAACAATCACAAGTCAATGCCACGTTCTCTGCTGAGTGAAGCGAAGTTTCGATGCTTTGTTTTAAGCTTGCGTTCATGTTTGGTATTGTCGAATGTCTTTGCATATAAAAACTGCGACAGCCTCGGTTATCTTATACCTGCTCCAGGCTGCGTTGTTTGAGCCGTGTCGACTGGTTTTCTGCTGGGTGATGTCTTGACAAGTGGAGATTTGTCGTATTCCCACAGTACTTTACCATCCCGTTGCATAGTTTGCATATTGCCCCCCCCCCAAGTCGTCGTTTTCTCCGTCCTTAAAACCAAAGTGCACCCAAACATCGGCCTTTAATCTCACCGAGTGTGCCTTCAGGGTTGTGCTTCAGTCCGCCATGTTTGCTTGACTGGTAGTAAATTCTCGCAAGATCACATTCCATTAAAACTGCCGCCAAACGCTGATCACGCGAGACTGCCAGAGTTGATACACAGGCTGTTCTCTGCAAGTTAGGAATCGATCTGTGGGTTTTATGAATCGATATCAAACCATGAAAAGGAAAATTGATTCAAATGGATTAAATAGATTTTTTAAACCCAGCCCTACTCATTAACGATAAATCTTCCATGCAAACCAAAGTTAAACACGGTGTTCCCCAAGGTTCAGTGCTGGGGCCGATACTCTTCACTTTATATATGCTTCCTTTAGGTCATATTATTCAAAAACACTCCATACATTTCCATTGTTTCACAGATGATAATCAATTATATTTATCAATAAAGCCGGATGAAGGCCAACAGTTATCCAAACTACAAACATGCATTCCAGACATGAAGGCCTGGATGACTTATAACTTGTTACTGTTCAACTCTGATAAGACAGAAGTTCCTGTGCTTGGCCCAAAACCCCTTAGAGACACATTATCTAGTGATGTCACTGCTCTATTGTAACTCTTTATTATCATATATTTTTATTTACTTTATTATCAGGCTGTACTAACAAGTGGTTGAAGACTCTGCAGCTGGTCCACAATGCAGGTGCATGCATAGAAATAAAGCGTAAAGCATAGACAAGAAGCATAGACAGAAACTAGGAAGAGAGAGCACATCACGCAAATCTTAGCTTCGCTGCACTGGCCTCCAGTAAAATCCAGAGTAGTGTTTAAAATCCTTCTCCCAGCTTGTGAAGCTCTTAAAGGACAATTCCATTGCAAAACAAACCAAATGTGTGTTCTTGTATTATTAATTATTTTTGAAGAATTGCAGGGATGTATTTTTGCAACATCCAAAAGTAACCTGGTTTGGTTGCATACTGCAAATTAGCTCTCAACACAGGTTTAACAGAAAAGTCACGCAGAATCTTGTGTCTTTCATGATGTTTCTTGTGTTGCAGCAGGTATCTGGAGGGTGGGGAGCTGTTCATTCCTCCTAGTTGGAAGCACCTGGGCCCATTTTTGATTTATCGTGGTGTTTTTTTTAGTTAAATACATTCATTATTGGCTTTCAACCTGCGTCTCCCACTCTTTTGTCATGGCTTCAGTGTCATGTTTGGAAAAATGGTTTCTCCCCACTGTGCATTCTCATGTGTCTTTTCAGGTGTCCCTTTACCGAGAATCTTTTAGCACAAACTGAGCAGGGGAATGGTTTCTCCCCAGTGTGCGTTCTTATGTGATTTTTCAGTTGTGCCTTTATCAAGAATCTTTTAGCACAAAGTGAGCAGGGGAATGGTTTCTCCCCAGTGTGCGTTCTCATGTGTTTTTTCAGATTTCCACTGTCTGACCATCTTTTTCCACAAACTGAGCAGGGGAATGGTTTCTCTCCAGTGTGTGTCCTCATGTGGTTTTTCAGATATCTCTTTTCCGAGAATCTTGTGCCACAAATTGAGCAGAGGAATGGTTTCTCTCTAGTATGTGTTCTTATGTGGCTTTTCAAATATCCTTGAACAGAGAACATTTTTCCACAAATGGAGCAGGGGAATGGCTTCTCCCCTGTGTGAGTTCTCATGTGCATTTTCAGATGCCCATTTTCTGAAAATCTTGTGCCACAAACTGAGCAGGGAAATGGTTTCTCCCCATTGTGCATTTTCATGTGTCTTTTCAGACCTCCCTTTTCTGAGAATCTTTTGCCACAAACTGAGCAGGGGAATGGTTTCTCTCCAGTGTGTCTTCTCATGTGTCTTCTCAAATTACCCTTTTCTGAGAATCTTCTGCCACAAACTGAGCATGGGAATGGTTTCTCCCCAGTGTGTGTTCTCATGTGATTATTCAAACTCCTTCTGTTCCTAAAACCTTTACTGCATGTTGAGCACCTAAAAGGACGCTCATCCTCACTGACTTCTGTCTCAGATTCAGAAGGACCAAAGTTCACGTTCCTGACGATATCTGATTCTCTTTCAGTCTTAACTCTTTGCTCTTTTGAGCTGCAATGAGTCACTTCCTGTCCTGGGCTCAGTTTCTGAAGCAAATTCCTCCTTGAGGTGGCCGTGTTATCAGGTCTGACCCAATCATCCTCACTGACTTCAGTCTCAGCTTCAGAAGAGTCTGATATCTGGTCATCAGTCTCAGGTTGTACAAGTGGATCTGGATCTACCTTGCTGGCTGGTTCTGGTTCTGGTCCTCCATACTCTTCTCCATCAGCTTCTGTTTTCAGAGGATGAATTGGGCTGCTGCTCAGAGACTCTTCTTTCAAGTTCTCCTCAGTTAGACTCTGATGAAGCTGTGGGAACTGAGGTTTCTCTTCGTCCCCTTCACTCTTCACAGGGACCAGAGTGAAGGGGAACGTGGTGATATCAGCCTCCTCCTGCCCTTGAAGCTGCCCTCCCTCCTCACTGGTCCAGAGCTCCTCCCACTCCTCTTTAATGTGGGGGGGCTCTGGGTCCTGCAGCTCAGGGGGAACCTCTTCTTTAATCACCAGCAGCTGCTCCACATCTGCAGGACACAAACAGCAACATCAGAAATCTCTTCATTTGACTCTGAAACAGCGGAGCAACAGACAGAAACAGAAATCAACTCAATGAAAAGAGACGTCCTGCTACTGACGACCAGTCAGCAAACTGGGAACAGAAACGCTGGCTTCAGATGCTTGGATCAACGTTGGGTCACCCAGGTCAAAGGTCACCGGTCCCCTCTGCTGAATGGTTTTGTCCATTCATAATCACAAGGTGAGGTTTAACCACTCTAACAACACCAAATAGCCGTCAGCTATTAAAATCTTCTATGTTTTTACATTCCTGCTCAGTTGGAACACAATGGCCCTCATTACAGACACAACAAGACCAGAGACACTTGCTGGCTACCATTAGCATGAGTGCCGCCTCCCAGTGTCCTGGTCAGTGTGTGGGGTCCAGGGACGTCCTCTCCACTGGGAAAAGTGGGACAATTCTTGAATGGCCGGTCCAGCCCAGGCCAGCTGGGCAGGGAACAAAAATAACTTTTTAAAAGGCCTGTATAGTTTCCATTATAGGAGGCACAGTGGTGCAGTGGTTCAACCTGTCACCTCACAGCAACAAGGTTCTGGGTTCAAGCCCCGGCTCAGGCACAGGATCTTTCTGTGTGAGTCTGCATGTTCTCCCTGTTCCTACGTGGGTTCTCTCCAGGTTTTCTGGCTCTGCATTTGTATTCCACATGTAGCTGAGTCAATGCTTATGATATCATTTTACTCTTAATTTGGTGAACTTTCTAAACCTCTAATACTGTAATATTGTAGTAGTAACAGTGTGATGGCCTTTTATTTTGAAGTGGAAACTCTTCTCATTGTTCTGTGCTCTTGATGAATGGTTGATGGTCTTCAAGGTTCCTGTTCATGTTGGAGCACTGGAGGTCTGAACCACTGAGACACTCAAAGAGCTGCATGAGTGACGTCGCTTCAAGCTGGCAGAACAACTCCAGCCAGGGTCCTGCTGAGTGTTGTGATGCTCCGTGTTTAGCTGTCAAGCTAGCAGCTCTGGACTCACTGATCTGGACTGAAACTGCATTGAAATGAAACAACAGAGCTTCACTGGTGTCTGCAGGAGGTTTGCCTTTGGACTTTGTCCCCTAAAGCTGCTGTAACATTGGTTCATTCTGACGGGACTCATTTGGATATCATGTGACTTGCTGCAGGAGACAGAGAGACTGCTGACACGTGTGTGTGTGTGTGTGTGTGTGTGTGTGTGTGCGCTGACTGTTTTGATGTTGAGGTGTTAATTGTCATGTTGTATGCATTTCTTTGAAGGTTTTAAATTAAATCAGTAACAACAGGAAATAAAACAATTGTTTCAGGTCGACTTTGTTTCCTGAGTCCCTAAAACTTCCCTTTATGTTGGTAACAATGCAGCAGGAGCCTGGTTCACATTCTGGTCCACAAGTTAGCAGCAGTTGGTGATCCAGTGTGAACGTCATTCAGGCGAGGTGTTGTTGTGGTTCAGTTCAATGGTAACACGCTGCTACTGATTGTTAAGGCAGGGCTTCTTAACAGGACCCAGGAATGAGGGGCCCAGCAGGTCCCTGGGGGACTCACCTGCTCTGTCCAGCCTGACTCGGGGCTTCAGCACGGCATCGAGCAGCAACCTCTGCCGGCGGTTCTCCCGCTCGTACTCCGCCACGGTTTCCTCCAGCAGAGCCACGATCTGCTCCGCGGCCGCCGCCAGCCGCTCGGTGAGCAGCGCTCTCAGCACCGGGACTCCAGCCGCTGAGTCTCCTTCTCCCAGCTGCAGCAGGAAGTCTTCAGCGGAGGCGAGGATCCGCTCCTGGACCGACACCCGCAGCAGCTGCGCGGCGCACATGTTGAGGTTCTACCGGCGCCACTCAGCCTTCAGGAGACAAAGACCGAGGCCGGGGGTTCACGGACTTCTCCTTCTTTCCTTGTTGTGTTCAAAGCTTCCCGCGTCTTCTTCTCGTTTTGTGAAGCGCGTATTGATGACGTATATGGTGACGTCCGAAGCCTCTTCAGCCGGCAGTGACCACGTGACTGATTCAGGACCTGCTTCTCCGGCTTGGCGTGAGGTTCTAAATGTAAAGCAGTGAAACGCCGTGGTTTCCTCCCTCTGGTTCGCGCGTCTGTTGGAGCTCCACGGCAGGAGAAATCGCTTCAAGAAACCCAACAGACTTGATTTGAAAACGTTGGAAAAACTTCTTTTTTTAATAAAAATTGTAAAAACCAAGCGTCCTCATTCCCATCACTTTCACTGAGACTTTCACATCATGGTCCCATTGTTCAAAGACATGGAACGATCCAGTATGAACGCAAAGACTTCAATGATCTCATTGTGTTCACGGGTCATCAAATCAGTGTCAGTTCAGTCGGTCAAGCCTGCAGGGAAGTTTACAGTCCAGCAGGTGTCAGTATTCAGTGACAGTCACACAGTGTCATGGCGTCCACAGGCTTCATGACGCCTCATCCACCCTTCACTCCTGTCTCGTCCTTGTGTGCTCACTCCAGCCCGTCGATCCACAGTTCCTGCCACAGCCTCTACCTTGTTAATGCAGCCGTGCCTGTCTTGTGTTCTTCGGCCTCTGAGAGTTTTTGAAAGTTTTATCCGATAGTCTAGATTTAGTGGATACGTTTGCAGCCGTTTGGTTTCTCTGCTCGGAGTACAAGAACATCAACGTCCCTTGCCGTGAACCCTGCTTCTGTCCTGTGTCTGAGCCTGGTCCTGTCAATCACAATGATCCAATTTTTGGAACTGACCATATCTTTCTTTCAAAAACAAAAGAAATCAAGAGAGCGATTTCCTCCGTGATGGCATGAAAAGATCTTCCTCACAAACGTGGACGATACAAAGCTCTCTTCCTCTTCATCTCCAATTATTTGACCAAATTTGGCCGTCAAACTGGAGAGAAAACTCAGCCCTGTTGAACTCTGGCAGCTTTCCATTTACAAATAACACGTGTCCACGTGACAAAGTGTGTGAGCAGGAAGGAAGGGAGGAGGGGGGCTGAGAAAATAACAGCAGATCCCTGGATGGAGACCCCGTGCTCTTCTCTCCACCTCTCTTCCTCCCTGCTCTCTCCATCCCTCTTGAACAACACTGCAGGTGAACAGTTAGCATTGCTCTGTTTGATGGAGCTGCGTTCAGGGAATGAGCAAGTTTCCCTTTGTGTCACTGCTTCTCTACTAATCTGATCTCTGATCAGTTCACCAAGAAGAGTCTGGGGTCAGGGGCTTGATGAGTAGAGCTGTTTAGTCAGGAGGAGGCTGCTCTGATTGGTTCCTGACACTGAAACAAGGCCAAAGCTCAAGTACACAGGCTCACATATTGAAGTATTCTCAGTCTTCCCACTTCAAGTATTTTCCCACTTCAAGTATTTTCTACTCTGCACACCAAGTTACCTCTTATGTTAAGTTACTAGCTGAGAGTTATGCAGGACACTTGGATGGAAACATAACCTTTTTCTCTAATCAGCACAACAATGTGGGCGTGTAGTGAATCAACACCATAACAGTAACGAGGAATGAACGCAGCAGCCATCTTGGAATCACCAGGTTTACAAGGCTTCCACTCGGTGAGAGCAACCCCTCGATGGAGGAGAAGAAGCCGGACCATCAAGAAGACCTGAAAGAAGACAGCAGAGGCAGGAAGAGGGACCAGAGACACACAAACAGACACAACACTGCCACCTTCTGATCTGATGACATCAGAGTTGAATGTGTGGACTATTTGGAGGCCAAGCCTCACAATAAAAGCAGCATTTTCATGGGAATGTGTTCCATCCAGGGCTGCACGGTGGTGCAGTGGTCAGCACTGTCTCCTCACAGCAAGAAGGTTCCTGGTTCCAGTCCCGGCTCCAGCACAGGATCTCTCTGTGTGAGTCTCCATGTTCTCCTGTTCCTGTGTGGGTTCTCTCTGGTACTCCAGCTTCCTCCCACAGTCCAAAGACATCAAGAGGGGACCAGGTTAATCCAGACTCTAAATTGACTGTAGGTGTGACTGTGAGAGCGAATGGTTGTCTGTCTCTATGTGTTGGACCTGTGATGGACTGGTGACCTGTCCAGGGTGAACCCTGCCTCTCGCCTGAAGATACTGGCATAGGCTATGGACATCAGGCAGCTGGTGTGTTGGTGGATCTGTGGATCCTGCTGGAAGAAGCAGGGTGGAGCTCTGAATGGTTCCTGTCTCAAAGAGCTTCTCTGTGCAGCTCCCATCAGCTCCTAAAAACAGGAAACCAGCAGATTCAGTGTTGAACAGTGGCATTAAAATGATGCCAGTGCTGGTTGTCTCTGTCTAAGGGTTTTGAGGGCATCCAGCTGCAGCCAGGAGACAAACAGGGATGCTGCTTGAGGACATCATCCAGGAGGCTGTCCATGGGGTGGAGCTGGGGTCTCAGACTGGGGACATTGGACAAGAACTTCTCAGAGGAAACTCATCATGGTGGCTCAGTGAAGAAAACTAGACCTGAGCTGCCTGCTGGAACCTAGCAGGTGAAGGACAGAGCTCCACCTCTTTGGAGACACCACCACTGTGGGCTCATGTTGGCAAAAGAAGTGGGTCAGTATTTCACACACACACACACACACACACACACACACACACACACACACACACACACACACACACACACACACACACACATACATGCATGTTCTTACACACAGAGACTTTTCCTCTGTTTTTGTTTTTTACTGGTTTTGAACCAGTAACTGGTTTCTGTTGGTTTGATTTGCTTGACTGGTTGTTGTTTGTTGACCTTCCAAATCCACATTTTGGGTTCTGGCTTGTTCTGCTTTTCATTTTGTGTTTGTATTAAAGTTCTGTTACTGAAAAAGAGACTTCTTTCTCTTTTTCTTGAAGTAAATATATGAGGGTCGAAACTGACCCATAACACCATGGATGTTCCAATAGTTAATGATATTAAAATGAATACTAAATCAAACCAGTCCATGTCAGAGATGTGTTCTAACACCCTCAGTAACGGTCAGGAAACACAACAACCTTTGGTTCATTTCTAGGATTTTCTTGAGGTTCATTTTACCATTTTTTAAACTGAAATCGAGGGTTTAGTGACTATAAAAAGGTCCAGAGGCCCACAACTAAATCTTCAAACCAATATTTCCATGGATAAGGAAGCCTAACAAGGTCACCAAGAGATGGAAACAACTTGGAGGATAGAAAATTGTTTTAGTTTATTTGACAGCTGATTGAAGACGTGGGTCAAAACTGACCGTTACCATAGAGATGGGAACAGAAAGCTGACACAGAGGAAGGTTCCAGCTCTGAAAAAGGAGTTTGATCAAAATCTTGAACTGCCAGTAGAAATATCCTTTTGTATGTTGACCTTTGTTGACAGAAGTCACTTTAGCTTGGCAGTGAAAAGAATGGCTGCTAGCTTGACAAAGAGCTGCACAAACCAGGTTCAAGCTGGACTTTGGACCCTGGTATCTGCAACGACTCCATCAGCTCCTAATCTAGCAGCTCTGCTGGGTCCAACTATTTTACAGAACATTTGACAGACCTGTGGAGCAGTGAGGACACACATGAGTTGATCACATGATCCACTGAAGCGCCATTTTACCCTGGTACTGAGGTCACCAACATGAGCTGGAGTTGGGAATCTTGAACTGAACCTGGTATCACAGCGACACCTACTGCTGCAAAATGGAACAGCAACACTGAACCCAAGTACAGGATTGGAGGGAGACTGATGGTTGCTGTTTGGGTTTTTGAAGAACAAGGAGGGCGTGGCTTCAAGCTGGATTCTCAGAGACTATTTCCCCAACCTCTACATTGGTATCTACACTGTCCTCCAGTCATGTGACTGAAGTCATCCAGTCACGTGACTGAAGTCATCCAGTCATATCAGTGATGTCACTCTGCAGGACTGTCATTGCCGTCTCATTCTAGAAAAGAATCCAGACTCCACTTTTATGGGGCAGTTTTGGTCTTTAAAGACTTGACAGTTCCAGGAGATTTAGTCTGGCTCAAGATCTTCAGATCAACCCAGGACAGAAGGCTGTGACTCCATTGGATTGTGTAGTTGGAGCATTCAGAGATCTGGTGGATCTCAGTAGGAGCTGGATTTATCCACTGAATGATCCTGGTCAATGTGATCCTGCTCCTCCATCTCTCAGGCTGACAGAGCAGGAGGACCTGACTGAGAAGAAAGCTGCCCTTGAGCAGCTTCAGTCTCTGTGTGACAACACACAGGCAGAAAACCTGAATTTGAGGGAACAAGTTTCTACTCTTGAACATGAGAATAAAAGAGCAATCCAGGAGCTCCAGAACCTCACTGCTGTGGTGGCCAACCTCCAAACGGTCCAGGACAAGAACCAGACTCAGATAGAAGATCTGAACGCAACAGTCCACAGTCTTCAGTGTGAGGGGAGGAAGGTTGATGGAGAGAACAATGAGCTCAGAAAAGAGCTGACCCAGGTTCAGTCTCTGAGGGAGAGTGAACAGGTGGAGATGAAATGTCTTGAGGAAGACCTGACAGAGAAGAAAAGTGCACTTGATCAGCTTCAGTCTCTGTGTGACAAGAGATGGACAGAAAACCAGAATTTGTGGGGACAGGTTTCTAGTCTTGGACAAGAGAAGATTATTGCATATCAGCTGGTAGAGAACATGTCTGCCATGGTGGGCAACCTTGAATCTGTGAGGGAGGAGAACCAGACTCAGATCAGAGACCTGAACACACAACTCCACAATCTTCAGCTTCAGGTGAAGATGGTTTACAAGGAGAAGTGTGACCTCAAGTGTGAGCTCAACTCCATCCAAGCAGAGAAGAAAAAAATGAGACAAGAACTCACTGAGAAGAAGGCGACTCTTGAACAGCTGAGGTCCCAGAGTGAGGAGAGAGAGGCAGAAAATGGATGTTTGAGGAGACGAGTTTCTACTGCATCTCAGGAGACAGAGACCTTCACTGCAGAGTTGGCCCACCTTGAATCAAGGAAGGACCAGGACCCCACAAAGAGTGACAGTCTGAACGGTGAAGTTCAGAGTCTTCTATGTGCAGTGAGAACACAAAAGAAGAAAAGGAGCAGTGCTCAGAGGGAAATCCTGGGAAATCTTCATGATTTAAAAAGCTGTTTGAAAGAGGAAAATCATAACCTTCAAGTGAAGGTCCAGCAAACTTCTGAAGAGCAAGCAGACTCTCCCCTACGTCCAGCCAGAGAAGAGCAAACAGACTCTCCCCTACGTCCAGCCAGAGAAGAGCAAGCAGACTCTCCCCTACGTCCAGCCAGAGAAGAGCAAACAGACTCTCCCCTACGTCCAGCCAGAGAAGAGCAAGCAGACTCTCCCCTACGTCCAGCCAGAGAAGAGCAAGAAGACTCTCCCCTACGTCCAGCCAGAGAAGAGCAAGCAGACTCTCCCCTACGTCCTGCCAGAGAAGAGCAAACAGACTCTCCCCTACGTCCAGCCAGAGAAGAGCAAGCAGACTCTCCCCTACGTCCAGCCAGAGAAGAGCAAGCAGACTCTCCCCTACGTCCAGCCAGAGAAGAGCAAGCAGACTCTCCCCTACGTCCAGCCAGAGAAGAGCAAGCAGACTCTCCCCTACGTCCAGCCAGAGAAGAGCAAGCAGACTCTCCCCTACGTCCAGCCAGAGAAGAGCAAGCAGACTCTCCCCTACGTCCAGCCAGAGAAGAGCAAGCAGACTCTCCCCTACGTCCAGCCAGAGAAGAGCAAGCAGACTCTCCCCTACGTCCAGCCAGAGAAGAGCAAACAGACTCTCCCCTACGTCCAGCCAGAGAAGAGCAAACAGACTCTCCCCTACGTCCAGCCAGAGAAGAGCAAGCAGACTCTCCCCTACGTCCAGCCAGAGAAGAGCAAGCAGACTCTCCCCTACGTCCAGCCAGAGAAGAGCAAACAGACTCTCCCCTACGTCCTGCCAGAGAAGAGCAAGCAGACTCTCCCCTACGTCCAGCCAGAGAAGAGCAAGCAGACTCTCCCCTACGTCCAGCCAGAGAAGAGCAAGCAGACTCTCCCCTACGTCCAGCCAGAGAAGAGCAAGCAGACTCTCCCCTACGTCCAGCCAGAGAAGAGCAAGCAGACTCTCCCCTACGTCCAGCCAGAGAAGAGCAAACAGACTCTCCCCTACGTCCAGCCAGAGAAGAGCAAGCAGACTCTCCCCTACGTCCAGCCAGAGAAGAGCAAACAGACTCTCCCCTACGTCCAGCCAGAGAAGAGCAAGCAGACTCTCCCCTACGTCCAGCCAGAGAAGAGCAAGCAGACGCTCTCATATGTTCTTCTGCAGAGGAGCGACGGGATTCTGCTGCATATCCTGCAACTGAAAAGCAGAATGATGGGGGCACCCTGGAGACTGGACCTGCTAAGGGTCAAACCAGAGGTCTACTGAGCCGTGTGACATCTGGTGTAGAAGATGTTCTGTTTATGTTCATAGTTTTTTCTTTGTGTGCTTTTCCTCAACTTTGTTTTCTTTGTTTGTTCTATATGATGATACCTTGATCACCACAGCAGTTGATCCCAGCTTGATTAGCTGAGTGCTTTGCAGTCTAAAGCACTTTAGTGATACCTGTGGGGTCCCTTATCCTCCCTGACCACAGGGATTCAGCCTCACTGAAGGAGAGTGAACCTTCCAGTTTGCAGCTCCTAGACTCTGGAACGCTCTCCCACTGGACATGAGGACGCTGAGGACGCCTTCAGAAAGAAGCTAAAGACCCATTTGTTTAGTAATATTATTGTTCATGATGGAATCGTCCCTCTGTACCTGCCCACAGAGGTCAAGAGGTCAAATGATTCCCTGTTTAAAACAGCTCTTCCATCACATGGATGTGCATCCCAACAGTCAGAGCTCACCGATGCTCCTATTCCCTCCGGTGGGAGGCGCTACGAGTGACTGAGGGTCAGGGGGGTCAGGCTAGTCCAGATAGTGGGTCTGTATGAGGTTGTTAGGGAGGGATAAGGTAGTGGCAGAGTTCAGGCTGTAGCTGTGCTCCAACAGTTGAGACAGGGCAGGACAAAAAATGACATCCTGATGGCGTTAGGAGTGATTCTTACAAGAACGAATCAATAAAAGTGGGTGGTGACCTGCTCATGTGACGCTTGTGTTGATGATTACTGGGTCTCCTCCATGCTCATTTATCATGAATGAATCCCTCGAAGTAAAACACCTAATGTCTCCTGAGTTGTTTCACAAAATGTGTGTGTGTGTGTGTGTGTGTGTGTGTGTGTGTGTGTGTGTGAGTGTGTGGGCAATAACTACAAGTTATCTATGTATAGATCAAAAAATTATGAATCAGTTGGATACATTGACAGTGGAAGTTCAGGTTTCCTGTAATTCAGTTTGCAGACAACACAGAAAACTGCCCCTGACCCCTCCCCTCATTCTGGAGGCTTTAACATGAAAATGAAAATGCTGAGAGACACAAATGCAAATCAGAGTATTTGACCAGAGGTGACATTTTTTAATGCTTTTCTTGTTATATTTGTTATATATGTTCTGTATGGTTATATTTGTTATGGTTGTTATGGAGTTTATGGTTATTATCTCTGTTTCTTGTGTCTTTGTCTTTGTTGTCCTCCCCTTCGTCCGTCCTGGATTTTTGACCCTGGTTGCAGGAAGCGTGTGACCTCAACTCCTTTTTCTGTGTTGCTGAACGTAGAGCCTTGCTTCATTGTGTTAGCTAAAGTGTGATCCTCCCTGCTAATTCCTTATTTCGTTGACAAATTACCCACCAAAAATTAATACCTACTTGCTTTATTTGGCTGAAGTTTAAAAGACCATCATTCTTGTAGCAACAGTCTTTCTGCCTTGTAAACACGCTAAGCTAACGATGGCTTCTCCCTCTTGTCCTCCTCTCTCCTGCTCAGAGTGCCACATGTTTTGTTCCTCCTCTGCCTCCTTTAGTGATACTGATAAGTGTGTTAAATGTAGTTTTCTTGTTGTGTTGGAGGTGAGGCTTAGCGATGTTGAATTGGACCTGCAGCGGCTCTGCACCAAAAGCTGCAAGAGCTAGCCAACCCTCACTCGCTGGTGCAGACCAACTTAGCTTAGCTCCTGGCTTAGGCCCAACTAGCGCTCCCCCAGAAGCTCCCAAGCATCTGGGAGAGCGCCAAGAAAAGTTGGGCCTAAGCTAGGATGTGCTTGCTCATGAAGAATTGTTGGGTGTAAATTCATTTAAAGAGTGTGGAACTGGACCTGTTCTACTTGTAAAGTGTAACTTTTGTTATTTGGTGCTTTACAGGGTGATGACTTGACTTCATTGCAGCTTTGACCTGAGCAGGTGTTCATCCTCATCTCAGTAACAGGGGACACTTTATCACAGCAGTGGACAAACATCAGCATTCATCACCCAGCAGCTCTTCTGATCAACAGAACAAGTTAAAGTATACTGGAGAATGAGGGCATTGATCCCTCTACCTCTCACATGCTAAGCGAGCGCTCTACCATTTGAGCTAATTCCCCTGTTAAGGAGCACAGCAGATGATGCATGTTGACCTTCATGCATGGTTGAATGAGCGTCACCAGTTGAAGCTTCTCTGGTTGACCAATGTAATGGAGACCAAGGGTTCCATGACATAAATGATGAATTGAAGGTAGCATTTGTCTTGGTATTAACAGTTTATGTAAATTAGAGGCACACACACATGTTAATGGTCAGGTTTATTGAATCAGCAAACATGTGAAACATTTTCTATGCCATGTGTTCCAGGGAGGGACCTGGGAAGCACAGGGGGACCGGCCATCCTGCCTGTGGAAAATGAAGACCCCAGTGTCAGTCAGTGGGAATCACTGTGCAAGGCCTGGTATTTAGTGTTGATCTAGTTTGTCTTATGTAAATGTGGCAGTTTCAGTCGTCACGTCAGTCCTCACCTCTTCCTGGTGGTTTCCTTAAAGGGGGTGGAGCCAAAAGGGGAGAGCGGCCCAAGGAAGCTCCTTAAGAGCTGTAGGTGCAAACCTTTGCTCCCAGATGGGAGAGGGGGTACAATCACAGGCGCGGTTCATTGAATGATTATGTGGATGTATGATTGAGTTGGTGAAGTAGTCTGGAATCATGTATATATTTGGTCAGGTTAAGTTGTTGCTGGTTTGATGTAAATATTGATTGTAGAGCATGGTTGTGGTCTCACCTCCACTCTATGGGCCATCCATCGTCATCTTCTGCTTATTCCTTACTAGTAAGGGTCACGGGGGGGGGGGGGCTGGAGCCTATCCCAGCATCTACGGGCGAGAGGCGGGGTTCACCCTGGACAGGTCACCAGTCCATCGCAGGTCCAACACACAGACGAACAACCATTCACGCTCACGCCTACGGTCAATTTAGAGTATCAATCAGCCTCGTCCCCTAATGTCCATGTCTTTGGACAGTGGGAGGAAGCCGGAGTACCTGGAGAGAACCCACGCAGGCCTGGGGAGAACATGCAAACTCCACACAGAAAGATCCCACGCCCGAGCCAGGACCCGAACCCGGAACCTTCTTGCTGTGAAGGCACAGTGCTGACCACTGCACCACCGTGCAGCCCCGCTATGGGCTAGTCTGTCTAATTTCCTGCAGCCAGGAGGGAATTAAAGGCAGTCAGGGCTTTTTAATGTAAGTTGATGGTGTCTCATGCAATCTCTTTCAATACTCCAGTGGTGGTTTAAGTGAAGAAAAACATGGGTTAGTCAGTAGGACTCTGTGTGTGTGTGTGTGTGTGTGGGTGTGTGTGTGTGTGTGTGTGTGTGTGTGTGTGTGTGTGTGTGTGTGTGTGTGTGTGTGTGTGTGTGTGTGTGTGTTTCCATGCAGACTTTCCCTTGTGACAACCGATTTGATTTGGAAACCATCTCATCTAAATCTCCTCTCCAAAAACCCTCTTCTTCAACTTTGTACCCAAGTTGTCTCCTCATCAGGCACCACAGTATCCAGTAGGTTCAGTTAAAACAGTCATCAGTGATTAATGTTCATGTTCAATGATGAGGTTTTGATTTATTCTTCCAGAATCATCTGAACAAACCCTCCTCAACACAGTGAAGCCTTCATCTGACAGGAGGAGTTTCTTTTCCCAGTGATTCCACTGACAGTGAAAAGCTACGTTCATCAGACTGGTCTGATAGGATCAACTACTGGTTGCTCTGGAGTGGAAACAGCAACCTGTCAGGAAACATTAGTCAGATCAAAGCCAAGATTAAAGCAAGAGCCTCCAGATCAAAGACAGAATTGATGATGATGTCATCAGGGGGGCTTTGATAGTGTCTTTATTTGTACCTGGAATTCTATATTTGATCTCAGGAGGACATGAAAGAAACACAACTGAGGAAAGTAGAGGAGAACATTCAGCTTCATTTGAAACACTCGAACTGTTGAACAGTAGAATTTGTTTGAAACAGTTTACAACACTGAGTGACAGGATTGAAGAGGGGAGATTTTGGTATTTTCAGTTTAATTCTAACTTAAAACTGGGCATGAACATTTTTAGTCGTTCACATTCTAACATACAGAGGAAGTCATGACATTCCCTTTTTTTTAACCTGTCCTGTTCAGGAAATGGAAATGGAAATTTAGCTGCTATGTTGAATCAGAAAAACCTTTTGAAGTCTACTTTTGCTTCAGTCAGAAAGTGGACTGTTGTTAACTCTTACAATGGTTGGTGATTGTGGAGGAAGACAAAATCCTTATGAACCTCTTTTTAACAGACACGCATTTCTAAAGACACTGGTTCATTTTATTTTTCTTCTTCTAGCAGAGGATGGTTTCGATCCATCGACCTCTGGGTTATGGGCCCAGCACGCTTCCTCTGCGCCACTCTGCTCTACCATTGACGGAACAGTCCTTGTTTTATGAGAGCATTCTCTGTCTTTGTCTCTGCCCTGCTCTCCTGCTCTCTTTCCCCTCATTTAGTCCTTGACATGATCCATGCTCTACAGCTCTGCGGGTGGAATGAAGACCTGCGTCTGCTCTGCCCGTGCCATCCTTCGTCTCAACCTAAATTGTTTGACCCACCTTTATAATGATCGGACTCGCTCCCGCTGAGCGTGCCAGGCGTGCTCTCGCTGCAGACAACACAACCAAACTGGCCCCGATCAGGATTTGACAGGCCGAACTCGCGCCGAAATCTTTACAAAAAATCCATTTTTGTCACCCACGTGAAGATGGGTGGGAACATGCCCTAAAAACACCAAGAATAATATTCACCACCTTCTGAACGGGTCCTGGCCCGTCTCCTGCATCAGGGGCCGCCGCAGTCGCCCATCAGCTGTTCAACAGCTGTTCGCCGCAACACTCAATGAGACAAAGACATAGAAGCTCAAACTGCTGTTGCGGAAGCCATGATCGTATAGTGGTCAGTACTCTGTGTTGTGGCCGCAGCAACCCTGGTTTGAATCCGCGTCACGGCAGCATGAGATAAATTTCTTTGTGTGTGTTGATGGACACAAGCCAAGCAGAAATTTCCCACGATGCAATAGGGCAGTGTTTGGTCAGTGTTGAGCAGGCGTCAGTCTGACAATGATGTCATATTATTGTGTCATCACCTGACCAGACCCAAAAGTAGGCTCAGGTATCAGTTTCTTCTCAATGCTAACGTCTGCTAGCTTAGTCTGCTACTTTGATGGCTCTGCCTGCTCTAAGGTCCAGACCCCTGGATGTGGTGGTTCCTACCTGAACGTAGATTCTGTCAGCTCATGTTGTTAAATCAACTCACCAGGAACACCAGTAGATTTCAATGGACTGACAATGAGTCTCATTGAATGGTAAACATGTCAAATATGAAGTCATCACCTGAGGAGGTCTGCTGCTGGAATGAAGCTCCAGATATTCACAAGATATTCTAGATCTTAAAATAAAGCATTTTTATATTTGATTTATTGTTCATTAGCCTGCTTCACATTGTTTGATTTTATGTGTTGGATATAAATAGAACTTTGATCCACAACCTCCACAAACACTCTTGTCCAACTTTTGTGCCCAAATTTTCTCCTCATGAGGCACCAAATCAAGTCAAATCATTTTTATTTGTTTGAACCAAATCACAACAAAGTTCTCTCATGACTCTTTACTAGTAGAGCAGGTCCAGCACCAAACTGCTTCAATGAATCTGCACCCAACAATTCTCCATCAGCAGCACATCCTGCAACAGTGGTGATGAACACCTTCCTTTTAAAAGGCAGGAACGTCGAGCAGATCCAGGATCAGTGGGGACGGCCTCCTGCTTTGACCGGTTGTATTTAAAGCTCCATCAGATTGGAACAACCTTTCCTCCTCACTTGGGTCTCTCTCTTCCTTTCTCATCTTCAAATCATCAAGCATTTTCAAACATCTGCTCTCGTTTCTGATGCACCTCCCCTTTTCTCTCCAGGATTCACTCTCTACTTGTTCTTGTTTGTTCTCTGTACTGTAAATATGTGGATATTTGTGTATGAATATGCATTGTGTACTTTAATGGTGCATGGAAGCAGTATTTATTTAGATGGGTGTTTAAATGTATGAGTATGTGAACACAGACCCACTCTTATTCTGCAGTGGGATCTCTGATCATACTTTGTATAATACTGGATGGTGGTGGTGGTGGGGGGGGGGGGGGGGGGTGGGGGGCTTTGGGGAACATTGTTGGCCTGTACCTGGGTGTATGATGTGTGTGTCCTTGTGTTGAAAATAGAATCTACTTTTATTATTGTTGTATTGTTGGTCATTATTTGTCAGGACCCCCTCCAAAATGAGATGGTGCATCTCAAGGGGCTGCCCTTGAAATCAAGTATCAAGAATGAAGGTGTCTGCTGGTCTTGGTGGACCCTCTGCTTCTCCAGCTGAGTCAACAGATTCCTGTGTTGCTTGAGTCATTGTGTATCCTGGCTGCATTCAGTGCTTTCACCGCTGCAGCCTAGCTTGATTGCCAGTCAGGACAGGTGTTATTAAGAATGGAAGAGGGGACAGTTTTGGCAGGACAAGTTGCTCCACATTCAGGAGATGGTGGGAAGTTTCAAAGCTGCCATAAATCTTGATGACAAACTCCTTCACTGTGTGGTTCAGAGTCCCTGGTTTGATTGCAGCTTTGACCTGAGCAGGTGTTCATCCACATCTCAGTAACAGGGGACACTTTATCACACCAGTGGACAAACATCAGCATTCATCACCCAGCAGCTCCTCTGATCAACAGAACAAGTTAAAGTATTCTCAGAAGGACGGCATGGATCCCTCTACCTCTCACATGCTAAGCTAGCACTCTACCATTGGAGCTAAGTCCCTGCTAATGAGCACAGCAGATAATGCAGGTTGACCTTCATGCAGGGTTTAATGAGCGTCACCACTTGAAGCTTCTCTGGTTCAACAAACCCTTGGGACCAAGACATGAATTGTAACCTGTGCAGGTCCAGACCCATACTGAAGTTGGTGGAGACAATTGTTTCAACCAGGGACTGAATGAAAAGACTTGCCCAGACTCCAGCTCACTCTTCTGAACAGACCCCTCATCTCTGTGTGGAGTAAACATCAGAGGTGGGGGGTGCAGGTTCTGCTTTGACCTCCTGACCTCCTGGGTAAAGCAGTGGAGATGTTGAGCTTGAAGGAGTTGACGGCCTCCTTCATCTTCTCATTGGTTTGCGAAACCCAGCATCATGAAGTGTTGCTGAAATTCAACATGTCAGCTGAGGCCAGAGATTCCTGCGTTCCCTGAGTCCTTGAGTGTCGTCTCTGTTGTTTGAAAGCACAAAGCTGTTCCTGATGGTCCAGTGTGTCCGATTCTGGGCTCTCACAGCTGTAACTGGGGTTTGAGCTCCGTTAAGGGACTGGTTTTGTGGAGAGAACCAAGCAGAAGAATTGACAGTTTCAGCAGGAAAGGTGACCATTGCTCCACAACCTCAGTCCCAGGATTCATTCCTGCTTCACCCAGCATGGCCCTATGATCAACAGAAATGAACTGCCAGTGGAGGTCCTCAGTAATCCAGGTCCTGGTTTCTCTAGATTGCTGTGTTGTAGTCAGGACACTTGCAAATATCAGCCTCTTTCCTCCATGATCTCTCATTCTTTCTGTTCTCTCCATTTCTCCTCTTCGTTTCTACTCCTTGCTGACTGTTGTTCCTCACTTGTGGCAGAGTTCAGTCAGTGGACCAGACATTTTGCCACTGCACTGTCCATCATCAGGGCATTTAACATCCAGGACTGGCTCCCAGATCATGGCCATGACCTCATCCCCTGCACCAGTGGACAGTTCATCAAGGATGGCAAACATGTGGGTCTCAAATTCCCCTCCATCTTTGTAGGTTGGTTACATTTCCTCCTGGTCTTTAATCCATCTTTAGTTGACATTTTTCTGTTGAGCCCAGTTTGTTGACTGCCAGGCTGTCTTACTTTTCAATGGCACAACAGCAGACAGCAAGAGGGTTGCTATGGTGCAGTTGGTAAAATCCCTATCAATGGTCTGCAGAAATATGCTGGGAGTTCTTTTTTATTATGAACCAGAATTCAAAGACCAAAAGCACAGAATTTAGAGATCAAAGAAAGAAATCAAAGACAGAACCTGAAGATCAGGAAATGGCACAGATCAATGAGATCCATGGACTCATCAGTGAAGGTTTTCTTTTGGTTCATGGTCACTTGTTGTCGTACTGGTGTGATGATGTCAGACCCTTCACATTCAGTTCAAACAGACTCCAAAGTGTAGCTGTGATGCAGAGGGCAGCAGCCTTGTGCTTGGTACCGTCATGGTTCTCTGCATTGTTAGCAAACTCACCAAAGACCTCCCTGAAAGCAGGATCATTTTCCCACAGTGCTTTTTTAACCAAGTACCAATTTGTCCCCCTTTAAAAAAACAACAAAGATGAGATCAGACTGAGATGGAAAAGATGATATGGATGTGATTTATGGCTTTCAAACTCCAAATATTAAATTTTTCTTCAGGGCTTTTGAGAGGTTCTGGGTAATGAATGAAAATTTAAGTTGGGCAAAAACGACATGCGGGGTCACTGTGTGTGTTTACACGTGTGTGTATTTCTTGTTTTATGGTGTTGGAGACCATTTCCATCATCAACACTGATCAGGAGTCCTCGTCCTCATGGGGACCAAAGACCGGCCCTGATGCAGCGCAATGCAGTTTGTGAGTTCTTTCAGAGTGAAGGTCTGGATTGAGTTTAGTTTCAAATAAAGATTAAGATTCAGTTGGTTAAGATTAAGATTAAGATTAAGGTTAGGCTGCACATAGAATGAAGTTGATCGAATGTTCTCATAAGAATAGCTGGGCACACCTGAGTGTGTTTACATGCAGACTTCCTCTTGTGACAACTGATGTCATTGGAAACCATCTTGAGGACATTTGGAGAAAGTTCAATCATTCAGCTGCAGGTACAGTGACTTACAACACTGCAACAACAACAAAAAATCACCCTCCACAAACACTCTTGTCCAACATTTGTGCCCAAATTTTCTCCTCATGAGGCATCAAATCACTACAAAAACAGCCATTAAGTTGATCTGGTTGGCACTGGTATTTGTTCTTGCTGCAGCTCAGGAGTGATTCAGGAGAAGAGTTTCAGAACAGCCCAGGTTGGGGACTGGAATTTTGAAGTTTCCCCTGGAACCAAACAACCTTGGGAGGTAAAACCTCCAATCCTAGCCACTCAGATGCAGCAGCAGAAGAAGCTGTCATCCACCCTGACAGTCAGAGCATCAAGTCAAGAAAACATCAACCATCTTGTATGTGGAGTCTGGATTCTTTTCTAGAATGAGACGGCAATGACAGTCCTGCCAAGTGACATCACTGACATGACTGGATGACTTCAGTCACGTGACTGGATGACTTCAGTCACATGACTGGATGACCTGAATGAATAAGAAATCAAACATAAAAATGCTTTGTTTTAAGATCTAGAATATCTTGTGAATATCTGGAGCTTCATTCCAGCAGCAGACCTCCTCAGGTGATGACTTCATATTTGACATGTTTACCATTCAATGAGACTCATTGTCAGTCCATTGAAATCTACTGGTGTTCCTGGTGAGTTGATTTAACAACATGAGCTGACAGAATCTACGTTCAGGTAGGAACCACCACATCCAGGGGTCTGGACCTTAGAGCAGGCAGAGCCATCGAAGTAGCAGACTAAGCTAGCAGACGTTAGCATTGAGAAGAAACTGATACCTGAGTCTACTTTTGGGTCTGGTCAAGTGATGACACAATAATATGACATCGTTTTCAGACTGACGCCTGCTCAGCACTGACCAAACACTGCCCTATTGCATTGTGGGAAATTTCTGCTTGGCTTGTGTCCATCAATACACACAAAGAAATTTATCTCATGCTGCCGTGACCCGGATTCGAACCGGGGTTGCTGCGGCCACAACGCAGAGTACTAACCACTCTAGGATAAGGGCCTCCTCAACAGCAGTTTGAGCTTCTATGTCTTTGTCTCATTGAGTGTTAGGGCGAACAGCTGTTGAAAAGCTGATGCGCGACTGCGGCGGCCCCTGATGCAGGAGACGGGCCAGGCCCCGTTCAGAAGGTGGTGGATATTATTCTTGGTGTTTTTAGGGCATGTTTCGGCCTGTCAAATCCTGATCGGGGCCAGTTTGGTTGTGTTGTCTGCAGCATTATAAAGGTGGGTCAAACAATTTAGGTTGAGACGAAGGACGGCACGGGCAGAGCAGACGCAGGTCTTCATTCCACCCGCAGAGCTGTAGAGCATGGATCATGTCAAGGACTAAATGAGGGGAAAGAGAGCAGGAGAGCAGGGCAGAGACAAACACAGAGAATGCTCTCCTAAAACAAGGACTGTTCTGTCAATGGTAGAGCAGAGTGGCGCAGAGGAAGCGTGCTGGGCCCATAACCCAGAGGTCGATGGATCGAAACCATCCTCTGCGAAAAGAAGAAAAATAAAATAGACCTGCATCTTCAGAAATATGTGTCTGTTAAAAAGAGGTTTATAAGGATATTTTCTTCCACCAGAGTCACCAACCATTGTGAGAGTTAACAACAGTCCACTTTCTGACTGAAGCAAAAGTAGACTTCAAAAGGTTTTTCTGATTCAACATAGCAGCTAAATTTCCATTTCCATTTCCTGAACAGGACAGGTTATAAAAAAGGGAATGTCATGACTTCCTCTGTATGTTAGAATATGAACGACTAAAAATGTTCATGCCCAGTTTAAAGTTAGAATTAAACTGAAAATACCAAAATCTCCCCTCTTCAGTCCTGTCACTCAGTGTTGTAAACTGTTTCAAACAAATTCTACTGTTCAACAGTTCGAGTGTTTCTAATGAAGCTGAATGTTCTCCTCTGCTTTCCTCAATTGGGTTTCTTTCATGTCCTCCTGAGATCAAAGACAGAATTCGAGGTACAAATAAATATACTATCAAAGCCCCCTGATGACATCATCATCAATTCTGTCTTTGATCTGGAGGCTCTTGCTTTAATCTTGGCTTTGATCTGACTATGCTTTAATCTTGGCTTTGATCGGACTAATGTTTCCTGACAGGTTGCTGTTTGCACTCCAGAGCAACCAGTAGTTGATCCTATCAGACCAGTCTGATGAACAAAGCTTTTCACTGTCAGTGGAATCACTGGGAAAAGAAACTCCTCCTGTCAGATGAAGGCTTCACTGTGTTGAGGAGGGTTTCTTCAGATGATTCTAGAAGAATAAATCAAAACCTCATCATTGAACATGAACATTAATCACTGATGACTGTTTTAACTGAACCTACTGGATACTGTGGTGCCTGATGAGGAGACAACTTGGGTACAAAGTTGCAGAAGAGGGTTTTTGGAGAGGAGATTTAGATGAGATGGTTTCCAAATCAAATCGGTTGTTACAAGGGAAAGTCTGCATGGAAACACACACACACACACACACACACACACACACACACACACACACACACACACACACACACACACACACAGAGTCCTACTGACTAACCCATGTTTTTCTTCACTTAAACCACCACTGGAGTATTGAAAGAGATTGCATGAGACACCATCAACTTAAATTAAAAACCCCTGACTGCCTTTAATTCCCTCCTGGCTGCAGGAAATTAGACAGACCAGCCCCTAGAGCGGGCCTGCATGGTGGTGCAGTGGTTAGCACTGTGCCCTCATAGCAAGAAGGTTCCGGGTTCGAGTTTTGGCTCGGGCGCGGGATCTTTCTGTGTGGAGTCTCCATGTTCTCCCCGTGCCGGCGTGCGTCCTCTCTGATACTCCAGCTTCCTCCCACAGTCCAAAAACATGCAATTTGGGGACGAGGCTGATTGGATTCTTTAAATTGACCGTAGGTATGAGTGTGAATGGTTGTTTGTCTCTGTGTGTTGGCCCTGCGATGGACTGGCGACCTGTCCAGGGTGAACCCCGCCTCTCGCCCATAGATGCTGGGATAGGCTCCAGCCCCCCCGCGACCCTTACTAGTAAGGAATAAGCAGAAGATGACGATGGATGGCCCATAGAGTGGAGGTGAGACCACAACCATGCTCTACAATCAATATTTACATCAAACCAGCACCATCTCAACAACTTAACCTGACTAAATATATACATGATTCCAGACTACTACACCAACTCAGTCATACATCCACATAATCATTCAATGAACCTTGTCTGTGATTGTACCCCCTCCCCCATCTGGGAGCAAAGGTTTGCACCTACAGCTCTTAAGGAGCTTCCTTGGGCCGCTCTCCCCTTTTGGCTCCACCCCCTTTAAGGAAACCACCAGGAAGAGGTGAGGACTGACCGTGACGACTGAAACTGCCACATTTACATGAGACAAACTAGATCAACACTAAATACCAGGCCTTGCACAGTGATTCCCACTGACTGACACTGGGGTCTTCATTTTCCACAGGCAGGATGGCCGGTCCCCCTGTGCTTCCCAGGTCCCTCCCTGGAACACATGGCATAGAAAATGTTTCACTTGTTTGCTGATTCAATAAAACTCACCATTAACATGTGTGTGTGCCTCTAATTTACATAAACTGTTAATACCAAGACAAATGCTACCTTCAATTAATCATTGATGTCATGGAACCCTTGGTCTCCATTACATTGGTCAACCAGAGAAGCTTCAACTGGTGACGCTCATTAAACCATGCATGAAGGTCAAGGTGCATTATCTGCTGCGCTCTTTAACAGGGGAATTAGCTCCAATGGTAGAGCGCTAGCTTAGCATGTGAGCAGTAGAGGGATCGATGCCCTCCTTCTCAGAATACTTTAACTTGTTCTGTTGATCAGAGGAGCTGCTGGGTGTTGAATGCTGATGTTTGTCCACTGCTGTGATAAAGTGTCCCCAGCAAGTCATCACCCTGTAAAGCACCAAATAACAAAAGTTACACTTTACAAGTAGAACAGGTCCAGTTCAACACTCCTTAAATGAATTTACACCCAACAATTCTTCATGAGCAAGCACATCCTAGCTTAGGCCCAACTTTTCTTGGCGCTCTCCCAGATGCTTGGGAGCTTCTGGGGGAGCGCTAGTTGGGCCTAAGCCAGGAGCTAAGCTAAGTTGGTCTGCACCAGCTAGTGGGGGTTGGCTAGCTCTCGCAGCTTTTGGTGCAGAGCCGCTGCTGGTCCAATTCAACATCGCTAAGCCTCACCTCCAACACAACAAAAAAACTACATTTAACACACTTATCAGTATCACTAAAGGAGGCAGAGGAGGAAGAAAACATGTGGCACTCTGAGCAGGAGAGAGGAGGACAAGAGGGAGAAGCCATCGTTAGCTTAGCGTGTTTACAAGGCAGAAAGACTGTTGCTACCAGAATGATGGTCTTTTAAACTTCAGCCAAATAAAGCAAGTAGGTACGGACGAAGGGGAGGACAACAAAGACAAAGACAGGATGGTTGATGTTTTCTTGACTTGATGCTCTGACTGTCAGGGTGGATGACAGCTTCTTCTGCTGCTGCATCTGAGTGGCTAGGATTGGAGGTTTTACCTCCCAAGGTTGTTTGGTTCCAGGGGAAACTTCAAAATTCCAGTCCCCAACCTGGGCTGTTCTGAAACTCTTCTCCTGAATCACTCCTGAGCTGCAGCAAGAACAAATACCAGTGCCAACCAGATCAACTTAATGGCTGTTTTTGTAGTGATTTGATGCCTCATGAGGAGAAAATTTGGGCACAAATGTTGGACAAAGACAAAGACACAAGAAACAGAGATAATAACCATAAACTCCATAACAACCATAACAAATATAACCATACAGAACATATATAACAAATATAACAAGAAAAGTATTAAAAGATGTGTCACCTCTGGTCAGATACCCTGATTTGCATTTATGTCTCTCAGCATTTGCATTTTCATGTTAAAGCCTCCAGAATGAGGGGATGAATGCTGCAAAATGGAACAGCAACATTGAACCCAAGTACAGGATTGGTGGGAGACTGATGGTCGCTGTTTGGGTTTTTGAAGAACAAGGAGGGCGTGGCTTCAAGTTGGATTCTCAGAGACAATTTCCCCAACCTCTACATTGGAATCTGCACTGCCATCCAGTCACATGACTGAAGTCATCCAGTCACATGACTGAAGTCATCCTGTCATGTCAGTGATGTCACTTGGCAGGACTGTCATTGCCGTCTCATTCCAGAAAAGAATCCAGACTCCACCTGTGACTCCATGATAACTGATGGACCTCTGGTTGGAGGCTGGACGATGATGTTTGGACTGGAAGGAAAACTCCTTGTCCAAATTCCATTGTGTTCAAGTTTAAAGTCCCACAATCAGAAGTAGCTGAATCTGACAGGTGGAGGTTTGGAACTACAAGATGGTGATGTTTTCTTGACTTGATGCTCTGACTGTCAGGGTGGATGACAGCTTCTTCTGCTGCTGCATCTGAGTGGCTATGATTGGAGGTTTTACCTCCCAAGGTTGTCTGGTTCCAGGGGAAATTTTAGAATTCCAGTCCCCAACCTGGGCTGTTCTGAAACTCTTCTCCTGAATCACTCCTGAGCTGCAGCAAGAAAAAATACCAGTGCCCAACCAGATCAACTTAATGGCTGCTAACAGCCTCAGACACTTGATTTCCATCAATCTGGAGCCAAGAAGGCCCTCACCTGTGGTTCTCCTCCAGGAGGGTCCAGGTTCTGCCATTGTGGCTCCTGGTGCCACTGCCAGAGAGCCTCAGCTGCACACTGCAACATTTCAACAGGAGATTGACATTCCTTCAAATGTCCTGACATCTGATTCCAATGGTTCTGTTCCATCTTTATATTTGAAAATAAATCACACAATGAAAGCTGCCTCAGCTGCTTTAAGAGAGAGAACAAGCTAAGAGATCTGAAACCAGTAAAATATGCTTTTCTGTGTGCAAACTAGTGAGGGGCATGGAAGGATATTTTACCACCAATACAGAACCCAGACTTTAGTCATGTGATGAGATGGCGACTCTGATTATGAAGTTAATGGACAAAATGTGAATTGAAAGAAAACACATTTCTTCAGTAGACTTTGATCCAACATTGAAGTTAGAGTTTGGTGGCTGCTCCATGTTGGGACGTAGCAGGGTAGCTCCTTTGCATCCTCTGCTGCCAGTTCAACCACTCACTCCCATCAGTGGAGAGCAGCTTCAACTGGGTTTGGAATTTACCACTGTGGATGCATAGGAATGTGGAGAAAATGTCCTTTATCAGAAGTGGGATTTGAACCCACGCCTCCAGGAGAGACTGCGACCTGAACGCAGCGCCTTAGACCGCTCGGCCATCCTGACAGACACTGAAAGTTGCAGACTTCAATATCAAATGAATTCATTCACTGACAAAGTAGAATTTTTTCCACAGGAGCTACTGGCTCCTTAGTTGTTACATTTATTGTTAACATTAAACACACAGTCTGAGTTCATGGCAGTAAGAAATGAACCAGAACATTTGAACCACGTAACATCTCTTGATCAGTTTGTTACATGGGACACATTCCAGACAGGAAGGTCCTTCTGAGACTTGAAGTGGGATCACTGGACCCAGAGTCCAGAGGGCTCACCATTCCACCATGGAACCAAACACAAAGAGGAGGTTCCTCTGAATACCACTTGACATCACCTGCAATCAACCTGTTGATATTTGGAGGTTCATCTTGCTCTTGTTCCAGACTACATTGGCAAAAGGATCATGAACCACAAGGAAATCATGGAACTCCAGATTGATTCAGGACTTTCTAACTCCATCGTATGACCTGGGAGCAAAGACTGGCCAGGCCTTCCTTAATTTATCAGTTAATTACTGCTTCAACAAACATGCCACTTAATTAAGTTACCAGAATTTCTCTCATTGAAAAACCCACCAGCCTGATTTCTTGACATGACATGAAAAATTCTCCAAGAACCCACAGTTGGGTGGAAAGATACCAGGTTAACCAGGAGGAGTCCTGTTCCTGAACCATGGATGGAACAAAGTCCACTGGAAAACTCAGCAGTTCCTGAGTGCCAGATCCATCCGGGAGCTTGGGTCTCCCCTTGACTGTGGTGATCCATGAGATCAAGGAGGACAGAGGGAAGAAGGATCCTGTTGGAGATCTCCTACCTTCTTCCTCCACTTCACTACTACTTGGATGTCAGGAATATGAGGTACTTTACTCAAATGACGTATTAGGAGTTTCCTGTTTGACAAGAAGGAAGTCAGAGGTTCATACCTCACTTGTTGGTGGTGCCCTCAACCTGCTGAGAGCATCACTTAGTTCTCTACAGAGAAACATGGCAGCTCTGCTGAAGGCTGCAGGAAACCTGCTGGAACTGAGACTTGGACTCAGATCACTGGATTCAAAGTCCAGGGTGCCAACAGGTCCACCAGGGCATCTGTGCTTTACTTACCGTGTAAAAAGGACCACAGTGGTCGTCTGGTTTTAATTTAACAAACAAATACGGTTGAAAACTTTGAGACAGAGACACAGGGCTCTTATTTGAAGGGCCATGGGATGGGAAATATCCCAGACCTCAGAGATCAGAGCTCTCACTTTGATCTCAGGGTCCTGACTTTGGGGGTTCTTCCTTTGGTCTTCAAATACTCGTGGTTTTTATTGGCAGAACTTTCAACTTGCATGCAAAGAGAATCACAGTCAATGGAAACCCAGCAGACAGTGTTTATTTCTAATAAATCAGACAATCGCACAAATGAGAATGAAAGGAAAAAACAATAAAAGGTTTTAAAATCCTTCTCCACTCTAAAGCTTTTTAAAGTTCATTTGAAGGTTCAAAGGTGGAGGTGAGGAGGTCACCCTGATCCTCCCTGTCGTCACTGCCAGGATTCTTTCTTCTGGTGCTGTGGTTCTTCTGATGAAGGGGGCGTGATGTTTGCTGTCTCAGGCTCCACCAAATGTCCTCTTTAGGACGCCACAATGTGGCCTCTTCACTGCTCCATCTTCCCTGCATCGGAGACACCAGGGTTCCTCCTGGTGCCGACCCCATCGTCCTTCTACCCAATGGTGCGGCCATGGATCCTCAGAGGAGGCTGGGATCCTTTTCTCATCGGAACCACAGTTTTTCCTGGAGGGAACAACAGGAGCTTTGTTGTAATGTTTTGCTCTGTGTTTCCTGCACAGACCGTCAGGATCTGTGACGCCATCTTGTGGTAGGGGGTCATCATCTTGTTGTGTGGTAGTGGATTCATTGATCTGCTGTTTCAACACATTCAAGTTCATTATCCTACAAGTCAAAGTACATTTGGTGTGGAGTTTTAGTTTCTGGCCTCAATCATAACGTGTGCCTTTCTTCTTCATGAACATTTCTCAGCTTTGTAAGTTTATTCTAGTTTTTCTTCCTCACTTTTCTATTCCATTGTTGTTGAAGATTCGACTGCAGGTTGGAGTTCCCTGTTGACTGAAGCAGAAACAGGAACAAAAAGCTGGAGGCTGTCAGAGCTCCAAGTTGGGGGCTGATATTAAAGTAGGAGATGAACACATCCAGGTTAGCATCCCTCTCAGAAGCTGCTACTTTAGCTCTTCAGAATACAGCAGCCTAGCATAGCTTCATCTGGCCAGTTAGTGGCCCACTTTGTCTGGGATATCAGGTTCAAGGTTCTTCACAGCTCTGAATGAAGGCTTTCTAAAGTGTTAACCAGTACTCCAGTTGTAAAAAACAATCAGGGGGGATGGTAGATTTTGATGTTTAGGAACAGATCATTTGTGCTGATGACAGCCCATCAGGTCAGAGACCAACAGTGTACCCTTACTCCTCTCAAACAACATGCATGCTATGGATATTACCTGTCTGCTACTCCTGTCATTGATCTTGACCAAGCCCCCAGGCTGACACTGCTACCACTGCTCCTACATAGTGAGAGTCAAATGCAGAGGACATTTTCCCACCGGGTGCAAGTGCAACTTCATACTCATGATACCTATAAATCTGGGAATTCTTCTATATTTTGAAACAAAACATTCTCAAGTCAAGTCCATTTTAATTAAAGTGCAAGAGCAAAAGAATGAAACAAATGTACCGTGGCAGGATAGCGCTACACTCCCCACCATGAGGGGCAGTATGGCAGACGATAGTGAGTGGTCACCTAGCAGTAGACCTGGTCCGACCCTTCTCCGTCCTTTCCACTTCCTCTCCCTCCTTTACGGAGCCGACAGCCGTGCGTGGTGGCGTCTCGCTGGTAAGCAGATCGGTTACAAACAAAGGTACCTCAAAACCTCAAAATAATGCTACAGTGATGTCGGAAGAATTGCTCATGATCTCAAAATGATGCTAACAGTAATGAAGTGATAGTTGCTAATAAACTCAAAGTGATGCTGACACGAATGTAGTAAGAGTTGCTACCAACCTCAAAATAATACGACAGTGATGTTTGAAGAATTGCTAATGATCTCAAAAGGATGCGACAGTGATGGAGTAAGAATTGCTAATAAACTCAAAATGATGCCAACAGTAATGGAGTGAACGTTTCGAATAACCTCAAAGTGATGCTGACAGTCATGTAGTAAGTGTTGCTACGAACCTCAAAATAATACGACAGTAATGTAGTAAGAGTTGCTACGAACCTCAAAATAATGCGACAGTGATGTCAGTAGAATTGCTCAAGATCTCAAAATGATGCGACAGTGATTTAGTAAGAATTGCTAATGAACTCAAGATGATGCTAACAGTAATGGAGTGAAACTTTCAAATAACCTCAAAGTGATGCTGACAGTCATGTAGTAAGTGTTGCTACGAACCTCAAAATAATGCGACAGTAATGTAGTAAAAGTTGCTACGAACCTCAAAATATTGCTACAGTGATGTCAGAAGAATTGCTAATGAACTCAAGATGATGCTAACAGTAATGTAGTGATAGTTGCTAAGAAACTCAGTGATGCTTACAGTAATGTGGTCAGAGTTTCGAACAACCTCAAAGTGATGGTGACAGTCATTTAGTAAGAGTTGCTAATGAACTCAATTTAATGCTTCAGATTCATTCAGATTCAGATTCAGATGACTTTATTTATCCCCGAGGGGCAATTAAAATACGGTACAACTGAGCAGCATGACATTAAAAAACAAAACAAAGAAAAAAAAAAACGGACATGACAGTGGGAATAAATTAGAGAATAAAAATAAGATTAAAGATAAAAATACAATAAATATACTACATACAGTATGTACACAATGTAGAATGAAGAGTAAGGTGACTGGAGTGAGTGAATAAAGTGCAGACAATGTAAACAGTATAAACAGTGTAACAGTGAAGACAGGATATTGAGTAGTCCGGGGAGAGTATGTAGGTGTGTGTGTGTCGGGTGTTGGTGTGGGGAAGGTGTTAGCAGCTGGAGTTAAAGAGAAGAATGGCTTTGGGGACAATGGTGGCTTTCCTCCTCTCAGTTCTGCAGGCCACACAGCGGAGGCGTCGCCCAGAGGGGAGCCATTCAAATGCAGAGTGGAGTATGTGTGAGGGGTCTTTGATGATCTTGGCTGCCTGTCTCAGGGCCTGTTGGCTGTAAACGTGTGAAAGAGTTCTGACAGGCAGGCCGATGATTTTGGAGCACACTGATGCAGTGCGCTGCAGTCTGTTCCGGTTCTGGAGGCTGAGGGAGTCGAACCAGCAGGTTATGGAGGATGTGATGATGCTTTCCACAAAGGCGTAGTAGAAAGTCATCATGATGGGTGCGCTGACTCCAAAGGAATTGAGTTTCCTGAGGAGGAACAGTCGTTGGTGACACCTCCTGAGAATCTCCTCTGTGTTGGCAGAAAAGTTCAGGAGGTTGTCAAAGATTGTGCCCAGGTATTTGTACTCTTCGACCACTTCCACTGGCTTCCCGTGGATGGTGGTGATGACAGCAGAAGCCAGATCCCTCTGCTTGCTGGAGAAGGTCACCACCATCTCTTTGGTCTTGCTGACGTTCAGTTCTAGTTTGGAGCTGTCACACCACTCTACAAACTCCTGAAGAGCGGGTCCATGATGTTGTGCTGGGCCTGACAGCAGTGACAGGAGAACTGTGTCGTCAGCATATTTCACCAGGTGGCAGTTGGGCTGTGTGGATCGGGAGTCATCTGTGTAGAGGAGGAAGAGCAGGGGGGAGAGCACACAGCCCTGGGGGGAGCCAGTTGAGGTGAAGCGGAGGTCCGAAAGGGAGTTGTTGACCCGAACTTTCTGAGTCCTGTTGGTCAGAAAGTCCAGAATCCACAGTATAAGCTGGTCGTCCAGATGGAAGCAGGAGGAGAGTTTGGTGGCCAGGATGTGGGGCTGCAGTGTGTTAAATGCTGATGAGAAATCAGCGAACAGAAGTCTGGCGGAGGAGTTAGGAAGCTCCAGGTGCTTGTGGATGGAGTCCAAGATGAAGATTTTTGCATCCTCGACGCCTCTGCGTGCATGATAAGCAAACTGGAGTGGGTCCATCAGGGGGTCGGTTGCTCTGATGATGTGCTGTTTTATGATCTTCTCCATGGCCTTCATCACCAGGGAGGTGAGGGCCACGGGGCGGAGATCGTTCAGAGACTTAGGGTTGTATTTTTTGGGGGATGGGGATGACTGTGGAGTGTTTCCACAGCTGGGGAACTGTGTGACTGTCCATGGAGTGTTGAAATAGAGTCCGGAAAACAATGGCGAGTTGTCCCGCACAGTGCCTCAGGACTCTGCTTCTGATATTGTCAGGGCCGGGTGAGCTCCTTTCCCTGGTCCTCCTGAGGGCTCTCACCACGTCCTCCGTCGTGAAGGTATGAATGCTACAGTGATGTCGTGAGAAGTGCTCAACAACTCAAAATGATGCTAACAGTAATGTAGTGATAGTTGCTAATAAACTCAAAGTGATGCTGACAGTAATGTAGTAAGAGTTGCTACGAACCTTAAGATAATGCAACAATAATGTAGTAAGAGTTGCTACGAACCTCAAAATAATGCGACAGTGATGTCAGAAGAATTGCAAATGATCTCAAAATGATGCAAAAGTGATGTAGTAAGAATTGCTAATGAACTCAAAATGATGCTAACAGTAATGGAGTGAACGTTTCGAATAACCTCAAAGTGATGCTGACAGTCATGTAGTAAGTGTTGCTACAGACCTCAAAATAATGCGACAGTAATGTAGTAAAAGTTGCTACGAACCTCAAAATATTGCGACAGTGATGTCGGAAGAATTGCTAATGAACTCAAAATGGTGCTAACAGTAATGTAGTGATAGTTGCTAATAAACTCAGTGATGCTTACAGTAATGTAGTAAGAGTTTCGAACAACCTAAAAGTGATGCTGTCAGTCATGTAGTAAAAGTTGCTTCTAACCTCAAAATGATGCTAACAGTTATGTCGTGATAGTTGCTAATCAACTCAGTGATGCTGACAGTGATGTAGTAAGTGTTTCGAACAACCTCAAAGTGATGCTGACAGTCTTGTACTAAGAGTTGCTACGAACCTCAAAATATTGCACGGGAATGTAGTAAAAGTTGCTACGAACCTCCAAATATTGCGACAGTGATGTCGGAAGAATTGCTAATGAACTCAAGATGATGCTAACAGTAATGGAGTGAAACTTTCGAATAACCTAAAAGTGATGCTGAAAGTCATGTAGTAAGTGTTGCTACGAACCTCAAAGTGATGGGACAGTAATGTAGTAAAACTTGCTACGAACCTCAAAATATTGTGACAGTGATGTCGGAAGAATTGCTAATGAACTCAAGATGATGCTAACAGTAATGTAGTGATAGTTGCTAAGAAACTCAGTGATGCTTACAGTAATGTAGTAAGAGTTTCGAACAACTTCAAAGTGATGCTTACAGTAATGTAGTAAGAGTTGAAAATGAACTCAATTTAATGCTACAGTGATGTCGTGACAATTGCTCAACAACTCAAAATGATGCTAACAGTAATGTAGTGATAGTTGCTCATAAACTCAAAATAATGCAACAATAATGTAGTAAGAGTTGCTACGAACCTCAAAATATTGCGACAGTGATGTCGGAAGAATTGCTAATGAACTCAAAATGATGCTAACAGTAATGGAGTGATAGTTGCTAATCAACTCAAAGTGAAGCTGACAGTAAAGTAGTAAGAGTTGCTACAGTCCTTAAAATAATGCAACAATAATGTAGTAAGAGTTGCTACGAACGTCAAAAAAATGTGACAGTGATGTCGGAAGAATTGCTAATGAACTCAAAATGATGCTCACAGTAATGGAGTGAACGTTTCGAATAACCTCAAAGTGATGCTGACAGTCATGTACTAAGATTTGCTACGAACCTCAACATACTGCGACAGTGATGTCAGAAGAATTGCTAATGAACTCAAAATGATGCTCACAGTAATGGAGTGAACGTTTCGAATAACCTCAAAGTGATGCTGACAGTCATGTACTAAGAGTTGCTCCAAACCTCAAAAAAATGCGACAGTAATGTAATAAAAGTTGCTACGAACCTCAAAATAATGCGACAGTGATGTCGGAAGAATTGCTAATGAACTTAAAATGATGCTAACAGTAATGTAGTGATAGTTGCTAAGAAACTCAGTGATGCTTACAGTAATGTAGTAAGAGTTTCGAACAACCTCAAAGTGATGCTGACAGTCATTTAGTAAGAGTTGCTAATGAACTCAATTCAATGCTACAGTGATGTCGTGAGAATTGCTCATGAACTCAAAATGATGCTAACAGTAATGTAGTGATAGTTGCTAATAAACTCAAAGTGAAGCTGACAGTAATGTAGTAAGAGTTGCTAGGAATCTTAAAATAATGCAACAACAATGTAGTAAGAGTTGCTACGAACCTCAAAATAATGTGACAGTAATGTAGTAAAAGTTGCTACGAACCTCAAAATATTGCGACAGTGATGGCGGAAGAATTGCTTATGAACTCAAAATGATGCTAAAAGTAATGTAGTGATAGTTGCTAATCAAGTCAGTAATGCTTACAGTAATGTAGTAAGTGTTTCGAAGAACCTCAAAGTGATGCTGAAAGTCATGTAGGAAGAGTTGCTACGAACCTTAAAATACTGCGACAGTGATGTCAGAAGAATTGCTGAAGATCTCAAAATGATGCGACAGTGATGTAGTAAGAATTGCTAATGAACTCAAAATGATGCTAACAGTAATGGAGTGAAACTTTCGAATAACCTCAAAGTGATGCTGACAGTCATGTAGTAAGTGTTGCTACGAACCTCAAAATAATGCGACAGTAATGTAGTAAAAGTTAATACGAACCTCAAAATATTGCGACAGTGATGTCGGAAGAACTGCTAATGAACTCAAAATGATGCTAACAGTAATGTAGTGATAGTTGCTAATCAACCCAGTGATGCTTACAGTAATGTAGTAAGTGTTTCGAACAACCTCAGTGATGCTGACAGTCATGTAGTAAGAGTTGCTACGAACCTCAAAATAATGCGACAGTGATGTCATAAGAATTGCTAAAGATCTCAAAATGATGCGACAGTGATGTCAGAAGAATTGGTAATGATCTCAAAATGATGCTAACAGTAATGGAGTGAACGTTTCGAATAACCTCAAAGTGATGCTGAAAGTCATGTACTAAGAGTTGCTACGAACCTCAAAATAATGCGACAGTAATGTAGTAAAAGTTAATACGAACCTCAAAATATTGCGACAGTGATGTCGGAAGAACTGCTAATGAACTCAAAATGATGCTAACATTAATGTAGTGATAGTTGCTAATCAACTAAGTGATGCTAACAGTAATGTAGGAAGTGTTTCGAATAACCTCAAAGTGATGCTGACAGTCATGTAGTAAGAGTTGCTACGAACCTTTAAATAATGTGACAGTGATGTCAGAAGAATTGCTAATGATCTCAAAATGATGCGACAGTGATGTAGTAAGAATTGCTAATGAATTCAAAATGATGCTAAGAGTAATGGAGTGAACGTTTCGAATAACCTCAAAGTGATGCTGACAGTCATGTCGTAAGAGTTGCTACAAACCTCAAAAAAATGCGACAGTAATGTAGTAGAAGTTGCTACGAACCTCAAAATATTGCGACAGTGATGCCGGAAGAATCGCTAATGAACTCAAGATGATGCTAACAGTAATGTAGTGAAAGTTGCTAAGAAACTCAGTGATGCTTACAGTAATGTAGTAAGAGTTTCGAACAACCTCAAAGTGATGCTGACAGTCATTTAGTAAGAGTTGCTAATGAACTCAATTCAATGCTACAGTGATGTCGTGAGAATTGGTCATGAACTCAAAATGATGCTAAAAGTAATGGAGTGAAAGTTGCTAATAACCTCAAAGTGATGCTGACAGTCATGTAGTAAGTGTTGCTACGAACCTCAAAATAATGTGACAGTAATGTAGTAAAAGTTGCTACGAACCTCAAAATATTGCGACAGTGATGTCGGAAGTATTGCGAATGAACTCAAAATGAAGCTAACAGTAATGTAGTGATAGCTGCTAATCAAGTCAGTGATGCTTACAGTAATGTAGTAAGTGTTTCGAATAACCTCAAAGTGATGCTGAAAGTCATGTGCTAAGAGTTGCAACGAACCTCAAAATAATGCGACAGTAATGTAGTAAAAGTTGCTACGAACCTTAAAATATTGCGACAGTGATGTCGGAAGAATTGCTAAAGATCTCAAAATGATGCGACAGTGATGTAGTAAAAGTTGCTACGAACCTCAAAATATTGCGACAGTGATGTCGGAAGAATTGCGAATGATCTCAAGATTATGCTAACAGTAATGGAGTGAAACTTTCGAATAACCTCAAAGTGATGCTGACAGATATGTAGTAAGTGTTGCTACGAACCTTAAAATAATGCAACAATAATGTAGTAAGAGTTGCTACGAACCTCAAAATAATGTGACAGTGATGTCAGAAGAATTGCTAATGACCTCAAAATGATGCGACAGTGATTTAGTAAGAATTGCTAATGAACTTAAAATGATGCTAACAGTAATGGAGTGAACGTTTCAAATAACCTCAAAGTGATGCTGACAGTCATGTACTAAGAGTTGCTATGGACCTCAACATAATGCGACAGTAATGTAGTAAAAGTTCCTACGAACCTCAAAATATTGCGACAGTGATGTCGAAAGAATTGCTCATGAACTCAAGATGATACTTACAGTAATGGAGTGAAACTTTCGAATAACCTCAAAGTGATGCTGACCGTCATGTAGAAAGAGTTGCTACGAACCTCAAAATAATGCGAAAGTAATGTAGAAAAATATGCTACGAACCTCAAAATATTGCGACAGTGATGTCGGAGGAATTGCTAGTGATCTCAAAATGATGCTAAAAGTAATGGAGTGAACATTTCGAATAACCTTAAAGTGATGCTGAAAGTCATGTACTAAGAGTTGCTACGAACCTCAAAATATTGCGACAGTGATGTCGGAAGAACTGCTAATGAACTCAAAATGATGCTAACATTAATGTAGTGATAGTTGCTAATCAACTCAGTGATGCTTTCAGTAATGTAGTAAGTGTTTCGAACAACCTCAGTGATGCTGACAGTCATGTAGTAAGAGTTGCTACGAACCTCAAAATAATGCGACAGTGATGTCATAAGAATTGCTAATGATCTCAAAATGATGCGACAGTGATGTAGTAAGAATTGCTAGTGAACTCAAAATGATGCTAACAGTAATGGAGTGAAAGTTTCGAATAACCTCAAAGAGATAATGACAGTCATGTAGAAAGAGTTGCTACGAACCTCAAAATAATGCGACAGTGATGTCGTAAAAGTTGCTACGAACCTCAAAATATTGCGACAGTGATGTCGGAAGAATTGCTAATGAACTCAAAATGATGCTAACAGTAATGTAGTGATAGTTGCTAATCAACTCATTGATGCTGACAGTAATGTAGTAAGTGTTTCGAACAACCTCAGTGATGCTGAAAGTTATGTAGTAAGAGTTGCTACGAACCTCAAAATAATGCGACAGTGATGTCAGAAGAATTGCTAAAGATCTCAAAATGATGCGACAGTGATTTAGAAAGAATTGCAAATGATTTCAAAATGATGCTAACAGTAATGGAGTGAACGTTTCGAATAAACTCAAAGTGATGCTGACAGTCATGTACTAAGAGTTGCTAAGAACCTCAAAATAATGCGACAGTTATGTCGTAAAAGTTGCAACGAACCTCAAAATAATGTGACAGTGATGTCGTAAGAATTGCAAATGAACTCAAGATGATGCTAACAGTAATGGAGTGAAACTTTCGAATAACCTCAAAGTGATTCTGACAGTAATGTAGTAGGTGTTTCGAATAACCTCAAAGTGATGCTGAAAGTCATGTAGCAAGAGTTGCTACGAAACTCAAAATATTGCGACAGTGATGTTGGAAGAAATGCTAATGATCTCAAAATGATGTGAAAGTGATGTAGTAAGAATTGCTAATGAACTCAAAATGATGCTAAAAGTTATGGAGTGAAAGTTTCGAATAACCTCAAAGTGATGCTGACAGTCATGTAGTAAGTGTTGCTACGAACCTCAAAATAATGCGACAGTAATGTATTGATAATTGCTCATAAACTCAAAGTGATGCTGACAGTAATGTAGTAAGAGTTGCTACGAACCTTAAAATAATGCAACAATAATGTAGTAAGAGTTGCAACGAACCTCAAAATATTGCGACAGTGATGTTGGGAGAATTGCTAATGAACTCAAAATGATGCTAAAAGTAATGTAATGATAGTTGCTAATCAAGTCAGTGATGCTTACAGTAATGTAGTAAGTGTTTCGAATAACCTCAAAGTGATGCTGACAGTCATGTAGTAAGAGTTGCTCCGAACCTCAATATAATGCGACAGTAATGTAGTAAAAGTTGCTACGAACCTCAAAATATTGTGACAGTGATTTCGGAAGAATTGCTAATAATCTCAAAATGATGCGACAGTGATGTAGTAAGAATTGCTAATGAACTCAAAATGATGCTTACAGTAATGGAGTGAAAGTTTCGAATAACCTCAAAGTGATGCTGACAGTCATGTTGTAAGAGTTGCTACGAACCTCAAAATAATGCGACAGTGATGTCAGGAGAATTGCTAAAGATCTCAAAAAGATGCGACAGTGATTTAGTAAGAATTGCTCAACAACTCAAAATGATGCGAACAGTAATGTAGTGATAATTGCTCATAAACTCAAAGTGATGCTGACAGTAATGTAGTAAGAGTTGCTACGAACCTTAAAATAATGCAACAATAATGTAGTAAGAGTTGCAACGAACCTCAAAATATTGCGACAGTGATGTCGGGAGAATTGCTAATGATCTCAAAATGATTCGACAGTGATGTAGTAAGAATTGCTAATGAACTCAAAATGATGCTAACAGTAATGTAGTGATAGTTGCTAATCAACTCAGTGATGCTTACAATAATGTAATAAGTGTTTCGAATAACCTCAAAGTGATGCTGACAGTCATGTACTAAGAGTTGCTACGAACCTCAAAATAATGCGACAGTAATGTAGTAAAAGTTGCTACGAACCTCAAAATATTGCGACAGTGATGTCGGAAGAATTGCTCATGAACTCAAGATGATGCAAACAGTAATGTAGTGATAGTTGCTTAGAAACTCAGTGATGCTTACAGTAACGTAGTAAGAGTTTCGAACAACCTCAAAGTGATGCTGACAGTCATTTAGTAAGAGTTGCTAATGAACTCAATTTAATGCTAAAGTGATGTCGTGAGAATTGCTCATGAACTCAAAATGATGCTAACAGTAATGTAGTGATAGTTGCTAATAAACTCAAAGTGATGCTGACAGTAATGTACTAAGAGTTGCTACGAACCTTAAAATAATGCAACAATAATGTAGTAAGAGTTGCTACGAACCTCAAAATAATGTGACAGTGATGTCAGAAGAATTGCTAATGAACTCAAGATGATGCTAACAGTGATGTAGTGATAGTTGCTAATCAACTCAGTGATGCTTACATTAATGTAGTAAGTGTTTCGAACAACCTCAAAGTGACGCTGACAGTCATGTAGTAAGAGTTGCTACTAACCTCAATTCAATGCTACAGTGATGTCTATGAATTGCTAATAAACTCAAAATGACGCTAACAGTAATGTAGTGATAGTTGCTAATAAACTCAAAATGATGCTAAAAGTAATGTAGTGATAGTTGCTAATCAACTCAGTGATGCTTACAGTAATGTAGTAAGTGTTTCGAATAACCTCAAAGTGATGCTGAAAGTCATGTACGAAGAGTTGCTACGAACCTCAAAATAATGCGACAGTAATGTAGTAAAAGTTGTTACGAACCTCAAAATATTGCGACAGTGATGTAGTAAGAATTGCTAATGAACTTAAAATGATGCTAACAGTAATGGAGTGAACGTTTCGAATAACCTCAAAGAGATGCTGACAGTCATGTAGTAAGAGTTGCTACGAACCTCAAAATAATGCGACAGTAATGTAGTAAGAGTTGCTACGAACCTCAAAATATTGCGACAGTAATGTAGTAAAAGTTGCTACGAACCTCAAAATATTGCGACACTGATGTTGGAAGAATTGCGAATGAACTCAAAATGATGCTAACAGTAATGTAGTGATAGTTGCTAATCAACTCAGTGATGTTGACAGTGATGTAGTAAGTGTTTCGAACAACCTCAAAGTGATGCTGACAGTCATGTAGCAAGAGTTGCTACGAACCTCCAAATAATGTGACAGTGATGTCAGAAGAATTGCTAAAGATCTCAAAATGATGCGACAGTGATGTCAGAAGAATTGCTAGTGAACTCAAAATGATGCTAACAGTAATGGAGTGAAAGTTTCGAATAACCTCAAAGAGATGCTGACAGTCATGTAGTAAGAGTTGCTACGAACCTCAAAATAATGCGACAGTGATGTCAGAAGAATTGCTAAAGATCTCAAAATGATGCGACAGTGATTTAGTAAGAATTGCTAATGAACTCAAAATGATGCTAACAGTAATGGAGTGAACGTTTCGAATAACCTCAAAGAGATGCTGACAGTCATGTAGTAAGAGTTGCTACGGACCTCAAAATAATGCGACAGTAATGTAGTCAAAGTTGCAACGAACCTCAAAATATTGCGACAGTGATGTCAGAAGAATTGCTAATGATCTCAAAATGATGCTAACAGTAATGGAGTGAACGTTTCGAATAACCTCAAAGTGAAGCTGACAGTCATGTACTAATAGTTGCTACGAACCTCAAAATAATGCGACAGTGATGTCAGAAGAATTGCTAATGATCTCAAAATGATGCTAACAGTTATGTAGTGATAGTTGCTAATGAACTCAAAGTGATGCTGACAGTAATGTAGTAAGAGTTGCTTCGAACCTCAAAATAATGCGACAGTAATGTCGTAAAAGTTGCTACGAACCGCAAAATATTGCGACAGTGATGTCGGAAGAATTGCTAATGAACTCAAAATGATGCTAACAGTAATGTAGTGATAGTTGCGAATAAACTCAGGGATGCTCACAGTAATGTAGTAAGAGTTTCGAACAACCTCAAAGTGATGCTGACAGTCAGGTAGTAAGAGTTGCTACTAACCTCAATTTAATGCTACAGTGATGTCGTAAGAATTGCGAATGAACTCAAAATGATGCTAATAGTAATGTAGTGATAGTTGCTAATAAACTCACAGTGATGCTGACAGTAATTTAGTAAGAGTTGCTACGAACCTCAAAATGATGCGACAGTGATTCAGTAAGAATGGCTCATGAACTCAAAATGATGCTAACAGTAATGGAGTGAACATTTCGAATAACCTCAAAGTGATGCTGAAAGTCATGTACTAAGAGTTGCTACGAATCTCAAAATAATGCGACAGTAATGTAATAAAAGTTCCTACGAACCTCAAAATATTGCGACAGTGATGTCGGAAGAATTGCTAAAGATCTCAAAATGATGCGACAGTGATTTAGTAAGAATTGCTAATGAACTCAAAATGATGCTAACAGTAATGGAGTGAATGTTTCGTATAACCTCCAAGCGATGCTGACAGTCATGTAGTAAGTGTTGCTATGAACCTCAAAATATTGCGACAGTGATGTCGGAAGAATTGCTAATGAACTCAAAATGATGCTAACAGTTATGTAGTGATAGTTGCTAATTAACTCAGTGATGCTTACAGTAATGTAGTAAGTGATTCTAACAACCTCAAAGTGATGCTGACAGTCATGTAGTAACAGTTGCTTCTAACCTCAAAATGATGCTAACAGTAATGTAGTGATAGTTGCTAAACAACTCAGTGATACTTACAGTAATGGAGTAAGTGTTTCGAACAACCTCAAAGTGATGCTGACAGTCATGTAGTAAGAGTTGCGACGAACCTAAAAATAATGCGACAGTGATGTCAGAAGAATTGCTAAAGATCTCAAAATGATGCGACAGTGATTCAGTAAGAATTGATAATGAACTCAAAATGATGCTCAGTAATGGAGTGAACATTTCGAATAACCTCAAAGTGATGCTGAAAGTCATGTACTAAGAGTTGCTACGAATCTCAAAATAATGCGACAGTAATGTAGTAAAAGTTGCTACGAATCTCAAAATATTGCGACAGTGATGTCGGAAGAATTGCTAATGAACTCAAAATGATGCTAACAGTAATGTCGTGATAGTTGCTAATAGTCATGTACTAAGAGTTGCTACGAATCTCAAAATAATGCGACAGGAATGTAGTAAAAGTTGCTACGAACCTCAAAATATTGCGACAGTGATGTCGGAAGAATTGCTAAAGATCTCAAAATGATGCGACAGTGATTTAGTAAGAATTGCTAATGAACTCAAAATGATGCTAACAGTAATGGAGTGAACGTTTCGTATAACCTCCAGGTGATGCTGACAGTCATGTAGGAAGTGTTGCTATGAACCTCAAAATATTGCGACAGTGATGTCGGAAGAATTGCTAAAGATCTCAAAATGATGCGACAGTGATTTAGTAAGAATTGCTAATGAACTCAAAATGATGCTAACAGTAATGGAGTGAACGTTTTGTATAACCTCCAGGTGATGCTGACAGTCATGTAGTAAGTGTTGCTATGAACCTCAAAATATTGCGACAGTGATGTCGGAAGAATTGCTAATGAACTCAAAATGATGCTAACAGTTATGTAGTGATAGTTGCCAATTAACTCAGTGATGCTTACAGTAATGTAGTAAGTGATTCTAACAACCTCAAAGTGATGCTGACAGTCATGTAGTAACAGTTGCTTCCAACCTCAAAATGATGCTAACAGTAATGTAGTGATAGTTGCTAATCAACTCAGTGATACTTACAGTAATGGAGTAAGTGTTTCGAACAACCTCAAAGTGATGCTGACAGTCATGTAGTAAGAGTTGCGACGAACCTAAAAATAATGCGACAGTGATGTCAGAAGAATTGCTAAAGATCTCAAAATGATGCGACAGTGATTCAGTAAGAATTGCTAATGAACTCAAAATGATGCTAACAGTAATGGAGTGAACATTTCGAATAACCTCAAAGTGATGCTGAAAGTCATGTACTAAGAGTTGCTACGAATCTCAAAATAATGCGACAGTAATGTAGTAGAAGTTGCTACGAACCTCAAAAAATTTCGACAGTGATGTCGGAAGAATTGCTAAAGATCTCAAAATGATGCGACAGTGATTTAGTAAGAATTGCTAATGAACTCAAAATGATGCTAACAGTAATGTAGTGATAGTTGCTAATCAACTCAGTGATACTTACAGTAATGGAGAAAGTGTTTCGAACAACCTCAAAGTGATGCTGACAGTCATGTAGTTGCGACGAACCTAAAAATAATGCGACAGTGATGTCAGAAGAATTGCTAAAGATCTCAAAATGATGCGACAGTGATGTCAGAAGAATTGGTGACGATCTCAAACTGATGGGACAGTGATGTCGAAAGAATTGCTAATGAACAGAAAATGATGCTAACAGTAATGGAGTGAACGTTTCGAATAACCTCAAAGTGATGTTGACAGTCATGTACTAAGAGTTGCGACGAACCTCAAAATAATGCGACAGTAATGTAGTAAAAGTTGCTACGAACCTCAAAATACTCTGACAGTGATGTCAGAAGAATTGCTAATGAACTCAAATTGATGCTAACAGTAATGTAGTGATAGTTGCTAATCAACTCAGTGATGCTTACAGTCATGTAGTAAGTGTTTTGAACAACCTCAAAGTGATGGTCACAGTCATGTAGTAAGAGTTGCTACGAACCTAAAAATATTGCGACAGTGATGTCCGAAGAATTGCAAATGAACTCAAAATGATGCTAACAGTAATGTAGTGACAGTTGCTGATAAACTCACTGATGCTTACAGTAATGTAATAAGAGTTTCGAACAACCTCAAAGTGATGCTGACAGTCATGTAATAAGAGTTGCTACGAACCTTAAAAAAAGCAACAATAATGTAGTAAGAGTGGCTACGAACCTCAAAATAATGTGACAGTGATGTCAGAAGAATTGCTAATGATCTCAAAATGATGCGACAGTGATGTAGTAAGAATTGCTAATGAACTCAAAATGATGCTAACAGTAATGGAGTTAAAGTTTCGAATAACCTCAAAGTGATGCTGACAGTCATGTAGTAAGAGCTGCTACGAACCTCAAAATATTGTGACAGTGATGTCGGAAGAATTGCTAATGAACTCAAAATGATGCTAACAGTAATGTAGTGATAGTTGCTAATCAAGTCAGTGATGCTTACAGTAATGTAGTAAGTGTTTCGAACAACCTCAAAGTGATGCTGACAGTCATGTAGTAAGAGTTGCTACGAACCTCAAAATGATGTGACAGTGATGTCAGATAAATTGCTAAACATCTCAAAATGATGCGACAGTGATTTAGTAAGAATTGCTAATGAACTAAAAATGATGCTAACACTAATGGAGTGAACGTTTCGAAAAACCTCAATGTGATGCTGACAGTCATGTGGTAAGATTTGCTCAAACTCAATGATGCTAACAGTAATGTAGTGATAGTTGCTAATAAACTCAGTGATGCTTACAGTAATGTAGTAAGTGTTTCGAACAACCTCAAAGTGATGCTGACAGTCATGTAGTAAGAGTTGCTACTAACCTCAATTTAATGCAACAGTGATGTCGTTAGAATTGCTAATGAACTCAAAATGATGCTAACAGTAATGTCGTGATAGTTGCTAATAAACTCACAGTGATGCTGACAGTAATTTAGTAAGAGTTGTTATAAACCTTTAAATAATGCAACAGTAATGTAGTAAGAATTGCTACGAACCTGAAAATATTGCAACAGTGATGTCAGAAGAATTGCTAATGAACTCAAAATGATGCTAACAGTAATGTAGTGATGATTTTTAATCAACTCAGTGATGCTTACAGTAATGTAGTAAGTGTTTCGAACAACCTCAAAGTGATGCTGACAGTCATGTAGTAAGAGTTGCTACGAACCTCAAAATAATGCGACAGTGATGTCAGAAGAATTGCTAAAGATCTCAAAATGATGCGACAGTGATTTAGTAAGAATTGCTCATAAACTCAAAATGATGCTAACAGTAATGTAGTGATAGTTGCTAAAAAACTCAAAGTGATGCTGACAGTAATGTAGTAAGAGTTGCTACGAACCTCAAAATAATGTGACAGTGATGTCAGAAGAATTGCTAATGATCTCAATATGATGCGACAGTGATTTAGTAAGAATTGCTAATGAACTCAAAATGATGCTAACAGTAATGGAGTGAACGTTTCGAATAACCTCAAAGTGATGCTAACAGTCATGTACTAAGAGTTGCTCCGAACCTCAAAATAATGCGACAGTAATGTCAGAAGAATTGCTAATGATCTCAAAATGATGCGACAGTGATGTAGTAAGAATTGCTAATGAACTCAAAATGATGCTAACAGTAATGGAGTGAAACTTTCGAATAACCTCAAAGTGATGCTTACAGTCATGTAGTAAGTGTTGATACGAACCTTAAAATAATGCAACAATAATGTAGTAAGAGTTGCTACAAACCTCAAAATAATGCGAAAGTAATGTAGTAAAAGTTGCGACGAACCTCAAAATATTGCGACAGTGATGTCGGAAGAATTGCTAATGAACTCAAGATGATGCGACAGTGATGTAGTAAGAATTGCTAATGAACTCAAAATGATGCTAACAGTAATGTAGTGGTAGTTGCTAATCAAGTCAGTGATGCTTACAGTAATGTAGTAAGTGTTTCGAATAACCTCAAAGTGATGGCGACAGTCATGTAGGAAGAGTTGCTATGAACCTCAAAATAATGCGACAGTAATGTAGTAAGAGTTGCTACGAACCTCAAAATAATGCGAAAGTGATGTCAGAAGAATTGCTAAAGATCTCAAAATGATGCGACAGTGATTTAGTAAGAATTGCTCATGAACTCAAAATGATGCTAACAGTAATGGAGTGAAAGTTTCGAACAACCTCAAAGGGATGCTGACAGTCATGCAGTAAGAGTTGCTACGAACCTCAAAATAATGCGACAGTGATGTCAGAAGAATTGCTAATGATCTCAAAATGATGCTAACAGTAATGGAGTGAGAGTTTCGAATAACCTCAAAGTGATGCTGAAAGTCATGTGGTTTGAGTTGCGAGTAAATTAAAAATAATGCTGAGAGTGATGTGGTAAGAATTGCTTTTGAACTCAAAACGATGCGAAAAGAAACGTAGTGATAGTTGCTAATGAACTCAAAGTGATGCTGACAGTAATGTAGTAAGTGTTTCGAAAAACCTCAAAGTGATGCTGACAGTCATGTAGTAAGAGTTGCTACTAACCTCAATTTAATGCAACAGTGATGTCGTTAGAATTGCAAATGAACTCAAAATGATGCTAACAGTAATGTCGTGATAGTTGCTAATAAACTCACAGTGATGCTGACAGTAATTTAGGAAGAGTTGTTATAAACCTTTAAATAATGCAACAGTAATGTAGTAAGAATTGCTACGAACCTGAAAATATTGCAACAGTGATGTCAGAAGAATTGCTAATGAACTCAAAATGATGCTAACAGTAATGTAGTGATAATTTTTAATCAACTCAGTGATGCTTACAGTCATGTAGTAAGTGTTTCGAACAACCTCAAAGTGATGCTGACAGTCATGTAGTAAGAGTTGCTACGAACCTCAAAATAATGCGACAGTGATGTCAGAAGAATTGCTAAAGATCTCAAAATGATGCGACAGTGATTTAGTAAGAACTGCTAATGATCTCAAAATGATGCAACAGTGATGTAGTAAGAGTTTCGAAAAACCTCAAAGTGATGCTGACAGTCATGTAGTAATGGTTGCTACGAACCTTAAAAAATGCAAAAATAATGTAGTAAGAGTTGCTACGAACCTCAAAATAATGCGACAGTGATGTCAGAAGAATTGCTAATGATCTCAAAATGATGCGACAGTGATTTAGTAAGAATTGCTGATGAACTCAAAATGATGCTAACAGTAATGGAGTGAAAGTTTCGAATAACCTCAAAGTGATGCTGACAGTCATGTGGTTTGAGTTGCGAGTAAATTAAAAATAATGCTGACAGTGATGTGGTAAGAATTGCTATTGAACTCAAAACGATGCGAAAAGAAACGTAGTGATAGTTGCTAATGAACTCAAAGTGATGCTGACAGTAATGCAGTAAGTGTTTCGAAAAACTTCAAAGTGATTCTGACAGTCATGTAGTAAGAGTTGCTATGAACCTCAAAATAATGCGACAGTGATGTCAGAAGAATTGCTAAAGATCTCAAAATGATGCGACAGTGATTTAGTAAGAATTGCTCATGATCTCAAAATGATGCAACATTGATGTAGTAAAAGTTGCTACAAACCTCAAAAAATTGCGACAGTGATGTCGGAAGAATTTCTAATGAACTCAAAATGATGCTAACAGTAATGTAGTGATAGTTGCTAATCAACTCAGTGATGCTTACAGTAATGTAATAAGTGTTTCGAACAACCTCAAAGTGATGCTGACAGTCATGTAGTAAGAGTTGCTACGAACCTCAAAATAATGCGACAGAGATGTCAGAAGAATTGCTAATGATCTCAAAATGATGCGACAGTGATTTAGTAAGAATTGCTTATGAACTCAAAATGATGCTAACATTAATGGAGTGAAAGTTTCGAATAACCTCAAAGTGATGCTGACAGTCATGTAGTAAGAGTTGCTACGGACCTCAAAATATTGCGACAGTGATGTCGGAAAAATTTCTAATGATCTCAAAATGATGCGACAGTGATGTAGTAAGAATTGCTAATGCACTCAAAATGATGCTAACAGTAATGTAGTGATAGTTGCTCATCAACTCAGTGATGCTTACAGTAATGTAGTAAGTGTTTCGAACAACCTCAAAGTGATGCTGACAGTCATGTAGTAAGAGTTGCTAAGAACCTCAAAATGATGCGACAGTGATTTCAGATAAATTGCTAAACATCTCAAAATGATGTGGCAAAGATTTAGTAAGAATTGCTAATGAACTCTAAATGATGCGAACACTAATGGAGTTTACGTTTTGAAAAACCTCAAAGTGATGCTGAGAGTGATGTAGTAAGAGTTGCTACGAACCTCAAAATAATGCGACAGTGATGTTGGAAGAATTGCTAATGATCTCAAAATGATGCGACAGTGATGTAGTAAGAATTGCTAATGAACTCAAAATGATGCTAACATTAATGTAGTGATATTTGCTAATCAAGTCAGTGATGCTTACAGTAATGTAGGAAGTGTTTCGAATAACCTCAAAGTGATGCTGACAGTCATGTAGCAAGAGTTGCTACGAAACTCAAAATAATGCGACAGTAATGTAGTAAGAGTTGCTACGAACCTCAAAATATTGCGACAGTGATGTCGGAAGAACTTCTTATGATCTCAAAATGATGCTAACTGTAATGTAGTAAGAATTGCTAATGAACTTAAAATGATGCTAACAGTGATGTAGTGATAGTTGCTAAGAAACTCAGTGATGCTTACAGTAATGTACTAAGTGTTTCGAACAACCTCAAAGTGATGCTGACAGTCATGCAGTAAGAGTTGCTTCGAACCTCAAAATAATGCGAATGTGATGTCAGAAGAATTGCTAAAGATCTCAAAATGATGCGACAGTGATGTAGTAAGAATTGCTAATGAACTCAAAATGATGCTAACAGTAATGGAGTGAAAGTTTCGAATAACCTCAAAGTGATGCTGACAGTCATGTAGTAAGAGTTTCTACGAACCTCAAAATATTGCGACAGTGATGTCGGAAAAATTGCTAATGATCTCAAAATGATGCGACGGTAATGTAGTAAGAATTGCTAATGAAATCAAAATGATGCTCACAGTAATGGAGTGAAAGTTTCGAATAACCTCAAAGTGATGCTAACAGTCATGTAGTAAGTGTTGTTACGAACTTCAAAATAATGCGACAGTAATGTAGTAAAAGTTGCTACGAACCTCGAAATATTGCGACAGTGATGTCGGAAGAATTGCTAAAGATCTCAAAATGATGCGACATTGATTTAGTAAGAACTGCTAATGAACTCAAAATGATGCTAACAGTAATGGAGTGAACGTTTCGAACAACCTCAAAGTGATGCTGACAGTAATGTAGTAAGAGTTGCTTCGAACCTCAAAATAATGCGACAGTGATGTCAGAAGAATTGCTAAAGATCTCAAAATGATGCTAACAGTAATGGAGTGAACGTTTCGAATAACCTCAAAGTGATGCTGACAGTCATGTAGAAAGTGTTGCAACGAACCTCAAAATAATGCGACAGTAATGTAGTAAAAGTTGCTACGAACCTCAAAATAATGCGACAGTGATGTCGGAAGAATTGCTAATGATCTCAAAATGATGCGACAGTGATGTAGTAAGAATTGCTAATGAACTCAAAATGATGCTAACAGTAATGTAGTGGTAGTTGCTAATCAAGTCAGTGATGCTTACAGTAATGTAGTAAGTGTTTCGAATAACCTCAAAGTGATGGCGACAGTCATGTAGGAAGAGTTGCTATGAACCTCAAAATAATGCGACAGTAATGTAGTAAGAGTTGCTACGAACCTCAAAATAATGCGAAAGTGATGTCAGAAGAATTGCTAAAGATCTCAAAATGATGCGACAGTGATTTAGTAAGAATTGCTCATGAACTCAAAATGATGCTAACAGTAATGGAGTGAAAGTTTCGAACAACCTCAAAGGGATGCTGACAGTCATGCAGTAAGAGTTGCTACGAACCTCAAAATAATGCGACAGTGATGTCAGAAGAATTGCTAATGATCTCAAAATGATGCTAACAGTAATGGAGTGAGAGTTTCGAATAACCTCAAAGTGATGCTGAAAGTCATGTGGTTTGAGTTGCGAGTAAATTAAAAATAATGCTGAGAGTGATGTGGTAAGAATTGCTTTTGAACTCAAAACGATGCGAAAAGAAACGTAGTGATAGTTGCTAATGAACTCAAAGTGATGCTGACAGTAATGTAGTAAGTGTTTCGAAAAACCTCAAAGTGATGCTGACAGTCATGTAGTAAGAGTTGCTACTAACCTCAATTTAATGCAACAGTGATGTCGTTAGAATTGCAAATGAACTCAAAATGATGCTAACAGTAATGTCGTGATAGTTGCTAATAAACTCACAGTGATGCTGACAGTAATTTAGGAAGAGTTGTTATAAACCTTTAAATAATGCAACAGTAATGTAGTAAGAATTGCTACGAACCTGAAAATATTGCAACAGTGATGTCAGAAGAATTGCTAATGAACTCAAAATGATGCTAACAGTAATGTAGTGATAATTTTTAATCAACTCAGTGATGCTTACAGTCATGTAGTAAGTGTTTCGAACAACCTCAAAGTGATGCTGACAGTCATGTAGTAAGAGTTGCTACGAACCTCAAAATAATGCGACAGTGATGTCAGAAGAATTGCTAAAGATCTCAAAATGATGCGACAGTGATTTAGTAAGAACTGCTAATGATCTCAAAATGATGCAACAGTGATGTAGTAAGAGTTTCGAAAAACCTCAAAGTGATGCTGACAGTCATGTAGTAATGGTTGCTACGAACCTTAAAAAATGCAAAAATAATGTAGTAAGAGTTGCTACGAACCTCAAAATAATGCGACAGTGATGTCAGAAGAATTGCTAATGATCTCAAAATGATGCGACAGTGATTTAGTAAGAATTGCTGATGAACTCAAAATGATGCTAACAGTAATGGAGTGAAAGTTTCGAATAACCTCAAAGTGATGCTGACAGTCATGTGGTTTGAGTTGCGAGTAAATTAAAAATAATGCTGACAGTGATGTGGTAAGAATTGCTATTGAACTCAAAACGATGCGAAAAGAAACGTAGTGATAGTTGCTAATGAACTCAAAGTGATGCTGACAGTAATGCAGTAAGTGTTTCGAAAAACTTCAAAGTGATTCTGACAGTCATGTAGTAAGAGTTGCTATGAACCTCAAAATAATGCGACAGTGATGTCAGAAGAATTGCTAAAGATCTCAAAATGATGCGACAGTGATTTAGTAAGAATTGCTCATGATCTCAAAATGATGCAACATTGATGTAGTAAAAGTTGCTACAAACCTCAAAAAATTGCGACAGTGATGTCGGAAGAATTTCTAATGAACTCAAAATGATGCTAACAGTAATGTAGTGATAGTTGCTAATCAACTCAGTGATGCTTACAGTAATGTAATAAGTGTTTCGAACAACCTCAAAGTGATGCTGACAGTCATGTAGTAAGAGTTGCTACGAACCTCAAAATAATGCGACAGAGATGTCAGAAGAATTGCTAATGATCTCAAAATGATGCGACAGTGATTTAGTAAGAATTGCTTATGAACTCAAAATGATGCTAACATTAATGGAGTGAAAGTTTCGAATAACCTCAAAGTGATGCTGACAGTCATGTAGTAAGAGTTGCTACGGACCTCAAAATATTGCGACAGTGATGTCGGAAAAATTTCTAATGATCTCAAAATGATGCGACAGTGATGTAGTAAGAATTGCTAATGCACTCAAAATGATGCTAACAGTAATGTAGTGATAGTTGCTCATCAACTCAGTGATGCTTACAGTAATGTAGTAAGTGTTTCGAACAACCTCAAAGTGATGCTGACAGTCATGTAGTAAGAGTTGCTAAGAACCTCAAAATGATGCGACAGTGATTTCAGATAAATTGCTAAACATCTCAAAATGATGTGGCAAAGATTTAGTAAGAATTGCTAATGAACTCTAAATGATGCGAACACTAATGGAGTTTACGTTTTGAAAAACCTCAAAGTGATGCTGAGAGTGATGTAGTAAGAGTTGCTACGAACCTCAAAATAATGCGACAGTGATGTTGGAAGAATTGCTAATGATCTCAAAATGATGCGACAGTGATGTAGTAAGAATTGCTAATGAACTCAAAATGATGCTAACATTAATGTAGTGATATTTGCTAATCAAGTCAGTGATGCTTACAGTAATGTAGGAAGTGTTTCGAATAACCTCAAAGTGATGCTGACAGTCATGTAGCAAGAGTTGCTACGAAACTCAAAATAATGCGACAGTAATGTAGTAAGAGTTGCTACGAACCTCAAAATATTGCGACAGTGATGTCGGAAGAACTTCTTATGATCTCAAAATGATGCTAACTGTAATGTAGTAAGAATTGCTAATGAACTTAAAATGATGCTAACAGTGATGTAGTGATAGTTGCTAAGAAACTCAGTGATGCTTACAGTAATGTACTAAGTGTTTCGAACAACCTCAAAGTGATGCTGACAGTCATGCAGTAAGAGTTGCTTCGAACCTCAAAATAATGCGAATGTGATGTCAGAAGAATTGCTAAAGATCTCAAAATGATGCGACAGTGATGTAGTAAGAATTGCTAATGAACTCAAAATGATGCTAACAGTAATGGAGTGAAAGTTTCGAATAACCTCAAAGTGATGCTGACAGTCATGTAGTAAGAGTTTCTACGAACCTCAAAATATTGCGACAGTGATGTCGGAAAAATTGCTAATGATCTCAAAATGATGCGACGGTAATGTAGTAAGAATTGCTAATGAAATCAAAATGATGCTCACAGTAATGGAGTGAAAGTTTCGAATAACCTCAAAGTGATGCTAACAGTCATGTAGTAAGTGTTGTTACGAACTTCAAAATAATGCGACAGTAATGTAGTAAAAGTTGCTACGAACCTCGAAATATTGCGACAGTGATGTCGGAAGAATTGCTAAAGATCTCAAAATGATGCGACATTGATTTAGTAAGAACTGCTAATGAACTCAAAATGATGCTAACAGTAATGGAGTGAACGTTTCGAACAACCTCAAAGTGATGCTGACAGTAATGTAGTAAGAGTTGCTTCGAACCTCAAAATAATGCGACAGTGATGTCAGAAGAATTGCTAAAGATCTCAAAATGATGCTAACAGTAATGGAGTGAACGTTTCGAATAACCTCAAAGTGATGCTGACAGTCATGTAGAAAGTGTTGCAACGAACCTCAAAATAATGCGACAGTAATGTAGTAAAAGTTGCTACGAACCTCAAAATAATGCGACAGTGATGTCGGAAGAATTGCTAATGATCTCAAAATGATGCGACAGTGATGTAGTAAGAATTGCTAATGAACTAAAAATGATGCTAACAGTAATGGAGTGAACGTTTCAAATAACCTCAAAGTGATGCTGACAATCATGTAGTGAGAGTTTCTATGAACCTCAAAATAATGCGACAGTGATGTCGGAAGAATTGCTAATGATCTCAAAATGATGCGATAGTGATGTAGTAAGAATTGCTAATGAACTCAAAATGATGCTTAAAGTAATGTAGTGATAGTTGCTAATCAACTCAGTGATGCTTACAGGAATGTACTAAGTGTTTCGAACAACCTCAAAATGATGCTGACAGTAATGCAGTAAGAGTTGCTACGAACCTCAAAATAATGCGACAGTGATGTCAGAAGAATTGCTGAAGATCTCAAAATGATGCTAACAGTAATGGAGTGAACGTTTCGAATAACCTCAAAGTGATGCTGACAGTCATGTAGTAAGAGTTTCTATGAACCTCAAAATAATGCGACAGTGATGTCGGAAGAATTGCTAATGATCTCAAAATGATGCGACAGTGATGTAGTAAGAATTGCTAATGAACTCAAAATGATGCTAACAGTAATGGAGTGAAAGTTTCGAATAACCTCAAAGTGATGCTGACAGTCATGTCGTAAGAGTTGCTACGAACCTCAAAATAATGCGACAGTAATGTAGTAAAAGTTGCTACGAACCTCGAAATATTCCGACAGTTATGTCGGAATAATTGCTAAAGATCTCAAAATGATGCGACAGTGATTTAAAAAGAATTGCTAATAATCTCAAAATGATGCTAACAGAAATGGAGTGAACGTTTCGAACAACCTCAAAGTGATGCTGACAGAAATGTAGTAAGAGTTGCTACAAACCTCAAAAAAATGCGACAGTGATGTCAGAAGAATTGCTAATGATCTCAAAATGATGCTACAGTGATTTAGTAAGAATCGCTAATGAACTCAAAATGATGCTAACATTAATGGAATGAAAGTTTCGAATAACCTCAAAGTGATGCTGACAGTCATGTAGTAGGAGTTAATACGAACCTCAAAATATTGCGACAGTGATGTCGGAAGAATGGCTAATGATCTCAAAATGATGCGACAGTGATGTCGAAAGAACTGCGAATGAACTCAAGATGATGCTAACAGTAATGTAGTGATAGTTGCGAATAAACTCAGTGATGCTTACTGTAATGTAATAAGAGTTTCGAACAACCTCAAAGTGATGCTGACAGTCATGTATGAAGAGTTGCTAATGAACTCAATTTAATGCTACTGTGATGTCGTAAGAATTGCTAATGAACTCAAAATGATGCTAACAGTAATGTAGTGATAGTTGCTAATCAACTCAGTGATGCTTACAGTAATGTACTAAGTGTTTCGAACAACCTCAAAGTGATGCTGACAGTCATGTAGTAAGAGTTGCTACGAACCTCAAAATATTGCGACAGTGATGTCGGAAGAATTGCTAATGAACTCAAAATGATGCTAACAGTAATGTAGTGATAGTTGCTAATCAACTCAGTGATGCTTACAGTAATGTACTAAGTGTTTCGAACAACCTCAAAGTGATGCTGACAGTCATGTAGTAAGAGTTGCTACAAACCTCAAAATAATGCGACAGTGATGTCAGAAGAATTGCTAAAGATCTCAAAATGATGCGACAGTGATTAAGTAAGAATTGCTAATGAACTCAAAATGATGCTAACAGTAATGGAGTGAACGTTTCGAATAACCTCAAAGTTATGCTGACAGTCATGTAGTAAGAGTTTCTACGAACCTCAAAATAATGCGACAGTGATTTCGGAAGAATTGCTAATGATCTCAAAATGATGCGAAAGTGATGTAGTAAGAATTGCTAATGAACTCAAAATGATGCTAACAGTAATGGAGTGAACGTTTCGAACAACCTCAAAGGGGTGCTGACAGTCATGCAGTAAGAGTTGCTACGAACCTCAAAATAATGCGACAGTGATGTCAGAAGAATTGCTAATGATCTCAAAATGATGCGACAGTGATTTAGTAAGAATTGCTGATGAACTCAAAATGATGCTAACAGTAATGGAGTGAAAGTTTCGAATAACCTCAAAGTGATGCTGACAGTCATGTGGTTTGAGTTGCGAGTAAATTAAAAATAATGCTGACAGTGATGTGGTAAGAATTGCTATTGAACTCAAAACGATGCGAAAAGAAACGTAGTGATAGTTGCTAATGAACTCAAAGTGATGCTGACAGTAATGTAGTAAGTGTTTCGAAAAACTTCAAAGTGATTCTGACAGTCATGTAGTAAGAGTTGCTATGAACCTCAAAATAATGCGACAGTGATGTCAGAAGAATTGCTAAAGATCTCAAAATGATGCGACAGTGATTTAGTAAGAATTGCTCATGATCTCAAAATGATGCAACATTGATGTAGTAAAAGTTGCTACAAACCTCAAAAAATTGCGACAGTGATGTCGGAAGAATTTCTAATGAACTCAAAATGATGCTAACAGTAATGTAGTGATAGTTGCTAATCAACTCAGTGATGCTTACAGTAATGTAATAAGTGTTTCGAACAACCTCAAAGTGATGCTGACAGTCATGTAGTAAGAGTTGCTACGAACCTCAAAATAATGCGACGGAGATGTCAGAAGAATTGCTAATGATCTCAAAATGATGCGACAGTGATTTAGTAAGAATTGCTTATGAACTCAAAATGATGCTAACATTAATGGAGTGAAAGTTTCGAATAACCTCAAAGTGATGCTGACAGTCATGTAGTAAGAGTTGCTACGGACCTCAAAATATTGCGACAGTGATGTCGGAAAAATTTCTAATGATCTCAAAATGATGCGACAGTGATGTAGTAAGAATTGCTAATGCACTCAAAATGATGCTAACAGTAATGTAGTGATAGTTGCTCATCAACTCAGTGATGCTTACAGTAATGTAGTAAGTGTTTCGAACAACCTCAAAGTGATGCTGACAGTCATGTAGTAAGAGTTGCTAAGAACCTCAAAATGATGCGACAGTGATTTCAGATAAATTGCTAAACATCTCAAAATGATGTGGCAATGATTTAGTAAGAATTGCTAATGAACTCTAAATGATGCGAACACTAATGGAGTTTACGTTTTGAAAAACCTCAAAGTGATGCTGAGAGTGATGTAGTAAGAGTTGCTACGAACCTCAAAATAATGCGACAGTGATGTTGGAAGAATTGCTAATGATCTCAAAATGATGCGACAGTGATGTCGGAAGAATTGCTAATGATCTCAAAATGATGCGACAGTGATGTAGTAAGAATTGCTAATGAACTCAAAATGATGCTTAAAGTAATGTAGTGATAGTTGCTAATCAACTCAGTGATGCTTACAGGAATGTACTAAGTGTTTCGAACAACCTCAAAATGATGCTGACAGTAATGCAGTAAGAGTTGCTACGAACCTCAAAATAATGCGACAGTGATGTCAGAAGAATTGCTGAAGATCTCAAAATGATGCTAACAGTAATGGAGTGAACGTTTCGAATAACCTCAAAGTGATGCTGACAGTCATGTAGTAAGAGTTTCTATGAACCTCAAAATAATGCAACAGTGATGTCGGAAGAATTGCTAATGATCTCAAAATGATGCGACAGTGATGTAGTAAGAATTGCTAATGAACTCAAAATGATGCTAACAGTAATGGAGTGAAAGTTTCGAATAACCTCAAAGTGATGCTGACAGTCATGTCGTAAGAGTTGCTACGAACCTCAAAATAATGCGACAGTAATGTAGTAAAAGTTGCTACGAACCTCGAAATATTCCGACAGTTATGTCGGAATAATTGCTAAAGATCTCAAAATGATGCGACAGTGATTTAAAAAGAATTGCTAATAATCTCAAAATGATGCTAACAGAAATGGAGTGAACGTTTCGAACAACCTCAAAGTGATGCTGACAGAAATGTAGTAAGAGTTGCTACAAACCTCAAAAAAATGCGACAGTGATGTCAGAAGAATTGCTAATGATCTCAAAATGATGCTACAGTGATTTAGTAAGAATCGCTAATGAACTCAAAATGATGCTAACATTAATGGAATGAAAGTTTCGAATAACCTCAAAGTGATGCTGACAGTCATGTAGTAGGAGTTAATACGAACCTCAAAATATTGCGACAGTGATGTCGGAAGAATGGCTAATGATCTCAAAATGATGCGACAGTGATGTCGAAAGAACTGCGAATGAACTCAAGATGATGCTCACAGTAATGTAGTGATAGTTGCGAATAAACTCAGTGATGCTTACTGTAATGTAATAAGAGTTTCGAACAACCTCCAAGTGATGCTGACAGTCATGTAGTAAGAGTTGCTACGAACCTCAAAATATTGCGACAGTGATGTCGGAAGAATTGCTAATGAACTCAAAATGATGCTAACAGTAATGTAGTGATAGTTGCTAATCAACTCAGTGATGCTTACAGTAATGGAGTAAGTGTTTCGAACAACCTCAAAGTGATGCTGACAGTCATGTAGTAAGAGTTGCTACAAACCTCAAAATAATGCGACAGTGATGTCAGAAGAATTGCTAAAGATCTCAAAATGATGCGACAGTGATTTAGTAAGAATTGCTAATGAACTCAAAATGATGCTAACAGTAATGGAGTGAACGTTTCGAATAACCTCAAAGTTATGCTGACAGTCATGTAGTAAGAGTTTCTACGAACCTCAAAATAATGCGACAGTGATTTCGGAAGAATTGCTAATGATCTCAAAATGATGCGAAAGTGATGTAGTAAGAATTACTAATGAACTCAAAATGATGGTAACAGTAATGGAGTGAAAGTTTCGAATAACCTCAAAGTGATGCTGACAGTCATGTGGTTTGAGTTGCGAGTAAATTAAACATGATGCTGACAGTGATGTCATAAGAATTGCTATTGAACTCAAAACGATGCTAACAGTAACGTAGTGATAGTTGCTAATCAACTCAGTGATGCTTACAGTAATGTAGTAAGTGTTTCGAACAACCTCAAAGTGATGCTGACAGTCATGTAGTAAGAGTTGCTACGAACCTCAAAATAATGCGACAGTGATGTCAGAAGAATTGCTAAAGATCTCAAAATGATGCGACAGTGATTTAGTAAGAATTGCTAATCAACTCAAAATGACGCTAACATTAATGGAGTGAAAGTTGCTAATAAACTCAAAGTGATGCTGACAGGAATGTAGTCAGAGTTGCTACGAACGTTTAAATAATGCAACAGTAATGTAGCAAGAGTTGCTACAAACATCAAAATAATGCGACAGTGATGCCAGAAGAATTGCTAAAAAACTCAAAATGATGCTAACAGTAATGGAGTGAACGTTTCGAACAACCTCAAAGTGATGCTGACAGTAATGTAGTAAGAGTTGCTCCGAACCTCAAAATAATGCGACAGTGATGTCAGAAGAATTGCTAAAGATCTCAAAATGATGCGACAGTGATTTAGTAAGAATTGCTAATCAACTCAAAATGATGCTAACATTAATGGAGTGAAAGTTGCTAATAAACTCAAAGTGATGCTGACAGGAATGTAGTCAGAGTTGCTACGAACGTTTAAATAATGCAACAGTAATGTAGTAAGAGTTGCTACAAACATCAAAATAATGCGACAGTGATGCCAGAAGAATTGCTAATGATCTCAAAATGATGCGACAGTGATGTAGTAAGAATTGCTTATGAACTCAAAATGATGCTAACAGTAATGGAGTGAAAGTTTCAAACAACCTCAAAGTGATGCTGACACTAATGTAGGAAGAGTTTCTACGAACCTCAAAAAAATGCGACAGTGATGTCAGAAGAATTGCTAATGATCTCAAAATGATGCTACAGTGATGTCGTAAGAATTGCAAATGAACTCAAGATGATGCTAACAGTAATGTAGTGATAGTTGCTAATAAACTCAGTGATTCTTACAGTAATGTAGTAAGAGTTTCGAACAACCTCAAAGTGATGCTGACAGTCATGTAGTAAGAGTTGCTACTGAACTCAATTTAATGCGACAGTGATGTCGTAAGTATTGCTAATGAACTCAATTTAATGCTACTGTGATGTCGTAAGAATTGCTAATGAACTCAAAATGATTCTGACAGTAATGGAGTGAAAGTTTCGAATAACCTCAAAGTGATGCTGACAGTCATGTAGTAAGAGTTGCGACGAACATCAATATAATGCGACAGTAATGTAGTAAAAGTTCCTACGAACCTCAAAATAATGAGACAGTGATGTCGGAAGAATTGCTAATGAACTAAAGATGATGCTAACAGTTATGGAGTGAAACTTTCGAATAACCTCAAAGTGATGCTGACAGTCATGTAGTAAGTGTTACTACGAACCTGAAAATAATGCGACAGTAATGTAGTAAATTTTGCTACGAACCTCAAAATATTGCGACAGTGATGTCGTAAGAATTGCTCATGAACTCAAGATGATGCTAACAGAAATGTAGTGATAGTTGCTAAGAAACTCAGTGATGCTTACAGTAATGTAGTAAGAGTTTCCAACAACCTCAAAGTGATGCTGACAGTCATTTAGTAAGAGTTGCTCATGAACTCAATTTAATGCTACAGTGATGTCGTGAGAATTGCTCAACAACTCAAAATGATAATAACAGTAATGTAGTGATAGTTGCTAATAAACTCAAAGTAATGCTGACAGTAATGTAGTCAGAGTTGCTACGAACCTTAAAATAATGCAACAATAATGTAGTAAGAGTTGCTACGAACCTCAATATAATGCGACAGTAATGTAGTAAAAGTTGCTACGAACCTCAAAATAATGCGACAGTGATGTCGGAAGAATTGCTAATGAACTCAAAATGATGCTAACAGTAATGTAGTGATAGTTGCTAATCAACTCAGTGATGCTTACAGTAATGTACTAAGTGTTTCGAACAACCTCAAAGTGATGTTGACAGTCATGCAGTAAGAGTTGCTACGAACCTCAATATAATGCGACAGTGATGTCAGAAGAATTGCTCAAGATCTGAAAATGATGCGACAGTGATTTCGTAAGAATTGCTAAGGAACTAAAAATGATGCTAACAGTAATGGAGTGAATGTTTCGAATAACCTCAAAGTGATGCTGACAGTCATGTAGTAAGAGTTTCTACGAACCTCAATATAATGCGACAGTGATGTAAGAAGAATTGCTAAAGATCTGAAAATGATGCGACAGTGATGTAGTAAGAATTGCTAATGAACTCAAAATGATGCTAACAGTAATGGAGTGAATGTTTCGAATAACCTCAAAGTGATGCTGACAGTCATGTAGTAAGAGTTTCTACGAACCTCAAAATAATGCGACAGCGATGTCGGAAGAATTGCTCATGAACTCAAAATGATGCAAACAGTAATGGAGTGAAAGTTTTGAATAACCTCAAAGTGATGCTGAAAGTAATGTAGTAAGAGTTGCTACTAACCTCAAAATAATGCAACAGTAATGTAGTAAGAGTTGCTACGAACCTCCGAATAATGCGACAGTGATGTCGGAAGAATTGCTAATAAACTCTAAATGATGCTGACGGTACTAGAGGAAGAGTTGAAACTAACCTCAAAATGATGCTAAAGTTATGTCGTAAGAATTGCTATTAAACTCAAAATGATGCCCATAGCAATGTAGAGATAGTTGCTAATAAACTCAGTGATGCTTACAGTAATGTAGTAAGTTTTTCGAACAACCTCAAAGTGATGCTGACAGTCATGTAGTAACACTTGCTATGAACCTCCAAATAATGCAAGAGTGATGTTGGAAGAATTGCTAATGATCTTAAAATGATGCAACAGTGACGTAGTAAGCATTGTAATGAACTCAAAATGATGCTGACGTAATGGAGGAAGAGTTGAAAATAACCTAAAAATGCTGCTACAGTGATGTCGTAAAAATTGGTATGAAACTCAAAATGATGGTAACAGTAATGTAGTGATAGTTGCTAATAAACTCAGTGATGCTTACAGTAATGGAGTGAAAGTTTTGAACAACCTCAAAGTGATGCTGACAGTCATTTAGTAAGATTTGCTACGAACCTCAAAATATTGCGACAGTGATGTCGGAGGAATTGCTAATCATCTAAAAATGATGCGACAGTGATGTCGTAAGAATTGTGAATGAACTCAAAATGATGGTAACAGTAATGGAGTGAAAGTTGCTAATAAACTCAAAGTGATGCTGAAAGTAATGTAGTAAGTGTTTCGAACAACCTCGAAGTGATGCTGACAGTCATGTACTAAGATTTGCTACGAACCTCAAAATATTGCGACAGTGATGTCGGAGGAATTGCGAATGAACTCAAAATGATGCTAACAGTAATGTAGTGATAGTTGCTCATAAACTCAAAGTGATGCTGACAGTAATGTAGTAAGAGTTGCTACGAACCTTAAAATAATGCAACAATAATGTAGTAAGAGTTGCTACGAACCTTAAAATAATGTGACAGTGATGTCAGAAGAATTGCTAATGATCTCAAAATGATTCGACAGTGATTTAGTAAGAAACGCTAATGATCTCAAAATGATGCTAAAAGTAATGGAGTGAAAGTTTCGAATAACCTCAAAGTGATGCTGACAGTCATGTAGTAAGAGTTGCTACGAACCTCAAAATAATGTGACAGTAATGTAGTAAAAGTTGCTACGAACCTTTAAATATTGCGACAGTGATGTCGGAAGAATTGCTAATGAAATAAAGATGATGCTAACAGTAATGGAGTGAAACTTTCGAATAACCTCAAAGTGATGCTGACAGTCATGTAGTAAGTGTTGCTACGAACCTCAAAATAATGCGACAGTAAGGTAGTAAAAGTTGCTACGAACCTCAAAATATTGCGAAAGTGATGTCGAGAGAATTGCTCATGAACTCAAAATGATGCTAACAGTAATGTAGTGATAGTTGCTAAGAAACTCAGTGATGCTGACAGTAATGTAGTAAGAGTTGCTACGAACCTTAAAATAATGCAACAATAATGTAGTAAGAGTTGTTACGAACCTCAAAATAATGTGACAGTGATGTCAGAAGAATTGCTAATGATCTCAAAATGATGCGACAGTGATGTAGTAATCATTGCTAATGAACTCAAAATGATGCTAACAGTAATGTAGTTATAGTTGCTAAGAAACTAGTGATGCTTACAGTAATGTAGTAAGAGTTTCGAACAACCTCAAAGTGATGCTGACAGTCATTTAGTAAGAGTTGCTAATGAACTCAATTTAATGCTACAGTGATTTCGTGAGAATTGCTCAAAAACTCAATATGATGCCAACAGTAATGTAGTGATAGTTGCTAATAAACTCAAAGTGATACTGACAGTAATGTAGTAAGAGTTGCTACGAACCTTAAAATAATGCAACAATAATGTCGTAAGAGTTGCTACGAACCTCAAAATATTGCGACAGTGATGTAGTAAGAATTGCTAATGAACTCAAAATGATGCTAACAGTAATGGAGTGAAACTTTCGAATAACCTCAAAGTGATGCTGACAGTCATGTAGTAAGTGTTGCTACGAAACTCAAAATAATGCGACAGTAATGTAGTAAAAGTTGCTACAAACCTCAAAATAATGCGACAGTAATGTAGTAAATTTTGCTACGAACCTCAAAATATTGCGACAGTGATGTAATCAGAATTGCTAATGAATTCAAAATGATGCTAACAGTAATGGAGTGAATGTTTTGAATAACCTCAAAGTGATGCTGACAGTCATGTACTATGAGTTGCTACGAACCTCAATATAATGCGACAGTAATGTAGTAAAAGTTGCTACAAACCTCAAAATATTGCGACAGTGATGTCGGAAGAATTGCTAATGAACTAAAGATGATGCTAACAGTAATGGAGTGAAACTTTCGAATAACCTCAAAGTGATGCTGACAGTCATGTAGTAAGTGTTGCTACAAACCTCAAAATAATGCGACAGTAATGTAGTAAATTTTGCTACGAACCTCAAAATATTGCGACAGTGATGTCGGAAGAATTGCTAATGAACTTAAAATGATGCTAAATGTAATGTAGTGATAGTTGCTAAGAAACTCAGTGATGCTTACAGTAATGTAGTCAGAGTTTCGAACAACCTCAAAGTGATGCTGACAGTCATTTAGTAAGAGTTGCTAATGAACTCAATTTAATGCTACAGTGATGTCGTGAGAATTGCTCAACAACGCAAAATGATGCTAACAGTAATGTAGTGATAGTTGCTAATAAACTCAAAGTGATGCTGACAGTAATGTAGTAAGAGTTGCTACGAACCTTAAAATATTGCGACAGTGATGTCGGAAGAATTGCTAATGATCTCAAACTGATGCGACAGTGATGTACTGATAGTTGCTAATCAACTCAGTGATGCTTAAAGTAATGTAGTAAGTGTTTCGAATAACCTCAAAGTGATGCTGACAGTCATGTACTAAGAGTTGCTACGAACCTCAAAATAATGCAACAGTAATGTAGTAAAAGTTGCTACGAACCTCAAAATATTGCGACAGTGATGTCGGAACAAATGCTAATGAAATAAAAATGATGCGAACAGTAATGTAGTCAGAATTGCTACGAACCTTAAAATAATGCAACAATAATGTAGTAAGAGTTGCTACGAACGTCAATATAATGCGACAGTAATGTAGTAACAGTTGCTACGAACCTCAAAATAATGCGACAGTGATGTCGGAAGAATTGCTAATGAACTCAAAATGATGCTAACAGTAATGTAGTGATAGTTGCGAATCAACTCAGTGATGCTTACAGTAATGTACTAAGTGTTTCGAACAACCTCAAAGTGATGTTGACAGTCATGCAGTAAGAGTTGCAACGAACCTCAATATAATGCGACAGTGATGTCAGAAGAATTGCTCAAGATCTGAAAATGATGCGACAGTGATTTCGTAAGAATTGCTAAGGAACTAAAAATGATGCTAACAGTAATGGAGTGAACGTTTCGAATAACCTCAAAGTTTTGCTGACAGTCATGTAGTAAGTGTTGCTACGAACCTCAAAATAATGCGACAGTAATGTTGTAAGTTGCTATGAACCTCAAAATATTGCGACAGTGATGTCGGAAGAATTGCTAATGAACTCAAGATGATGCTAACAGTAATGTAGTGATAGTTGCTAATCAAGTCAGTGATGCTGACAGTAATGTAGTAAGAGTTTCGAACAACCTCAAAGTGATGCTGACAGTCATTTAGTAAGAGTTGCTAATGAACTCAATTTAATGCTACAGTGATGTCGTGAGAATTGCTCATGAACTAAAAATGATGCTAACGGTAATGTAGTGATAGTTGCTAATAAACTCAAAGTGATGCTGACAGTAAAGTAGTAAGAGTTCCTACGAACCTTAAAATAATGCAACAATAATGTAGTAAGAGTTGCTACGAACCTCAAAATAATGTGACAGTGATGTCAGAAGAATTGCGAATGATCTCAAAATGATGCGACAGTGATGTAGTAAGAATTGCTAATGAACTAAAAATGATGCTAACAGTAATGGAGTGAAACTTTGAATCACCTCAAAGTGATGCTGACAGTCATGTACTAAGAGTTGCTACGAACCTCAAAATAATGCGACAGTAATGTAGTAAAAGTTGCTACGAACCTCAAAATATTGCAACAGTGATGTCGGAAGAATTCCTAATGAACTCAAAATGATGCTAACAGTAATGTAGTGATAGTTGCTAATCAACTCAGTGATGCTTACAGTAATGTAGTAAGTGTTTCGAATAACCTCAAAGTGATGCTGACAGTCATGTACTAAGAGTTGCAACGAACCTCAAAATAATGCGACAGTAATGTAGTAAAAGTTGCTACGAACCTCAAAATATTGCGACAGTGATGTCGGAACAAATGCTAATGAAATAAAAATGATGCTAACAGTAATGTAGTGATAGTTGCTAATCAACTCAGTGAGGCTGAAAGTAATGTAGTAAGTGTTTCAAATAACCTCAAAGTGATGGTGACAGTCATGTTGTAAGAGTTGCTACGAACCTCAAAATAATGCGACAGTGATGTCAGAAGAATTGCTAAAGATCTCAAAATGATGCGACAGTGATTTAGTAAGAATTGCTAATGAACTCAAAATGATGCTAACAGTAATGGAGTGAACGTTTCGAATAACCTCAATGTGATGCTGACAGTCATGTACTAAGAGTTGCTACGAACCTCAAAATAATGCGACAGTGATGTCGGAAGAATTGCTAATAATCTCAAAATGATGCGACAGTGATGTAGTAAGAATTGCTAATGAACTCAAAATGATGGTAGGAGTAATGGAGTGAAAATTTCAAAATAACCTCAAAGTGATGCTGACAGTCATGTAGTAAGTGTTGCTACGAACCTCAAAATAATGCGACAGTAATGTTGTAAGTTGCTACGAACCTCAAAATATTGCGACAGTGATGTCGGAAGAATTGCTAATGAACTCAAGATGATGCTAACAGTAATGTAGTGATAGTTGCTAATCAAGTCAGTGATGCTGACAGTAATGTAGTAAGAGTTTCGAACAACCTCAAAGTGATGCTGACAGTCATTTAGTAAGAGTTGCTAATGAACTCAATTTAATGCTGCAGTGATGTCGTGAGAATTGCTCATGAACTAAAAATGATGCTAACCGTAATGTAGTGATAGTTGCAAATAAACTCAAAGTGATGCTGACAGTAAAGTAGTAAGAGTTGCTACGAACCTTAAAATAATGCAACAATAATGTAGTAAGAGTTGCTACGAACCTCAAAATAATGTGACAGTGATGTCAGAAGAATTTCTAATGATCTCAAAATCATGCGACAGTGATGTAGTAAGAATTGCGAATGAACTAAAAATGATGCTAACAGTAATGTAGTGATAGTTGCTAATCAACTCAGTGATGCTTACAGTAATGTAGTAAGTGTTTCGAATAACCTCAAAGTGATGCTGACAGTCATGTACTAAGAGTTGCTACGAACCTCAAAATAATGCGACAGTAATGTAGTAAAAGTTGCTACGAACCTCAAAATAATGCGACAGTAATGTCGGAAGAATTGCGAATGAACTCAAAATGATGCTAACAGTAATGTAGTAATAGTTGCTAATCAACTCAGTGATGCTTACAGTAATGTAGTAAGTGTTTCGAACAACCTCAAAGGGATGCTGACAGTCATGTAGAAAGAGTTGCTACTAACCTCAAAATAATGCGACAGTGATGTCGGAAGAATTGAGAATGAACTCAAGATGATGCTCACAGTAATGTAGTGATAGTTGCTAATCAACTCAGTGATGCTTACAGTAATGTAGTAAGACTTTCGAACAACCTCAAAGTGATGCTGACAGTCATTTAGTAAGAGTTGCTAATGAACTCAATTTAATGCTACAGTGAAGTTGTGAGAATTGCTCAACAACTCAAAATGATGCTTACAGTAATGTAGTGATAGTTGCTAATAAACTCAAAGTGATGCTGACAGTAATGTAGTAAGAGTTGCTACGAACCTTAAAATAAGGCAACAATAATGTAGTAAGAGTTCCTGCGAACCTTTAAATATTGCGACAGTGATGTCGGAAGAATTACTCATGAACTCAAGATGATGCTAACAGTAATGGAGTGAAACTTTCGAATAACCTCAAAGTGATGCTGACAGTCATGTAGCAAGAGTTGCTACGAACCTCAAAATAATGCGACAGTAATGTAGTAAATTTTGCTACGAACCTCAAAATATTGCGACAGTGATGTCGGAAGAATTGCTAATGAACTCAAAATGATGCGACAGTTATGTAGTGATAGTTGCTAATGAACTCAAAATGATGCTAACAGTAATGGAATGAACGTTTGGAACAACCTCAAAGGGATGCTGACAGTCATGCAGTAAGAGTTGCTACGAACCTCAAAATAATGCGACAGTGATGTCGGAAGAATTGCTAATGAACTCAAAATGATGCTAACAGTAATGTAGTGATAGTTGCTAATCAACTCAGTGATGCTTACAGTAATGTACTAAGTGTTTCGAACAACCTCAAAGTGATGGTGTCAGTCATGTAGTAAGAGTTGCTACGAACCTTTAAATAATGCAACAGTCATGTAGTAAAAGTTGCTACGAACCTCAATATAATGCGACAGTGATGTCAGAAGAATTGCTCAAGATCTGAAAATGATGCGACAGTGATTTCGTAAGAATTGCTAAGGAACTAAAAATGATGCTAACAGTAATGGAGTGAATGTTTCGAATAACCTCAAAGTGATGCTGACAGTCATGTAGTAAGAGTTTCTATGAACCTCAATATAATGCGAAAGTGATGTCAGAAGAATTGCTAAAGATCTGAAAATGATGCGACAGTGATGTAGTAAGAATTGCTAAAGATCTCAAAATGATGCGACAGTGATTTAGGAAGAATTGCTAATGAACTCAAAATGATGCGAACAGTAATGGAGTGAACGTTTCGAATAACCTCAAAGTAATGCTGACAGTCATGTAGTAAGTGTTGCTACGAACCTCAAAATAATGCGACAGTAATGTTGTAAGTTGCTACGAACCTCAAAATATTGCGACAGAAATGTCGGAAGAATTGCTAATGAACTCAAGATGATGCTAACAGTAATGTAGTGATAGTTGCTAATCAAGTCAGTGATGCTGACAGTAATGTAGTAAGAGTTTCGAACAACCTCAAAGTGATGCTGACAGTCATTTAGTAAGAGTTGCTAATGAACTCAATTTAATGCTACAGTGATGTCGTGAGAATTGCTCATGAACTAAAAATGATGCTAACGGTAATGTAGTGATAGTTGCTAATAAACTCAAAGTGATGCTGACAGTAAAGTAGTAAGAGTTGCTACGAACCTCAAAATAATGCGACAGTAATGGAGTAAAAGTTGCTACGAACCTCAAAATATTGCAACAGTGATGTCGGAAGAATTCCTAATGAACTCAAAATGATGCTAACAGTAATGTAGTGATAGTTGCTAATCAACTCAGTGATGCTTACAGTAATGTAGTAAGTGTTTCGAACAACCTCAAAGTGATGCTGACAGTCATGTAGTAAGAGTTGCTACAAACATCAAAATAATGCGACAGTGATGCCAGAAGAATTGCTAATGATCTCAAAATGATGCGACAGTGATGTAGTAAGAATTGCTAATGAACTCAAAATGATGCTTACAGGAATGGAGTGAAAGTTTCGAATAACCTCAAAGTGATGCTGACAGTCATGTAGTCAGAGTTGCTACGAACCTTAAAATAATGCAACAATAATGTAGTAAGAGTTGCTACGAACCTCAATATAATGCGACAGTAATGTAGTAAAAGTTGCTACAAACCTCAAAATAATGCGACAGTGATGTCGGAAGAATTGCTAATGAACTCAAAATGATGCTAACAGTAATGTAGTGATAGTTGCTAATCAACTCAGTGATGCTTACAGTAATGTACTAAGTGTTTCGAACAACCTCAAAGTGATGTTGACAGTCATGCAGTAAGAGTTGCTACGAACCTCAATATAATGCGACAGTGATGTCAGAAGAATTGCTAAAGATCTCAAAATGATGCGACAGTGATTTAGGAAGAATTGCTAATGAACTCAAAATGATGCTAACAGTAATGGAGTGAACGTTTCGAATAACCTCAAAGTGATGCTGACAGTCATGTAGTAAGTGTTGCTACGAACCTCAAAATAATGCGACAGTAATGTTGTAAGTTGCTACGAACCTCAAAATATTGCGACAGTGATGTCGGAAGAATTGCTAATGAACTCAAGATGATGCTAACAGTAATGTAGTGATAGTTGCTAATCAAGTCAGTGATGCTGACAGTAATGTAGTAAGAGTTTCGAACAACCTCAAAGTGATGCTGACAGTCATTTAGTAAGAGTTGCTAATGAACTCAATTTAATGCTGCAGTGATGTCGTGAGAATTGCTCATGAACTAAAAATGATGCTAACCGTAATGTAGTGATAGTTGCAAATAAACTCAAAGTGATGCTGACAGTAAAGTAGTAAGAGTTGCTACGAACCTTAAAATAATGCAACAATAATGTAGTAAGAGTTGCTACGAACCTCAAAATAATGTGACAGTGATGTCAGAAGAATTTCTAATGATCTCAAAATCATGCGACAGTGATGTAGTAAGAATTGCGAATGAACTAAAAATGATGCTAACAGTAATGTAGTGATAGTTGCTAATCAACTCAGTGATGCTTACAGTAATGTAGTAAGTGTTTCGAATAACCTCAAAGTGATGCTGACAGTCATGTACTAAGAGTTGCTACGAACCTCAAAATAATGCGACAGTAATGTAGTAAAAGTTGCTACGAACCTCAAAATAATGCGACAGTAATGTCGGAAGAATTGCTAATGAACTCAAAATGATGCTAACAGTAATGTAGTAATAGTTGCTAATCAACTCAGTGATGCTTACAGTAATGTAGTAAGTGTTTCGAATAACCTCAAAGGGATGCTGACAGTCATGTAGAAAGAGTTGCTACGAACCTCAAAATAATGCGACAGTGATGTCGGAAGAATTGAGAATGAACTCAAGATGATGCTCACAGTAATGTAGTGATAGTTGCTAATCAACTCAGTGATGCTTACAGTAATGTAGTAAGACTTTCGAACAACCTCAAAGTGATGCTGACAGTCATTTAGTAAGAGTTGCTAATGAACTCAATTTAATGCTACAGTGAAGTTGTGAGAATTGCTCAACAACTCAAAATGATGCTTACAGTAATGTAGTGATAGTTGCTAATAAACTCAAAGTGATGCTGACAGTAATGTAGTAAGAGTTGCTACGAACCTTAAAATAAGGCAACAATAATGTAGTAAGAGTTCCTGCGAACCTTTAAATATTGCGACAGTGATGTCGGAAGAATTACTCATGAACTCAAGATGATGCTAACAGTAATGGAGTGAAACTTTCGAATAACCTCAAAGTGATGCTGACAGTCATGTAGCAAGAGTTGCTACGAACCTCAAAATAATGCGACAGTAATGTAGTAAATTTTGCTACGAACCTCAAAATATTGCGACAGTGATGTCGGAAGAATTGCTAATGAACTCAAAATGATGCGACAGTTATGTAGTGATAGTTGCTAATGAACTCAAAATGATGCTAACAGTAATGGAATGAACGTTTGGAACAACCTCAAAGGGATGCTGACAGTCATGCAGTAAGAGTTGCTACGAACCTCAAAATAATGCGACAGTGATGTCGGAAGAATTGCTAATGAACTCAAAAAGATGCTAACAGTAATGTAGTGATAGTTGCTAATCAACTCAGTGATGCTTACAGTAATGTACTAAGTGTTTCGAACAACCTCAAAGTGATGGTGTCAGTCATGTAGTAAGAGTTGCTACGAACCTTTAAATAATGCAACAGTCATGTAGTAAAAGTTGCTACGAACCTCAATATAATGCGACAGTGATGTCAGAAGAATTGCTCAAGATCTGAAAATGATGCGACAGTGATTTCGTAAGAATTGCTAAGGAACTAAAAATGATGCTAACAGTAATGGAGTGAATGTTTCGAATAACCTCAAAGTGATGCTGACAGTCATGTAGTAAGAGTTTCTATGAACCTCAATATAATGCGAAAGTGATGTCAGAAGAATTGCTAAAGATCTGAAAATGATGCGACAGTGATGTAGTAAGAATTGCTAAAGATCTCAAAATGATGCGACAGTGATTTAGGAAGAATTGCTAATGAACTCAAAATGATGCGAACAGTAATGGAGTGAACGTTTCGAATAACCTCAAAGTAATGCTGACAGTCATGTAGTAAGTGTTGCTACGAACCTCAAAATAATGCGACAGTAATGTTGTAAGTTGCTACGAACCTCAAAATATTGCGACAGAAATGTCGGAAGAATTGCTAATGAACTCAAGATGATGCTAACAGTAATGTAGTGATAGTTGCTAATCAAGTCAGTGATGCTGACAGTAATGTAGTAAGAGTTTCGAACAACCTCAAAGTGATGCTGACAGTCATTTAGTAAGAGTTGCTAATGAACTCAATTTAATGCTACAGTGATGTCGTGAGAATTGCTCATGAACTAAAAATGATGCTAACGGTAATGTAGTGATAGTTGCTAATAAACTCAAAGTGATGCTGACAGTAAAGTAGTAAGAGTTGCTACGAACCTCAAAATAATGCGACAGTAATGGAGTAAAAGTTGCTACGAACCTCAAAATATTGCAACAGTGATGTCGGAAGAATTCCTAATGAACTCAAAATGATGCTAACAGTAATGTAGTGATAGTTGCTAATCAACTCAGTGATGCTTACAGTAATGTAGTAAGTGTTTCGAACAACCTCAAAGTGATGCTGACAGTCATGTAGTAAGAGTTGCTACAAACATCAAAATAATGCGACAGTGATGCCAGAAGAATTGCTAATGATCTCAAAATGATGCGACAGTGATGTAGTAAGAATTGCTAATGAACTCAAAATGATGCTTACAGGAATGGAGTGAAAGTTTCGAATAACCTCAAAGTGATGCTGACAGTCATGTAGTCAGAGTTGCTACGAACCTTAAAATAATGCAACAATAATGTAGTAAGAGTTGCTACGAACCTCAATATAATGCGACAGTAATGTAGTAAAAGTTGCTACAAACCTCAAAATAATGCGACAGTGATGTCGGAAGAATTGCTAATGAACTCAAAATGATGCTAACAGTAATGTAGTGATAGTTGCTAATCAACTCAGTGATGCTTACAGTAATGTACTAAGTGTTTCGAACAACCTCAAAGTGATGTTGACAGTCATGCAGTAAGAGTTGCTACGAACCTCAATATAATGCGACAGTGATGTCAGAAGAATTGCTAAAGATCTCAAAATGATGCGACAGTGATTTAGGAAGAATTGCTAATGAACTCAAAATGATGCTAACAGTAATGGAGTGAACGTTTCGAATAACCTCAAAGTGATGCTGACAGTCATGTAGTAAGTGTTGCAACAAACCTCAAAATAATGCGACAGTGATGTCGGAAGAATTGCTAATGAACTCAAAATGATGCTAACAGTAATATAGTGATAGTTGCTAATAAACTCAAAATGATGCTAAAAGTAATGTTGTGATAGTTGCTAATCAACTCAGTGATGCTTACAGTAATGTAGTAAGTGTTTCGAACAACCTCAAAGTGACGCTGACGGTCATTTAGTAAGAGTTGCTAATGAACTCAATTCAATGCTACAGTGATGTCGTGAGAATTGCTCATGAACTCAAAATGATGCTAACAGTAATGTAGTGATAGTTGCTAATAAACTCAGTGATGCTTACAGTAATGTAGTAAGAGTTTCTAACAACCTCAAAGTATGCTGATAGTCATTCAGTAAGAGTTGCTAATGAACTCCATTTAATGCTACAGTGATGTCGTGAGAATTGCTCATGAACTCAAAATGATGCTAACAGTAATGTAGTGATAGTTGCAAATAAACTCAAAGTGATGCTGACAGTAATGTAGTAAGAGTTGCTACGAACCTTAAAATAATGCAACAGAAATGTAGTAAGAGTTGCTACGAACCTCAAAATTCTGCAACAGTGATGTCGGAAGAATTGTTCATGAACTCAAAATGATGTTAACAGTAATGTCGTGATACTTCCTAATCAAGTCAGTAATGCTTACAGTAATGTAGTAAGAGTTTCAAACAACGTCAAAGTGATGCTGACAGTCATGTAGTAAGAGTTGCTAATGAACTCAATTCAATGCTACAGTGATGTCGTGAGAATTGCTCATGAACTGAAAATGATGCTAACAGTAATGTAGTGATAGTTGCTAATCAAGTCAGTGATGCTTAGAGTAATGTAGTAAGTGTTTCGAATAACCTCAGAGTGATGGTGACAGTCATGCAGTAAATGTTGCTACGAACCTCAAAATAATGCGACAGTGATGTCGGAAGAATTGCTAAAGATCTCAAAATGATGCGACAATGATTTAGAAAGAATTGCTCATGAACTCAAAATGATGCTAACAGTAACGGAGTGAACGTTTCGAATAACCTCAAAGTGATGCTGACAGTTTTGTACTAAGAGTTGCTACGAACCTCAAAATAATGCGACAGTGATGTCGGAAGAATTGCTAATGATCTCAAAATGATGCGACAGTGATGTAGTAAGAATTGCGAATGAACTAAAAATGATGCTAACAGTAATGTAGTGATAGTTGCTAATCAACTCAGTGATGCTTACAGTAATGTAGTAAGTGTTTCGAATAACCTCAAAGTGATGCTGACAGTCATGTACTAAGAGTTGCTACGAACCTCAAAATAATGTGACAGTAATGTAGTAAAAGTTGCTACGAACCTCAAAATATTGCGACAGTGATGTCGGAAGAATTGCTAATGAACTCAAAATGATGCTAACAGTAATGTAGTAATAGTTGCTAATCAACTCAGTGATGCTTACAGTAATGTAGTAAGTGTTTCGAATAACCTCAAAGGGATGCTGACAGTCATGTAGAAAGAGTTGCTTCGAACCTCAAAATAATGCGACAGTGATGTCGGAAGAATTGCGAATGAACTCAAGATGATGCTCACAGTAATGTAGTGATAGTTGCTAATCAACTCAGTGATGCTTACAGTAATGTAGTAAGACTTTCGAACAACCTCAAAGTGATGCTGACAGTCATTTAGTAAGAGTTGCTAATGAACTCAATTTAATGCTACAGTGAAGTCGTGAGAATTGCTCAACAACTCAAAATGATGCTTACAGTAATGTAGTGATAGTTGCTAATAAACTCAAAGTGATGCTGACAGTTATGTAGTAAGAGTTGCTACGAACCTTAAAATAATGCAACAATAATGTAGTAAGAGTTCCTGCGAACCTTTAAATATTGCGACAGTGATGTCGGAAGAATTGCTCATGAACTCAAGATGATGCTAACAGTAATGGAGTGAAACTTTCGAATAACCTCAAAGTGATGCTGACAGTCATGTAGTAAGTGTTGCTACGAACCTCAAAATAATGCGACAATAATGTAGTAAAAGTTGCTACGAACCTCAAAATATTGCGAAAGTGATGTCGGAAGAATTACTAATGAACTCAAAATGATGCTAACAGTAATGGAGTGAAACTTTCGAATATCCTCAAAGTGATGCTGACAGTCATGTAGTAAGTGTTGCTACGAACCTCAAAATAATGCGACAGTAATGTAGTAAAAGTTGCTTCGAACCTCAAAACATTTCGACAGTGATGTCGGAAGAATTGCTAATGAACACAAAATGATGCCAACAGTAATGTAGTGATAGTTGCTAATCAACTAAGTGATGCTTGCAGTAATGTAGTAAGTGTTTCGAACAACCTCAAAGTGATGCTGACAGTCATGTAGCAAGAGTTGCTCCGAACCTCAAAATAATGCGACAGTGATGACGGAAGAATTGCTAATGATCTCAAAATGATGCGACAGTGATGTAATCAGAATTGCTAATGAATTCAAAATGATGCTAACAGTAATGGAGTGAATGTTTTGAATAACCTCAAAGTGATGCTGACAGTCATGTACTATGAGTTGCTACGAACCTCAATATAATGCGACAGTAATGTAGTAAAAGTTGCTACAAACCTCAAAATATTGCGAAAGTGATGTCGGAAGAATTGCTAAAGAACTAAAGATGATGCTAACAGTAATGGAGTGAAACTTTCGAATAACCTCAAAGTGATGCTGACAGTCATGTAGTAAGTGTTGCTACGAACCTCAAAATATTGCGACAGTGATGTCGGAAGAATTGCTAATGAACTCAAAATGATGCGACAGTTATGTAGTGATAGTTGCTAATGAACTCAAAATGATGCTAACAGTAATGGTGTGAACGTTTGGAACAACCTCAAAGGGATGCTGACAGTCATGCAGTAAGAGTTGCTACGAACCTCAAAATAATGCGACAGTGATGTCGGAAGAATTGCTAATGAACTCAAAATGATGCTAACAGTAATGTAGTGATAGTTGCTAATCAACTCAGAGATGCTTACAGTAATGTACTAAGTGTTTCGAACAACATCAAAGTGATGTTGACAGTCATGCAGTAAGAGTTGCTACGAACCTCAATATAATGCGACAGTGATGTCAGAAGAATTGCTCAAGATCTGAAAATGATGCGACAGTGATTTCGTAAGAATTGCTAATGAACTAAAAATGATGCTAACAGTAATGGAGTGAATGTTTCGAATAACCTCAAAGTGATGCTGACAGTCATGTAGTAAGAGTTTCTATGAACCTCAATATAATGCGAAAGTGATGTCAGAAGAATTGCTAAAGATCTGAAAATGATGCGACAGTGATGTAGTAAGAATTGCTAATGATCTCAAAATGATGCTAACAGTAATGGAGTGAATGTTTCGAATAACCTCAAAGTGATGCTGACAGTCATGTAGTAGGAGTTTCTACGAACCTCAAAATAATGCGACAGCGATGTCGGAAGAATTGCTAATGATCTCAAAATGATGCGACAGTGATGTAGTAAGAATTGCTAATGAACTCAAAATGATGCTAACAGTAATGGAGTGAATGTTTCGAATAACCTCAAAGTGATGCTGACAGTCATGTAGTAAGAGTTTCTACGAACCTCAAAATAATGCGACAGCGATGTCGGAAGAATTGCTAATGATCTCAAAATGATGCGACAGTGATGTAGTAAGAATTGCTAATGAACTCAAAATGATGCTAACAGTAATGGAGTGAAAGTTTTGAATAACCTCAAAGTGATGCTGACAGTAATGTAGTAAGAGTTGCTACTAACCTCAAAATAATGCAACAGTAATGTAGTAAGAGTTGCTACGAACCTCCGAATAATGCGACAGTGATGTCGGAAGAATTGCTAATAAACTCTAAATGATGCTGACGGTACTAGAGGAAGAGTTGAAACTAACCTCAAAATGATGCTAAAGTTATGTCGTAAGAATTGCTATTAAACTCAAAATGATGCTCATAGCAATGTAGAGATAGTTGCTAATAAACTCAGTGATGCTTACAGTAATGTAGTAAGTGTTTCGAACAACCTCAAAGTGATGCTGACAGTCATGTAGTAACAGTTGCTATGAACCTCCAAATAATGCAACAGTGATGTTGGAAGAATTGCTAATGATCTTAAAATGATGCAATAGTGACGTAGTAAGCATTGTAATGAACTCAAAATGATGCTGACGTAATGGAGGAAGAGTTGAAAATAACCTAAAAATGCTGCTACAGTGATGTCGTAAGAATTGGTATGAAACTCAAAATGATGGGAACAGTAATGTAGTGATAGTTGCTAATAAACTCAGTGATGCTTACAGTAATGGAGTGAAAGTTTTGAACAACCTCAAAGTGATGCTGACAATGATGTGGTCAGAGTTTCGAGTAACCTAAAAATGATGCTGAAAGTAATGTAGTAAGAGTTGCTACGAACCTCAAAATAATGCTACAGTGATGTCGTAAGAATTGCTAATGAACTCAAAATGATGCAAAAAGTAATGTAGTGATAGTTGCTAATAAACTCAAAGTGATGCTGACAGAAAAGTAGTAAGAGTTGCTACGAACCTTAAAATAATGCAACAATAATGTAGTAAGAGTTGCTACGAACCTCAAAATAATGTGACAGTGATGTCAGAAGAATTGCTAATGATCTCAAAATGATGCGACGGTGATGTAGAAAGAATTGCTAATGAACTCAAAATGATGCTAACAGTAATGGAGTGATAGTTGCTAATCAACTCAGTGATGCTTACAGTAATGTAGTAAGTGTTTCGAATAACCTCAAAGTGATGCTGACAGTCATGTACTAAGAGTTGCTACGAACCTCAAAATAATGCGACAGTAATGTTGTAAAAGTTGCTACGAACCTCAAAATATTGCGACAGTGATGTCGGACGAATTGCTAATGAACACAAAATGATGCTAACAGTAATGTAGTGATAGTTGCTAATCAACTCAGTGATGCTTACAGTAATGTAGTAAGTGTTTCGAATAACCTCAAAGTGATGCTGACAGTCATGTAGAAAGAGTTGCTACGAACCTCAAAATAATGCGACAGTGATGTTGGAAGAATTGCTAACGATCTCAAAATGATGCGACAATGATGTAGTAAGAATTGCTAATGAACTCAAAATGATGCTAACAGTAATGGAGTGAAAGTTTCGAAGAACCTCAAAGTGATGCTGACAGTCATGTAGTAAGTGTTGCTACGAACCTCAAAATAATGCGACAGTGATGTCGGAAGAATTGCTAATGAACTCAAAATGATGCTAACAGTAATGTAGTGATAGTTGCTAAGAAACTCAGTGATGCTGACAGTAATGTAGTAAGAGTTTCGAACAACCTCAAAGTGATGCTGACAGTCATTTAGTAAGAGTTGCTAATGAACTCAATTTAATGCTACAGTAATGTCGTGAGAATTGCTCATGAACTAAAAATGATGCTAACAGTAATGTAGTGATAGTTGCTAATAAACTCAAAGTGATGCTGAAAGAAAAGTAGTAAGAGTTGCTACGAACCTTAAAATAATGCATCAATAATGTAGTAAGAGTTGCTACGAACCTCAAAATAATGTGACAGTAATGTCAGAAGAATTGCTAATGATCTCAAAATGATGCGACGGTGATGTAGTAAGAATTGCTAATGAACTCAAAATGATGCTAACAGTAATGTAGTGATAGTTGCTAATCAACTCAGTGATGCTTACAGTAATGTAGTAAGTGTTTCGAATAACCTCAAAGTGATGCTGACAGTCATGTACTAAGAGTTGCTACGAACCTCAAAATAATGCGACAGTAATGTTGTAAAAGTTGCTACGAACCTCAAAATATTGCGACAGTGATGTCGGAAGAATTGCTAATGAACACAAAATGATGCTAACAGTAATGTAGTGATAGTTGCTAATCAACTCAGTGATGCTTACAGTAATGTAGTAAGTGTTTCGAATAACCTCAAAGTGATGCTGACAGTCATGTAGAAAGAGTTGCTACGAACCTCAAAATAATGCGACAGTGATGTCGGAAGAATTGCTAACGATCTCAAAATGATGCGACAATGATGTAGTAAGAATTGCTAATGAACTCAAAATGATGCTAACAGTAATGGAGTGAAAGTTTCGAAGAACCTCAAAGTGATGCTGACAGTCATGTAGTAAGTGTTGCTACGAACCTCAAAATAATGCGACAGTGATGTCGGAAGAATTGCTAATGAACTCAAAATGATGCTTACAGTAATGTAGTGATAGTTGCTAATAAACTCAGTGATGCTTACAGTAATGTAGTAAGTGTTTCAAACAACCTCAAAGTGATGCTGACAGTCATGTAGTAAGAGTTGCTACTAACCTCAATTTAATGCTACAGTGATGTCTATGAATTGCTAATAAACTCAAAATGACGCGAACAGTAATGTAGTGATAGTTGCTAATAAACTCAAAATGATTCTAAAAGTAATGTAGTGATAGTTGCTAATCAACTCAGTGATGCCAGCAGTAATGTAGTAAGTGTTTCGAACAACCTCAAAGTGACGCTGACAGTCATGTAGTGAGAGTTGCTTCTAACCTCAAAATGATGCTAAAAGTAATGCAGTGATAGTTGCTAATGAACTCAAAGTGATGCTGACAGTAATGTAGTAAGAGTTGCTTCGAACCTCAAAGTAATGCGACAGTGATGTCAAAAGAATTGTTAATGATCTCAAACTGATGCGACAGTGATGTAGTTAGAATTGCTAATGAACTCAAAATGATGCTAACAGTAATGGAGTGAAAGTTTCGAATAACCTCAAAGTGATGCTGACAGTCATGTAGCAAGTGTTGCTACGAACCTCAAAATATTGCGACAGTGATGTCGGAAGAATTGCTCATGAACTTAAAATGATGCTAAATGTAATGCAGTGATAGTTGCTAAGAAACTCAGTGATGCTTACAGTAATGTAGTCAGAGTTTCGAACAACCTCAAAGTGATGCTGACAGTCATTTAGAAAGAGTTGCTAATGAACTCAATTTACTGCTACAGTGATGTCGTGAGAATTGCTCAACAACGCAAAATGATGCTAACAGTAATGTAGTGAGAGTTGCTAATAAACTCAAAGTGATGCTGACAGTAATGTAGTAAGAGTTGCTACGAACCTTAAAATATTGCGACAGTGATGTCGGAAGAATTGCTAATGATCTCAAACAGTTGCGACAGTGATGTAGTAAGAATTGCTAATGAACTCAAAATGATGCGAACAGTAATGGAGTGAAACTTTGAATCACCTCAAAGTGATGCTGACAGTCATGTACTAAGAGTTGCTACGAACCTCAAAATAATGCGACAGTAATGTAGTAAAAGTTGCTACGAACCTCAAAATATTGCAACAGTGATGTGGGAAGAATTCCTAATGAACTCAAAATGATGCTAACAGTAATGTAGTGATAGTTGCTAATCAACTCAGTGATGCTTACAGTAATGTAGTAAGTGTTTCGAAGAACCTCAAAGTGATGCTGACAGTCATGTACTAAGAGTTGCTACGAACCTCAAAATAATGCGACAGTAATGTCGTAAAAGTTGCTACGAACCTCAAAATATTGCGACAGTGATGTCGGAACAAATGCTAATGAAAAAAAATGATGCTAACAGTAATGTAGTGATAGTTGCTAATCAACTCAGTGAGGCTGACAGTAATGTAGTAAGTGTTTCAAATAACCTCAAAGTGATGGTGACAGTCATGTTGTAAGAGTTGCTACGAACCTCAAAATAATGCGACAGTGATGTCAGAAGAATTGCTAAAGATCTCAAAATGATGCGACAGTGATTTAGTAAAAATTGCTAATGAACTCAAAATGATGCTAACAGTAATGGAGTGAACGTTTCGAATAACCTCAAAGTGATGCTGACAGTCATGTACTAAGAGTTGCTACGAACCTCAAAATAATGCGACAGTGATGTCGGAAGAATTGCTAATGATCTCAAAATGATGCGACAGTGATGTAGTAAGAATTGCTAATGAACTCAAAATGATGCTAGGAGTAATGGAGTGAAACTTTCAAAATAACCTCAAAGTGATGCTGACAGTCATGTAGTAAGTGTTGCTACGAACCTCAAAATAATGCGACAGTAATGTTGTAAGTTGCTACGAACCTCAAAATATTGCGACAGTGATGTCGGAAGAATTGCTAATGAACTCAAGATGATGCTAACAGTAATGTAGTGATAGTTGCTAATCAAGTCAGTGATGCTGACAGTAATGTAGTAAGAGTTTCGAACAACCTCAAAGTGATGCTGACAGTCATTTAGTAAGAGTTGCTAATGAACTCAATTTAATGCTGCAGTGATGTCGTGAGAATTGCTCATGAACTAAAAATGATGCTAACCGTAATGTAGTGATAGTTGCTAATAAACTCAAAGTGATGCTGACAGTAAAGTAGTAAGAGTTGCTACGAACCTTAAAATAATGCAACAATAATGTAGTAAGAGTTGCTACGAACCTCAAAATGATGCGACAGTGATGTCAGAAGAATTGGTCATGATCTCAAAATGATGCTAACAGTAATGGAGTGAACGTTTCGAATAACCTCAAAGTGATGATGACAGTCATGTAATAAGAGTTGCTAAGAACCTCAAAAAATGCGACAGTAATATAGTAAAAGTTGCTACGAACCTCAAAATATTGCGACAGTGATGTCGGAAGAATCGCTAATGAACTCAAGATGATGCTAACAGCAATGTAGTCATAGTTGCTAATCAACTCAAAGTGATGCTGACAGTAATGTAGTAAGAGTTGCTACGAACCTTAAAATAATGTAACAATAATGTAGTAAGAGTTGCTTCGAACCTCAAAATGATGTGACAGTGATGTCAGAAGAATTGCTAATGAACTCAAAATGATGCTAACTGTAATGTAGTGATAGTTGCTAATAAAGTCAGTGATGCTAACAGTAATGTAGTAAGTGTTTTGAATAACCTCAAAGTGATGGTGACAGTCATGCAGTAAGAGTTGCTACGAACCTCAAAATAATGCGACAGTTATGTTGGAAGAATTGCTAAAGATCTCAAAATGATGCGACAGTGATTAGGAAAGAATTGCTCATGAACTCAAATTGATGCTAACAGTAATGGAGTGAAAGTTGCTAATAACCTCAAAGTGATGCTGACAGTAATGTAGTAAGAGTTGCTACGAACCTCAATATAATGCGACAGTAATGTAGTAAAATTTGCTACGAACCTCAAAATATTGCGACAGTGATGTCGGAAGAATTGCTAATGAACTTTAAATGATGCTAACAGTAATGTAGTGATAGTTGCTATTCAACTCAGTGATGCTTACAGTAATGTAGTAAGTGTTTCGAATAACCTCAAAGTGATGGTGACAGTCATGTAATAAGAGTTGCTACGAACCTCAAAATAATGCGACAGTGATGTCGGAAGAATTGCTCATACACTCAAAATGATGCCAACAGTAATGGAGTGAACGTTTCGAACAACCTCAAAGTGATGCTGACAGTCATTTAGTAAGAGTTGCTAATGAACTCAATTCAATGCTACAGTGATGTCGTGAGAATTGCTCATGAACTCAAAATGATGCTAACAGTAATGGAGTGAAAGTTGCTAATAAACTCAAAGTGATGCTGACAGTAATGTAGTAAGAGTTGCTGAAAACCTTAAAATAATGCAACAGTAAAGTAGGAAGAGTTGCTTTGAACCTCAAAATAATGCGACAGTGATGTCATAAGAATTGCTAATGAACTCAAACTGATGCGAACAGTAATGTAGTGATAGTTGCTAATAAACTCAGTGATGCTTCCAGTAATGTAGTAAGAGTTTCGAACAATCTCAAAGTGATGCTTACCGTAATGTAGTCAGAGTTTCGAAGAACCTCAAAGTGATGCTGACAGTCATGTAGTAAGAGTTGCTACTAACCTCAATTTAATGCTACAGTGATGTCTTAAGAATTGCTAATTAACTCAAAATGATGCTAACAGTAATGTAGTAAGAGTTGCTATGAACCTTTAAATAATGCACTGGTAATGTAGTAAGTGATGTAGTGAGAGTTGCTACGAACCGCAAAATGATGCTACAGTGATGTAATGAGGGTTGCTATTTACCTAAGAAATGATGCTACAGTGATGTGGTGAGAGTTGCTACTAACCTAAGAAATGATGCGACAGTGATGTCGTGAGAGTTTCTACTAACCTAAGAAATGATGCGACAGTGATGTAGTGAGAGTTGCGACTAATCTCAAAATGATGGTACAGTGATGTAGTGAGAGTTGCTACGATGCTCAAAATGATGCCACAGTAATGTCGTGAGAGTTGCGACTATCCTCAAAATGATGTTAAGTGATGTAATGAGAGTTGCGACAAACCTAAGAAGTGATGCTACAGTGATGTGGTGAGAGTTGATACTAATTTCAAAATAATGCTAAAGTGGTGTAGTGAGAGTTGCTACGAACCGCAAAATGATGTTACAGTGATGAAATGAGAGTTGCTACTTACTTAAGAAATGATGCTACAGTGATGTGGTGAGAGTTGCTACGAACCTCAAAATGATGGTACAGTGATGTAATGACAGTTGCTAGGAATCTCAAAATGATGCTCCAGTAATGTCGTGAGAGTTGTGACTATCCTCAAAATGATGCGACAGTGATGTAATGAGAGTTGCTACAAATGTCCAAATGATGCTTTAGTGATGTAATGAGAGTGGCTACAAACCTAAGAAATGATGCTACAGTGATGTAAGGAGAGTTGCTACAAATGATCAAATGATGCTAGAGTGATGTAATGAGAGTTGCTACAAACCTAAGAAATTATGCTACAGACATGTGCTGAGAGTTGATAGTAATTTCAAAATCATGCTAAAGTGATGTAATGAGAGTTGCTACAAACCTAAGAAATTATGCTACAGACATGTGCTTAGGGTTGATAGTAATTTCAAAATCACGCTGAAGTGATGTAATGAGAGTTGCTACTTACCTAAGAAATGATGCTACAGTGATGTGGTGAGAGTTGCTACTAATCTCAAAATGATGCTACAGTAATGTCGTGAGAGTTGCGACTATCCTCAAAATGATGCGACAATGATGTAGTGAGAGTTGCTACGATCCTCAAAATGATTCTACAGTGATGTGATGACAGTTGCTACTAACCTAAGAAATTATGCTGACAGTGTTGTGGTGAGAGTTGATAGTAATTTCAAAATCATGCTAAAGCGATGTCATAAGAGTTGCTTCTCACCAAACAAATGATGCTACAGTGATGTCATGGGAGTTGCTACTAACCTAAGAAATGATGCTACAGTTATATAACAAGAGTTGCTACAAATGTCAAAATGATGCAACAGTGATGTAGTGAGAGTTGATAGTAATTTCAAAATCACGCTAAAGTGATGTAATGAGAGTTGCTACTTACCGAAGAAATGATGCTACAGTGATGTGGTGAGAGTTGCTACGAATCTCAAAATGATGCTACAGTAATGTCGTGAGAGTTGCTACTATCCTAAAAATGATGCGACAGTGATGCGATAATTGCGATGAAGCTCATAATGAAACTACAGTGATGTGTTAAGAGTTGCTACAAACCTCAAAATGATGTTGAAAGTGATGTAATGAGAGTTGCTACTAACCTAAGAAATGATGCGACAGTGATGTGGTGAGAGTTGCTAGGAATCTCAAAATGATGCAGGGTGACTTTGTGGAAAGTCTTGCACTCCCAACACATTCATTCTCATGAATGCAGTGACAGGTCAGAGCCAAGGGAGCCTCCATGTCCACAGATGTCCACATGGCAGCTGGACTTCCTTTTTCACTCCTTCCCGTTCCTCCTGGTACTTTTTAGCCACCGTTTGTTTGATGGTCTGAAAATGACACCCAGAGTAAATCAATACATTGAAATTAAAGATGAAATAAACTGGAGATATCAAGGACTGCTTTAGATCATTTCCACACAAACCTTTCTGGTTGGCAAACATATGAGGCTCAAGGACCTGAACCAGTTCCCTGAACCCTTCCCTCTCAACAGTGCTGAGGGGCTGGCAGTCCTTCAGGATGAAATTCAGCAGAGCCTCATCCAGCATCTGCTTCCTGGAAGCTGGATGGTTAAAGATGAAGGAGAGAAGAAATGAAGAAGAATTAATGATCAATGAAGCAACTGTGAGTCAGTTGGAGAGTGGCTGTATACCTGAGTTCATCCTGGTGGATGTGGGACTTCATTCTCATGCCTGGCCCCATCATGCCTCAGCACTGAAGAGGTGCTTTTGTTGAGATGAGACGCTTCTGTCCAACAAATGCCACATTCAACCTGCAGAAAATAACATGAGTACTCAGCTAAAAGTTCCTTTCTTCATGGTGACTGGTGTTTCTTAGTCTTAGACCACCAGGTTTCCAATGAGGTGTATCGGATACGTTGTTGTGTGCCGCTGAAATCCGTCCAATTCCGGCGTTGTTTCCTCATGAAATATGTTTGCCTTAAAGCTCATTAAAGTGTTGAACCACAATATCGTTCACCATAACTGAGTCAACTTCAAGATAACCTACTTCTACATTCCAGTCCCGGCTGCTCCTGTTCTGCTGCAGTCCAGAAAACAACAACCCGATACAATTGGCGCTCCTTCCCACAGCTCCGGCCTGGATCCGCATGGTTCCGCTGACTGACTGTGAGACCGCTCCCTCCAGAGTGGCACAGCCCGATGGGGGTCCTTATCTGGCACGGGGGCGTAAAACAGGTGCGACTGCAAAGCCTGGTTTATTCTGCGTCGAGGGAACGCGTTGCTCTGCAATACACCGCCAAGCCGCTAGGGGGTGTGGCTTTGTCTTTGTATTGTTTACGGGGCTCTTGTCGGATTCCTTGGTTTTCTTCCGGTCACAGACAACAATTGTTGGCCATTTGTCAGTCTTTGTAGTGCCGCGAAGAGGCGTTGTAGAGGTGGTCGTACTTGAGCACCTCCTCGATAATCCTTTCTTCAGCTTGGTCCATTTTTTCTTGGAGCTTTCACCACAGAAACTTTGAAAATGGCGGTGTTGCTGTGACGCGACTGAAACGGAAATAACGTTCTGAGCGGACCAATCACAGTACTCGACGATGACGTCACCACGCGTCGACGCTATGCGTAAGCAGGATTTTTTGGAGGCGCGTTTCAGGCTACGGCGGAGGTTCTATTAAGTTAGCATGTCAGGGATGAGACACGCTTATCGTCCAACAGGAAGTTAACATGTCAGGGATGAGACATGCTTATCGTCCAACAGGAAGTTAGCATGTCAGGGATGAGACACGCTTATCGTCCAACAGGAAGTTAGCATTTCAGGGATGAGACACGCTTATCGTCCAACAGGAAGTTAGCATGTCAGGGATGAGACACCCTGATAGTCCAACAGGAAGTTAGCATCTCCATGGTTCCTTTGACCAGAAGCCAGTGGGATCGTTCCATTCTGACATCTTGATTGACATTTGTCCTTCTCTGAGCTAAATAGCTGGCAATCATTTGAAAAAAACCTTGATTTACTTTTTGTATTTTGATCTTCAGCTCATTTGCATACTTTTGTTAAAATTCTCCCCTTTTTGTCTTTTTTTTCTGCTGTTTTGAGCACAAAGTCCACCTGGTGCCTAAAGACCAGTTCAGCATGGACTACGTTGAACCTTCAGTCCGCTGCATCAGCACCCATGGATGGTTCCCCCCTGACAGGAGGATTCTGGTAAGGAACATTAGTGGGACAGCTCTCTTGTTAGAACGGTTCTGATCCACCTTCCCTCCCCCTGTAGCTCCTCCTGTGTCCCCTCAGCGCTCTTGTTAGAACGGTTCTGATCCACCTTCCCTCCCCCTGTAGCTCCTCCTGTGTCCCCTCAGCGCTCTTGTTAGAACGGTTCTGATCCACCTTCCCTCCCCCTGTAGCTCCACCTGTGTCCCCTCAGCGCTCTTGTTAGAACGGTTCTGATCCACCTTCCTCCCTCTGTAGCTCCTCCTGTGTCCCCTCAGCGCTCTTGTTAGAAGGGTTCTGATCCACCTTCCCTCCCCCTGTAGCTCCTCCTGTGTCCTCTCAGCGCTCTTGTTAGAACGGTTCTGATCCACCTCCCCTCCCCCTGTAGCTCCTCCTGTGTCCCCTCAGCGCTCTTGTTAGAACGGTTCTGATCCACCTTCCCTCCCCCTGTAGCTCCTCCTGTGTCCCCTCAGCGCTCTCGTTAGAACGGTTCTGATCCACCTTCCCTCCCCCTGTAGCTCCTCCTGTGTCCCCTCAGCGCTCTTGTTAGAAGGGTTCTGATCCACCTTCCCTCCCCCTGTAGCTCCTCCTGTGTCCTCTCAGCGCTCTTGTTAGAACGGTTCTGATCCACCTTCCCTCCCCCTGTAGCTCCTCCTGTGTCCCCTCAGCGCTCTCGTTAGAACGGTTCTGATCCACCTTCCCTCCCCCTGTAGCTCCACCTGTGTCCCCTCAGCGCTCTTGTTAGAACGGTTCTGATCCACCTTCCCTCCCCCTGTAGCTCCTCCTGTGTCCCCTCAGCGCTCTTGTTAGAAGGGTTCTGATCCACCTTCCCTCCCCCTGTAGCTCCTCCTGTGTCCCCTCAGCGCTCTTGTTAGAACGGTTCTGATCCACCTTCCCTCCCCCTGTGGCTCCTCCTGTGTCCCCTCAGCGCTCTTGTTAGAACGGTTCTGATCCACCTTCCCTCCCCCTGTAGCTCCTCCTGTGTCCCCTCAGGTTTCCAAACTCCCTCCCACTGGCTGGTGCTGAAGGAGGGCCAGAGCTCCTCCTACAGGAGCCCATCCTGGCCTCCCCCGCTGCAGCTCCTCCACTGACCTCCCACCAGAGAGATGAGCCCCCTGGTTCAGAGGTGACAGACCACCTCTGGGAGCAGACAACAGAGACCACATCAGGCTTTACTCCTTGCAGGTAAGGAGGCTGACGGCTGCTGAGTGAGTGAGTTTACGACGCTCCCACCACTGCTGCTGGATTGATTTAACACATCTGGAATATTTAGATTTATTCTGGGTCAACATCTGCATCTGTTGAAGTCCTCAGTCTCCATGCAGGTGGTGTTGTTCCAGATAAAAGGTCTCAATGACAGCATCACTCCAGGTGAAACCATTCCAAAGAAGGCTAAGTGGAGCTGGCATATCAGCCCCCAATGGAAGCCTGCTGCTGCTGCCAAGCTCTCCATGTCATCATGGAAAAGTTGATTGTTCAACTCAATGTTTTTCCCATTGGGAGGAGATTTGTTGTTCCACCATGAAGTCTTTTCTTGTGATGAGTTTGTGTGTCGTAGTAGCATGAAGATATCTTGTTATCATGATCAACTCATCTGGCCTGGTGGAAGAACGCTGCTGTGTTTGGATTCAGACGAGTCAAATCTGAACCAGGGACTTGTAGTTTTATCCACGGTCTCTGGACTCATAAAATGGAGACCGGCCCAGTTTGACACTTTTGAACTCCTTCATGATGTTCAAATCTCATGACTGAGATTCGTGATTGGAAACATCGGCGGTTCAGGAAAGAAAACATGTAGCATTGAACATCGCTCTCATCCTTCTACTCAGAACGCTGCGGTGGACTCCACCGTGTCCAGGCTTTGGGCAGATACGTCTTCATCCTCCACCACCACCAGCCGCTCCACCCCACCCACCCTGTGCAGGTCTACATTACCAGGGTCGGATCTGGCAGGGTGGAGGATCTTTGATTCATCTTAGCTTTCCTGCTCCGGCTGTTTGAGAAACATTCAAATGGAGATGGTTGTTTGTGTCTTTCAGGCCACGCCAACGCCTCCTTCTGTCCCCACGCTTACGGCTGCCGAAACGTGCCGGTGTCTGAAAACCAGATCATTCTGGATGTGCCGGACCACCAGGTCCTCCTCACCTGCAGGTTCCTGCAGGCAGAGCCCTGTGGTGGTAGGTTTCCTGCTCCTCTGCTGGACTGATACCCTCTCCCTTTCCCCACACGTATCTGCTGTTTCTACTCTGTGCCTCCTTCTCCTCTGTCAGGCCTGGACTTCTTCCTTCTGTCTCTCCAGGATCACGTCCTGGTGGTGCCTGAGAGCAGCTCCAGCTCCAGCTCCCTGAACCAAGAACCACTGGAGAAATCTGACCACTTCATCAGCAACTGTGGCCTCAACAGCTTTCATGTCAAGTCGGTGTCTCTCAGCCTGAGTTGGTCCCTGTTCTGTATCCCTGAATGTTCTAGAGGAACTAAACTGGGCCTGACTGGGACGCTTCTGTCTGCTCAGATTTGGGTTGTGAATGCATTCAGATGTCATTTACAAGCATTGGAACTAAAGACCTGAGCCTCAAGAATATTTAGTTCTTGATTTACTTTCTCTTGCAGGGCTTCATTTTGTGCTAATTTTCTTTTGAAGATCTTTGTTTTTTTGTTGTCCTTCCATTTAGCGAGTTTGGCTCAGAACCGTTTCCCCACGAAACTAATTTTCCTAAAATGTCTCGCTAACGTTTCCTTTTTCTCTGTCGTCCCTCCTGTCCTTGGTCTCCATTCTGTCTCAGCTCAGCTGTGTCTCTTGGGCTCTCTTCAACAACGGCGCCCTGCCTTGTGCCTGCCATGAGGTTGGAGCTGAGAGTGACACCTGCGAGTCATTTGGTGGTCGGTGCCGCTGCAGGCCCCATGAGATTGGCCGAGACTGCTCCATGTGGGCCGCGGGTTGCTGGGGATTCCCCACTGCAGACGTGAGTGTCAGATTGGATGAATGATGAGTAATAAGGGCTTTTAATGATGAGTGAGAGGACGGACCAAAGCAACCTGTCCGACCATGAGAGGACAGTTTGTTGTTCTAGTTTCAGCTCTTTCCACATTACCGCCAGCATCACTTTGAGATTATTAGCAACTATCACTACATTACTATTAGCATCATTTTGGGATCATTAGCAATTCTTACGAAATAACTATCGCATTATTTTTAGGTTCGTAGCAACTTTTACTGACATCACTGTCACATCATTTTGAGATCAATAGCAATTCTTCCAACATCACTGTTGCATTATTTTGAGGTTATTAGCAACTCTTACTACATGACTCTCAGCATCATTTTTAGGTTACTCGCAACTTTCACTACATTACTGTAAGCATCATTTTGAGTTCATTAGCAATTATTACTACATCACTGTCATATCATTTTAGAACATTACCAATTCTTCTGACATCACTATAGCATTATTTTGAGGTTCGTAGCAACTCTTACTACATGACTGTCAGCATCACTTTGAGGTTGTTCGAAACACTTACTACATCACTGTCGCATCATTTTGAGATCATTAGCAATTCTTCTGACATCACTGTCAAATTATTTTGAGGTTCGTAGCAACTCCTACTATATTATTGTTGCATTATTTAAAGGTTCGTAGCAACTCTTACTACATTACTGTCAGCATCACTTTGAGTTTATTAGCAACTTTCACTACATTACTGTTAGCATCATTTTGAGTTTATTAGCATTTCTTATGACATCACTGTAGCATGAAATTGACTTCATTAGCAACTCTTACTACATGACTGTCAGCATCACTTTGAAGTTGTTCGAAGCACTTACTACATGACTGTCAGCATCACTTTGAGGTTGTTCGAAACTCTTACTACATTACTGTAAGCATCACTGAGTTCATTAGCAACTATCACTACATTATTGTTAGCATCATCTTGAGATCATTACCAATTCTTCTGACATCACTGTCGCATTATTTTGAGGTTCGAAGCAACTCTTACTGCTTTACTGTTGCATTTTTTAAGGTTCGTAGGAACCCTTACTACATGACTGTCAGAATCACTTTGAGGTTGTTCGAAACACTTACTATATTACGATCAGCATCACTTTGAGTTAATTAGCAACTATCACTACATTACTGTTAGCATCATTTTGAGGTTAGAAGCAACTCTTACTACATGACTGTAAGCATCACTGAGTTGATTAGCAACTATCACTACATTACTGTTAGCATCATTTTGAGTTCATTAGCAATTCTTCCGACATCACTGTCGCAATATTTTGAGGTTCGTAGCACCTTTCATTACATTAATGTCCCATTATTTTTAGGTTCGTAGCAACTCATCCTACATGACTGTCAGCATCACTTTGAGGTTATTCGAAACACTTAGTACATTACTGTAAGCATCACTGAGTTGATTAGCAACTATCACTAGATTACTGTTAGCATCATTTTGAGTTCATTAGCAATTCTTACTACATCACTGTCGCATGATTTTGAGATCATTAGCAATTCTTCCGACATCACTGTCGCATTATTTTGAGGTTCGTAGCAACTGTTACTACATGACTGTCAGCATCACTTTGAGGTTATTCGAAACACTTACTACATTACTGTAAGCATCACTGAGTTGATTAGCAACTATCACTACATTACTGTTAGCATCATTTTAAGTTCATTCGCAATTCTTCCGACATCACTGTCGCAATATTTTGAGGTACGTAGCAACTTTTACTACATGACTGTCGCATTATTATGAGGTTCGTAGCAACTCTTAGGACATGACTGTCAGCATCACTTTGAGGTTATTCGAAACGTTCACTCCATTACTGTTAGCATCATTTTGAGTTCATTAGCAATTCTTCTGACATCACTGTCGCAATATTTTGAGGTTTGTAGCAACTTTTACTACATTACTGTCGCATTATTTTGAGGTTCGTAGCAACTCTTACTACATGACTGTCAGCATCACTTTGAGTTTTTTAGCAACTATCACTACATTACTGTTAGCATCATTTTGAGTTAATGAGCAATTCTCACGACATCACTGTAGCATTGAATTGAGTTCATTAGCAACTCTTACTAAATGACTGTCAGCATCACTTTGAGGTTGTTCGAAACTCTTACTAGATTACTTTAAGCATCACTGAGTTTCTTAGCAACTATCGCTACATTACTGTTAGCATCATCTTGAGTTCATTAACAATTCTTCCGACATCACTGTCGCAATATTTTGAGGTTCGGAGCAACTTTTACTACATGACTGTCGCATTATCTTGAGGTTTGTAGCAACACTTACTACATGACTGTCAGCATCACTTTGAGGTTATTCGAAACTTTCACTCCATTACTGTTAGCATCATTTTGAGTTCATTAGCGATTCTTACTACGTCACTGTCGCATCATTTTGAGATCATTAGCAATTCTTACTACATCACTGTCGCATCAGTTTGAGATCATTAAAAATTCTTCTGACATCACTGTCACATTATTTTGAGGTTCGTAGCAACTTTTACTACATTACTGTCGCATTATTTTAAGGTTCGTAGCAACTCTTAGTACATGACTGTCAGCATCACTTTGAGGTTATTTGAAACACTTACTACATTACTGTAAGCATCACTGAGTTGTTTAGCAACTATCACTACATTACTGTTCGCATCATTTTGAGTTCATTAGCAATTCTTCCGACATCACTGTCGCAATATTTTGAGGTTCGTAGCAAATTTTACTACATTACTGTCGCATTATTTTGAGGTTCGTAGCAACTCTTAGTACATGACTGTCAGCATCACTTTGAGGTTATTCAAAGTTTCACTCCATTACTGTTCGCATCATTTTGAGTTCATTAGCAATTCTTCTGACATCACTGTCACATCATTTTGAGGTTCGTAGCAACTCTTACTACATTATTGTTGCATTATTTTGAGGTTCGTAGCAACTCTTACTACATTACTGTCATCATCATTTTGAGTTTATTAGCAACTATCACTACATTACTGTCAGCATCACTTTGAGGTTGTTCGAAACTCTTACTACATTTCTTTAAGCATCACTGAGTTTCTTAGCAACTATCGCTACATTACTGTTAGCATCATCTTGAGTTCATTTGCAATTCTTCCGACATCACTGTCGCAATATTTTGAGGTTCGTAGCAACTTAAATACATGACTGTCGCATTATTTTAAGGTTCGTAGCAACTCTTACTATATTATTGTTGCATTATTTTAAGGTTCGTAGCAACTCTGACTACATTACTGTCATCATCACTTTGAGTTTATTAGCAACTATCACTACATTACTGTTAGCATCATTTTGAGGTTAGAAGCAACTTTTACTACATGACTGACAGCATCACTTTTAGGTTGTTCGAAACACTTACTACATTACTGTAAGTATCACTGAGTTAATTAGCAACTATCACTTCATTAGTGTTAGCATCATTTTGAGTTCATTAGCAATTCTTCCGACATCACTGTCGCAATATTTTGAGGTTCGGAGCAACACTTACTACATCACTGTCAGCATCACTGAGTTGATATGCAACTATCACTACATTACTGTTAGCATCATATTGAGGTTAGAAGCAACTTTTACTACATGACTGACAGCATCACTTTTAGGTTATTCGAAACGTTCACTCCATTACTGTTAGCATCATTTTGAGATCATTACCAATTCTTCTGACATCACTGTCACATTATTTTGAGGTTCGTAGCAACTTTTACTACATTACTGTCGCATTATTTTAAGGTTCGTAGCAACTCTTAGTACATGACTGTCAGCATCACTTTGAGGTTATTCGAAACACTTTCTACATTACTGTAAGCATCACTGAGTTGATTAGCAACTATCACTACATTACTGTTCGCATCATTTTGAGTTCATTAGGTATTCTTCCGACATCACTGTCGCAATATTTTGAGGTTCGTAGCAACTTTTACTACATTACTGTCGCATTATTTTGAGGATCGTAGCAACTCTTACTAAATTACTGTCAGCATCACTGTGAGTTTATTAGCAACTATCACTACATAACTCTTTCTACATTATTGTTGCATTATTTTAAGGTTCGTAGCAACTCTTACTACATTACTGTCAGCATCACTTTGAGTTTATTAGCAACTATCACTACGTAACTCTTTCTACATTAATGTTGCATTATTTTAAGGTTCGTAGCATCTCTTACTAAATTACTGTCAGCATCACTGTGAGTTTATTAGCAACTATCACTACATTACTGTTAGCATCATTTTGAGTTTATGAGCAATTCTCACGACATCACTGTCGCATTATATTGAGGTTCGTAGCAACTCTTACTACATGACTGTCAGCATCACTTTGAGGTTGTTCGAAACTCTTACTACATGACTGTCAGCATCACTTTGAGCTTATTCGAAAGTTTAAATCCATTGCTGTTAGCATCTTTTTGAGTTCATTAGCAATTCTTACTACATCACTGTCGCATCATTTTGAGATCATTAGCAATTCTTCCGACATCACTGTCGCATTATTTTGAGGTTCGTAGCAACTCTTAGTACATGACTGTCAGCATCACTTTGAGGTTATTCGAAACGTTCACTCCATTACTGTTAGAATCATTTTGAGTTCATTAGCAATTCTTACTAAATCACTGTCGCATCATTTTGAGATCTTTAGCAATTCTTCTGACATCACTGTCGCATTATTTTGAGGTTCGTAGCAACTCTTAGTACATGACTGTCAGCATCACTTTGAGGTTGTTCGAAACTCTTACTACATTACTGTAAGCAACACTGAGTTTCTTAGGAACTATCACTACATTACTGTTAGCATCATTTTGAGTTCATGAGCAATTCTCACGACACCACTGTACCATTAAATTGAGTTCATTAGCAACTCTTACTAAATGACTGTCAGCATCACTTTGAGGTTGTTCGAAACTCTTACTACATTACTGTAAGCATCACTGAGTTTATGACCAACTATCTCTACATTACTGTTAACATCATCTTGAGTTCATTAGCAATTCTTACGACATCACTGTCGCATTATTTTGAGGTTCGTAGCAACTCTTACTACATGACTGTAAGCATCACTTTGAGGTTGTTCGAAACTCGTACTACATTACTGTAAGCATCACTGAGTTTCTTAGCAACTATCACTACATTACTGTTAGCATCATTTTGAGTTCATTAGCAATTCTTCCGACATCACTGTCGCACTATTTTGAGGTTCGTAGCAACATTTACTACATTACTGTCGCATTATTTTGAGGTTTGTAGCAACACTTACTGCATGACTGTCAGCATCACTTTGAGGTTATTCGAAAGTTTAACTCCATTACTGTTAGCATCATTTTGAGTTCATTCGCAATTCTGACTACATCAGTGTCGCATAATTTTGAGATCATTAGCAATTCTTCCGACATCACTGTCGCATTATTTTGAGGTTCGTAGCAACTCTTACTACATGACTGTCAGCATCACTTTGAGGTTATTCGAAACGTTCACTCCATTACTGTTAGCATCATTTTGAGTTCATTAGCAATTCTTACGAAATCACTGTCGCATCATTTTGAGATCTTTAGCAATTCTTCTGACATCACTGTCGCATTATTTTGAGGTTCGTAGCAACTCTTACTACATTACTGTAAGCATCACTGATTTTATTAGCAACTATCACTACATTACTGTTAGCATGATTTTGAGTTTAATAACAATTCTTACTACATCACTGTCGCAACATTTTGAGGTTCGTAGCAAATCTTACTTAATGACTGTCAGCATCACTTTGAGGTTGTTCGAAACTCTTACTACATTACTGTAAGCATCACTGAGTTTATTAGCAACCATAACTACATTACTGTTAGCATCATTTTGAGTTCTTTAGCAATTCTTACTCCATTTCTTTTCGCATCATTTTGAGATCATTAGCAATTCTTCCGACATCACTGTCGCATTATTTTGAGGTTCGTAGCAACTCTTACTACATTACTGTTGCATGATTTAAAGGTTCGTAGCCACTGTTACTACATGACTGTCAGCATCACTTTGAGGTTGTTCGAAACTCTTACTACATTACTGTAAGCATCACTGAGTTTATTAGCAACTATCACTACATTACTGTTAGCATCATTTTGAGTTCATTGGCAATTCTTCCGACATCACTGTCGCAATATTTTGAGGTTCGTAGCAACTTTGACTACATTACTGTTGCATTATTTTGAGGTTCGTAGCAACACTTACTACATGACTGTCAGCATCACTTTGAGGTTATTCGAAACTTTCACTCCATTACTGTTAGCACCCTTTTGAGTTCATTAGCAATTCATACTCCATCACTGTCGCATCATTTTGAGATCATTTGCAATTCTTCCGACATCACTGTCGCATTATTTTGAGGTTCGTAGCAACTCTTACTACATGATTGTCAGCATCACTTTGAGGTTATTTGAAACGTTCACTCCATTACTGTTAGCATAATTTTGAGTTCATTAGCAATTCTTACTAAATCACTTATGCATCATTTTGAGATCTTTAGAAATTCTTCTGACATCACTGTCGCATTATTTGAGGTTCGTAGCAACTCTTACTACATGACTGTCAGCATCACTTTGAGGTTTTTCGAAACTCTTACTACATTACTGTAAGCATCACTGAGTTTATGAGCAACTATCACTACATTGCTGTAAGCATCATTTTCAGTTCATTAGCAATTCTTCCGACATCACTGTTGCATCATTTTGAGATCATTAGCAATTCTTCTGACATCACTGTCGCATTATTTTGACGTTCGGAGCAACTCTTACTACATTACTGTTGCATTATTTAAATGTTTGTAGCAACTCTTACTACATGACTGTCAGCATCACTTTGAGTTTATTAGCAACTATCACTAGATTACTGTTAGCATCATTTTGAGTTCATTGGCAATTCTTCCGACATCACTGTCGCAATATTTTGAGGTTCGTAGCAACTTTGACTACATTACTGTTGCATTATTTTGAGGTTCGTAGCAACACTTACTACATGACTGTCAGCATCACTTTGAGGTTATTCGAAACTTTCACTCCATTACTGTTAGCACCCTTTTGAGTTCATTAGCAATTCATACTCCATCACTGTCGCATCATTTTGAGATCATTAGCAATTCTTCCGACATCACTGTCGCATTATTTTGAGGTTCGTAGCAACTCTTACTACATGATTGTCAGCATCACTTTGAGGTTATTCGAAACGTTCACTCCATTGCTGTTAGCATAATTTTGAGTTCATTAGCAATTCTTACTAAATCACTTATGCATCATTTTGAGATCTTTAGAAATTCTTCTGACATCACTGTCGCATTATTTTGAGGTTCGTAGCAACTCTTACTACATGACTGTCAGCATCACTTTGAGGTTGTTCGAAACTCTTACTACATTACTGTAAGCATCACTGAGTTTATGAACAACTATCACTACATTGCTGTAAGCATCATTTTCAGTTCATTAGCAATTCTTCCGACATCACTGTCGCATCATTTTGAGATCATTAGCAATTCTTCTGACATCACTGTCGCATTATTTTGACGTTCGGAGCAACTCTTACTACATTACTGTTGCATTATTTAAATGTTTGTAGCAACTCTTACTACATGACTGTCAGCATCACTTTGAGTTTATTAGCAACTATCACGACATTACTGCTAGCATCATTTTGAGTTCATTAGCAATTCTTACGACATCACTGGAGCATTAAATTGAGGTTCGTAGCAACTCTTGCTACATGACTGTCAGCATCACTTTGAGGTTGTTCGAAACTCTTACTACATGACTGTCAGCATCACTTTGAGGTTATTCGAAACTTTCACTACATTACTGTTCGCATCATTTTGAGTTCATTCGCAATTCTTCCGACATCACTGTAGTATTATTTTGTGGTAAGTAGCAACTCTTACTACACGACTGTTAGCATCACTTTGAGGTTGTTCGAAGCACTTAATACATTACTGTCAGCATCACTTTGAGATCATTAGCAACTATCACTACATTACTGTTAGCATCATTTTGAGTTCATTAGCAATTCTTACGACATCACTGTCGCATCATTTTGAGATCATTAGGAATTCTTCCGACATTACTTTCGCATTATTTGTAGTTCATTAGCAATTCCTACGACATCACTGTAGCATTATTTTGAGGGTAGTAGCAACTCTTACTACATGACTTTCAGCATCATTTGAAATTGTTCGAAACACTCACTACATTACTATAAGCCTCACTGAGTTTATTAGCAACTATCACTACATTACTTTTGGCATTATTTTGTGTTCATTAGTAATTCTTACAACATCACTGTCACATCATTTTGAGATCATTAGCAATTCTTCCGACATCACTTTCGCATTATTTGGAGGTTCGTAGCAACTCTTACTACATTACTGTTGCATTGTTATGAGGTTAGTAGCAACTCTTAGTACATGACTGTCAGCATCACTTTGAGGTTGTTCTAAACTTTCACTTCATTACTGAAAGCATCACTGAGTTTATAGCAACTATCACTACATTACTGTTAGCATCATTTTGAGTTCATTAGCAATTCTTCCGACATCACTGTAGCGTTATTTTGTGGTTTGTAGCAACTGTTACTACATTACTGTTAGCATCACTGAGTTTATTAGCAACTATCACTACATTACTGTTAGCATAATTTTGAGTTCATTAGCAATTCTTATGACATCACTGTCGCATCATTTTGAGATCATTAGGAATTCTTCCGACATCACTGTAGCATTATTTTGAGGTTCGTAGCAACTCTTACTACATGACTGTCAGCATCACTTTGAGGTTATTAGAAACTTTCACTACATTTCTTTTCGCATCATTTTGAGTTCATTAGCAATTCTTACGACATCACTGTAGCATCATTTTGAGATCATTTGTAATTTTTACAACATCATTGTAGCATTATTTTGAGGTTATTAGCAACTCTTCCTCCATTACTGTTAGCATCATTTTGAGTTCATTAGCAATTCTTCCGACATCACTGTAGCATTATTTTGAGGTTTTTGTGGTACCTTTGTTTGTAACCGATCTGCTGACCAGCGAGACGCCACCACGCACGGCTGTCGGCTCCGTAAAGGAGGGAGAGGAAGTGGAAAGGACGGAGAAGGGTCGGACCAGGTCTATTTCTAGGTGACCACTCACTATCGTCTTCCACACTGCCCCTCATGGTGGGGAGTGTAGCGCCATCCTGCCACAGTACATTTGTTTCATTCTTTTGCTCTTGCACTTTCATTAAAATGGACTTGACTTGAGAACGTTTTGTTTCAAAATATAGAAGAATTCCCAGATTCATAGGTAGCATGAGTATGAAGTTGCCCTTGCACCCGGTGGGAAAATGTCCTCTGCATTTGACTCTCACTATGTAGGAGCAGTGGTAGCAGTGTCAGCCTGGGGGCTTGGTCAAGATCAATGACAGGAGTAGCAGACAGGTAATATCCATAGCATGCTTGTTGTTTTAGAGGAGTAAGGGTACACTGTTGGTCTCTCACCTGATGCGCTGTCATCAGCACAAATGATCTGTTCCTAAACATCAAAATCTACCATCCCCCCTGATTGTTTTTTACAACTGGAGTACTGGTTAACACTTTAGAAAGCCTTCATTCAGAGCTGTGAAGAACCTTGAACCTGATATCCCAGACATCAAAGTGGGCCACTAACTGGCCAGATGAAGCTATGCTAGGCTGCTGTACTCTGAAGAGCTAAAGTAGCAGCTTCTGAGAGGGATGCTAACCTGGATGTGTTCATCTCCTACTTTAATATCAGCCCCCAACTTGGAGCTCTGACAGCCTCCAGCTTGTTGTTCCTGTTTCTGCTTCAGTCAACAGGGAACTCCAACCTGCAGTAGAATCTTCAACAATGGAATAGAAAAGTGAGGAAGAAAAACTAGAATAAACTTACAAAGCTGAGAAATGTTCATGAAGAAGAAAGGCACACGTTATGATTGAGGCCAGAAACTAAAACTCCACACCAAATGTACTTTGACTTGTAGGATAATGAACTTGAATGTGTTGAAACAGCAGATCAATGAATCCACTACCACACAACAAGATGATGACCCCCTACCACAAGATGGCGTCACAGATCCTGACGCTCTGAGCAGGAAACACAGAGCAAAACATTACAACAAAGCTCCTGTTGTTCCCTCCAGGAAAAACTGTGGCTTTGATGAGAAGAAGGATCCCAGCCTCTTCTGAGGATCCATGGCCGCACCATTGGGTAGAAGGACGATGGGGTCGGCACCAGGAGGAACCCTGGTGTCTCCGATGCAGGGAAGATGGAGCAGTGAAGAGGCCACATTGTGGCGTCCTAAAGAGGACATTTGGTGGAGCCTGAGACAGCAAACATCACGCCCCCTTCATCAGAAGAACCACAGCACCAGAAGAAAGAATCCTGGCAGTGACGACAGGGAGGATCAGGGTGACCTCCTCACCACCACCTTTGAACCTTCAAATGAACTTTAAAAAGCTTTAGAGTGGAGAAGGATTTTAAACATTTTATTGTTTTTTCCTTTCATTCTCATTTGTGCGATTGTCTGATTTATGAGAAATAAACACTGTCTGCTGGGTTTACATTGACTGTGATTCTCTTTTTGCATGCAAGTTGAAAGTTCTGCCAATAAAAACCACAAGTATTTGAAGACCAAAGGAAGAACCCCCAAAGTCAGGACCCTGAGATCAAAGTGAGCGCTCTGATCTCAGAGGTCTGGGATATTTCCCATCCCATGGCCCTTCAAATAAGAGCCCTGTGTCTCTGTCTCAAAGTTTTCAACCGTATTTGTTTGTTAAATTAAAACCAGACGACCACTGTGGTCCTTTTTACATGGTAAGTAAAGCACAGATGCCCTGGTGGACCTGTTGGCACCCTGGACTTTGAATCCAGTGACCTGAGTCCAAGTCTCAGTTCCAGCAGGTTTCCTGCAGCCTTCAGCAGAGCTGCCATGTTTCTCTGTAGAGAACTAAGTGATGCTCTCAGCAGGTTGAGGGCACCACCAACAAGTGAGGTATGAACCTCTGACTTCCTACTTGTCAAACAGGAAACTCCTAATACCTCATTTGAGTAAAGTACCTCATATTCCTGACATCCAAGTAGTAGTGAAGTGGAGGAAGAAGGGAGGAGATCTCCAACAGGATCCTTCTTTCCTCTGTCCTCCTTGATCTCATGGATCACCACAGTCAAGGGGAGACCCAAGCTCCCGGATGGATCTGGCACTCAGGAACTGCTGAGTTTTCCAGTGGACTTTGTTCCATCCATGGTTCAGGAACAGGACTCCTCCTGGTTAACCTGGTATCTTTCCACCCAACTGTGGGTTCTTGGAGAATTTTTCATGTCATGTCAAGAAATCAGGCTGGTGGGTTTTTCAATGAGAGAAATTCTGGTAACTTAATTAAGTGGCATGTTTGTTGAAGCAGTAATTAACTGATAAATTAAGGAAGGCCTGGCCAGTCTTTGCTCCCAGGTCATACAATGGAGTTAGAGAGTCCTGAATAAATCTGGAGTTCCATGATTTCCTTGTGGTTCATGATCCTTTTGCCAATGTAGTCTGGAACAAGAGCAAGATGAACCTCCAAATATCAACAGGTTGATTGCAGGTGATGTCAAGTGGTATTTAGAGGAACGTCCTCCTTGTGTTTGGTTCCATGGTGGAAGGGTGAGCACTCTGGACTCTGGGTCCAGTGATCCCAGTTCAAGTCTTGGTGGGACCTTCCTGTCTGGAATGTGTCCCATGTAACAAACTGATCAAGAGATGCAATGTGGTTCTAATGTTCTGGTTCATTTCTTACTGCCATGAACACAGACTGTGTGTTTAATGTTAACAATAAATGTAACAACTAAGGAGCCAGTAGCTCCTGTGGAAAAAAATTCTACTTTGTCAGTGAATGAATTCATTTGATATTGAAGTCTGCAACTGTCAGTGTCTGTCAGGATGGCCGAGCGGTCTAAGGTGCTGCGTTCAGGTCGCAGTCTCTCCTGGAGGCGTGAGTTCAAATCCCACTTCTGACAAAGGACATTTTCTCCACATTCCTATGCATCCACAATGGTACATTCCAAACCCAGTTGAAGCTGCTCTCCACTGATGGGAGTGAGTGGTTGAACTGGCAGCAGAGGAGGCAAAGGAGCTTCCCTGTGACGTCCAAACATCGCCTGGTTTCCTCCAACATGGAGCAGCCACCAAACTCTAACTTCAATGTTGGATCAAAGTCTGCTGAAGAAATGTGTTTTCTCTCAATTCACATTTTGTCCATTAACTTCATAATCAGAGTCTCCATCTCATCACATGACTAAAGTCTGGGTTCTGTATTGGTGGTAAAATATCCTTCCATGCCCCTCACTAGTTTGCACACAGAAAAGCATATTTTACTGGTTTCAGATCTCTTAGCTTGTTCTCTCTCTTAAACCTGCTGAGGCAGCTTTCATTGTGTGATTGATTTTAAAATATAAATATGGAACAGAACCATTGGAATAAGATGTCAGGACATTTGAAGGAATGTCAATCTCCTGTTGAAATGTTGCAGTGTGCAGCTGAGGCTCTCTGGCAGTGGCACCAGGAGCCCCAATGGCAGAACCTGGACCCTCCTGGAGGAGAACCACAGGTGAGGGCCTTCTTGGCTCCAGATTGATGGAAATCAAGTGTCTGAGGCTGTTAGCAGCCATGAAGTTGATCTGGTTGGCACTGGTATTTGTTCTTGCTGCAGCTCAGGAGTGATTCAGGAGAAGAGTTTCAGAACAGCCCAGGTTGGGGACTGGAATTCTAAAATTTCCCCTGGAACCAAACAACCTTGGAGGGTAAAACCTCCAATCCTAGCCACTCAGATGCAGCAGCAGAAGAAGCTGACATCCACCCTGACAGTCAGAGCATCAAGTCAAGAAAACATCACCATCTTGTAGTTCCAAACCTCCACCTGTCAGATTCAGCTACTTCTGATTGTGGGACTTTAAACTTGAACACAATGGAATTTGGACAAGGAGTTTTCCTTCCAGTCCAAACATCATCGTCCAGCCTCCAACCAGAGGTCCCTCAGTTATCATGGAGCCACAGGTGGAGTCTGGATTCTTTTCTGGAATGAGACGGCAATGAGAGTCCTGCCAAGTGACATCACTGACATGACTGGATGACTTCTGTCACATGACTGGATGACAGTGTAGATGCCAATGTAGAGGTTGGGGAAATCGTCTCTGAGAATCCAGCTTGAACCCACAGCCTCCTTGTTTTCCAAAAACCCAAACAGCGACCATCAGACATGTTATCCATCTGACATGTTTTAGTGTCAGCACAGGTCATAGCGCTGAGACTGAACTCTCATTCTCCTCCAACTATTATTTCCACCTCACACTCCTGCAGATATTCAAGTGAACAGGGAACACAAATTTATGCTCAACTTCTCCTGTGTATTCATCCACAGTCACTAAACAACAACCAAACCAAACAAAAGGGGGTTTGCTAGCATGGCAATCAGCTGTAGTTCACCATCTTATCCAGGTCACATGACTCAGGAGTAGCGTGGCCGTCTGGCAACCAAAGGGTGGCTGGTTTGATCCTCACTTTCTCCAGTGACCATGTCAAAGTGTCCTTGAGTAAGATACTGAACCCCTAAATACTTCTGATGAGTAGGTTGGCTCCTTGCATGGCAGCCTTCAGCATCAGTGTGTGAGTGTGTGAATGAGAGGACATTGTTCAGCTCCTTGAGTGCTGCTGAGGTAGAAAGGCTCTGTACAAACTGAGTCCTTTTACCATTTCTTTCCTGCTTCTAGCGGCGCTGTTGTCACTTCCTGTGACCGTGGGAGGGAAGGGGTCCCCCTTCAGAATAAGTTTGATATCAGTGTTACTTCCTCTTCAACACGCCTTTAGCAGACCAACTCACAGAACAGCTCAGTGAGGTAGTGTGGCCGAGCGGTCTAAGGCGCTGGATTTAAGCTCCAGTCTCTGAGGAGGCGTGGGTTCAAATCCCACCACTGCCATCATGTCCCAGGTCACTGGAGAGGTGTGGCAGGTCTCTCACAGCCTCTCCTCTCTCTTCCACTGAGGTCTTCAAACCTGTGACCAAAAGAAGAACCCTCCTCTGAGTCCACAGACCTGAGCATTGCTGCTCTGACTACCAGGTTACCTCCTGGTGATCATGGTGAGGTAGTCAGTTGTTCCTTTGTTTTTTGACAGAGGCTTCATTGTGAATTAAATCATTTTAATTCTTTACTTGATGTTTCACGCTGTTTCGATTGAAAAAGGCCAGTTCCTGGAGAAGATCTTCTAGGGGTCCAGGTTAAAGCGGTGCCCCAGCTGGCACCAGGCGCTGACCCAGGTCCTGCATGGGAGATACTGTCAGTTCTGTTCTGCCCTGCTCACAACCACAGGCTGGTGTTGAGGCCTGCAGCAACCAGGGCCCCAGTCACCAAGAGTATAAAGGCTGGTCATTGTGGCAGTGGGAGGAGTCAAAATGAAGACAGACCAATGTGAGCAGGACGTTCCTGGAGAAGTAAGAAGAACTTGACCATGTTTCCTACAGTACCCAGGAGGCCTGGTAGTTGTTGAAGGAAGCTCCAAAAGCAAAGAGCAGACAGCAGGACATCAAAAGAAAAGATCCAGACACTAAAACTACAAGTAGAAACAAGAAGAAATACTAAAAGCTTTGGAAAGATACTCCAAGGTTGGATATACATTATTATATACACTACTATTCTCATTGACTCCTAAAGAGGGACAGGAAACATTAGAATGTGGATCAGATCAGCTGATTTCAGTGTTGAGTCCATCCCTCCATCCACTTTCTGTTCTTATCCTTTAAGGGTCATGGGGGGGGGGGGGGGGGGGCGATCCCAGGTGACATTGGGCAAGAGGCAGGGTTCACCCTGGACAGGTCAGAATTCCTGATGATGTCATCAGGGCTTTGACAGTAGCTAGAATTCTGTCTTTGATCTCAGGAGGACATGAAAGAAACACAATAGAGGAAAGTAGAGGAGAACATTCAGCTTCATTAGAAACACTTGAACTGTTGAACAGTAGAATTTGTTTGAAACAGTTTACAACACTGAGTGACAGGATTGAAGAGGGAAGATTTTTCTTACTTTAAATTGAATTCTAACTTTAAACTGTGGATGAACATTTTTAGTCGTTCATATTCTAACATACAGAGGAAGTCATGACATTCCCTTTTTAAAAAAAGAAAAAACATGTGAAGCTCCTCCCCCCAACTCCAGATGGACAGACAGACATGAGAATGACAAGGAAGCAACAAGTGTTGTGCTCCTGTAACGAAGTTAAGAGTTGTGATCCCACTTGCCATTTAAAACACATTCACAAAACACGGGAACTGGGGTTTCCTACTGCAATTAAAGGCAGCACCCCCTGTGGTTTAGGGTCGTGCACCCCGGGGGGTAGCAACAGTCGGACCTCGCTGCCTCCGGGGTAGGTGTATGACTTATGAGCTCTGTCTTTGTTTTATATTAATTACTTTATTTTAATATGAAGGAGTGGTTTAAGTTATATTTTGAATCATAAAGCTCCCGTACAGTCGAGCCTGTCCTTTTTTTTATAAAAAGCTGACTGTGTTTTTCTTTTATTTTTGTTTACAAATGGCTAGAGTTACACGTGTTAGCTAACCTGCACTTTTTTTCATTTTACTTCCTGCAGCCGTGTATGTGTGTGTGTGAACGGGCGAACTGGACTGACTGTGTGTTAAATCTCCATGCCAGACGAGAAATAAACGGCGAGTGTGCCAACGGTGAAACAGACTACCTCGTCCTTAAATACACAACGCAAGTGAAGTACAAGAACCGCTACACTCCTCTCCAGTGCTCTGGTGTTCATTTTTTCTCATTTTGAAATTCAACAGCTTCTGTCATTGATTTGACAGGAAATGTTGATGACACACTGGGATTTTTGTTCTCCTGCTGTCACTGTCAAGTGCAGCTTAACATGAGAGGTAGCAGGATCATTCATGTGTTCATGTTTCCAGCAGACAAGGAGGAAACCTGGGAGGACTTCAGGGACTTTGATCACTGGTTCTCACTTCATCTTCTCAGTATAAAGTTTAAAGCGAGCTGGCCAGGAGTTGAACCTAGAATCTTCTGATCCGTAGTCAGACGCGTCATCCATTGCACCACCAGCCCTGTGAAGAAGCTGCTATGTTCATGTGTGCTTGCTGTTACAGAAAAGCCCAACAACATGGTGGCATTTTCAGGGGACACAATGGTGCAGTGGTCAGCACTGTGGCCTCACAGCAAGAAGGTTCAGCTCTCCTCCTATTTGGTTGCTAGGAACCTGAATCAGGCCTCAGTGGAGCGGTGCTGCTGAGGCTGAGTGAGGCTGAGTGAGGGACTGAGCAGGAGCCAGCAGGTCCAAGCAGGTTCAGGCAAACTCCCCTCGGTCCACCAACATCAAAGCAGAGGAACTGAGTTCATCTAACAAAATGATTCATATCATCTCCTCTTGGAATGTTCTGGAACTACAAGTACACTTAAAATGGCTGACTTATGACAACAGAAGGAACTTTGAAGTAGATTTGATTTATTTAAGTCAGTGACAGTCATTTTTTCAAGAATTTAGTTCAGGTAACTTGATTGTTTTACTAAGATGAGCTTTAATGTTATACCATTGAAAAAAGACCTTCATGTATTTATGATGACATCACCAATAGGAGCCTTCAGTCTGTCAGGGGGTAGAGTTCAGTCACCACCAATGACATCAGAGTCAGAGTTTAGAGATCAAAGACAGACATTAAAGTCTCACATTAAAGTCTCTCTTATTAAAAAAATTAAAGTGTCATATCTTTGAAAATATACTGCAATACATGAAATATTATATTTACATGAATGGTAACCTCGTTCTTATATTCTTTAATATACTGCAATAGTAATGGACCCTCTATGACACTGTAGTGATGAATCTATCAAGGAGTACAAATGATTATAATCAGAGAATTTTGAAGTCAAGTTTGAGATCAGTTTGATCCTCTCTCTCCCTCCCCCCTCTCTCTCCCTCCCTCCCGCCCTCTCTCCCTGTCTCCCCCCCTCTCTCCCTCTCTCTCTGTCTCCCCCCTCTCTCCGTCTACCCCCCCTCTCCCTCTCTCTCTCTCTGTCTCCCCCCCTCCCTCTATCTCTCCCCCCCCCTCTCTCTCTCAGGAGCTTTTAAATGAATATTTTAATAAAACAGAACAGGAGACTGAAGAGTGATCACTCAAACCCACAGGCTGAATGGGACATCTCTTAAAAACATTGAACCACTGAGTAAAACCATAGAAGCGCTCCTGTCTAGTCGGTGCTAACAAGTTAGCTGCTGAGTGAGTCCAGCTGTGCTGTCTAGGAATCCTGGTCAAAAGCCTCCACACATCAAACAGCTGGTGTGTTGGTGGATCTGTGGATCCTGCTGGAAGAAGCAGGGTGGAGCTCTGAATGGTTCCTGTCTCAAAGAGCTTCTCTGTGCAGCTCCCATCAGCTCCTAAAAACAGGAAACCAGCAGATTCACTGTTGAACAGTGGCATTAAAATGTTTCCAAAGCCGTCCTGTCCACCATTTGTTGGTGCAAAGACATTTAAAAACACCAGTTGAACATTTTCCAAAGTTGCTCTCACCTTCTTTCAAACACCTGGAATGATTTCCTCCAAACCAAAAGAAACTGGTGAAAAAAACAACAACAAAAACTCCTGGAGAATCAAACTCCACCCTCTGCTCCAACTGGACTTGGGACTTCAAATGACCCCCATTAAAAGCCTGCCTGCATCCCCATTCACTGACTGTTGTGCTGTGGGTCTCCTGGACAAACATGGCAGGATCCTCTTGATCTCCAGGAGAATAAAAGAGGGAACCCAAGAAAACAAGTCAGCGTGAAAGAGGAGCAGATTTTAAAACTCCTCATCATTTCCACCTCCAGGAGTGAAGCCTCCCAGGACCCAAGAGGCTCCAGCTGGCAGAGCTCTCACTGGTTTCTCCACCACCTCGCTAACCTGAGCTGGAGCATCTGAGAACCAAACAGTGACCCCCTTCACTCCAGAGCCGACTCCACAAACTCTGAGCCCCCACTTTACCCACAGCCAGCAGGCCTCCTCAACACTGCATGACACACGACGACTAAATTAAACACTTCTCATCCAGAGATCTGTCACAGGTGTGTAATGTGACTCCTAAGCACCAGTAGAGCCTGCTCATCGTCCCTGGGTGGGCTCGAACCACCAGCCTCTCGGTTAACAGCCGAGCGCGCTGACCGATTGCGCCACAGAGACTCTGAGTCACCTGCTTTTCATGAAGAGTTTTCAGGCTAAATTCAGTGTGTGAGGTCCACACTGCACATTTGAGGGACCATGAAGGACAGAGGAGAGTCTGACTGTCATGGTGAAAGCCTTCAGCACTAGAGCTGAAACAGCCCCACCATCTTAACCCCCCCAGAACAAACAGGCTTCATCAGAAACAGACACACCTCCTAGAACATCCAGAGATCATCAGTCTGATTAATAGAACATGGCAAACAAACAAGAACATGTTATTGTTTGATCAGAAGCTGAAACAATGTTTCTATGTTTGTCTGTTCTGGTCTGAATGAAAGAGGAGGTTTTCTTGGTCATGTGACGTGGGTGAGAGTTCAACTAGAACTTCCTGATTCAACAGGATTTTAGTTTGTAGGGATTTTGTCAAAGCCACCAACCAAACCTCTGAGTGGTGCAGATGTCTGCTGCCTCCTCAGAGCAGACTGGAGCTCAGCCTCACTCACCTGTGGAGGCCCCAGCAGAGCCACCGTGTGATGGAGTTTCAGTTTAGGCTCCAAGGTCCTGGATTGAATTGGTGTTTTGTGTATTTAGGCCTCCTGGCACCATCAGTGGTAGAGCAGAGTGGAGCAGAGGAAGCGTGCTGGGCCCAGAGGTCGATGGATCGAAACCATCCTCTGCTAAAAGAAGAAAAATAAAATGAACCAGTGTCTTTAGAAATGTGTGTCTGTTAAAAAGAGGTTCATAAGGATTTTGTCTTCCTCCACAATCACCAACCATTGTGAGAGTTAACAACAGTCCACTTTCTGACTGAAGCAAAGTAGACTTCAAAAGGTTTTTCTGATTCAACATAGCAGCTAAATTTCCATTTCCATTTCCTGAACAGGACAGGTTAAAAAAAAGGGAATGTCATGACTTCCTCTGTATGTTAGAATATGAACGACTAAAAATGTTCATGCCCAGTTTTAAGTTAGAATTAAACTGAAAATCCAAAAATCTCCCCTCTTCAATCCTGTCACTCAGTGTTGTAAACTGTTTCAAACAAATTCTACTGTTCAACAGTTCAAGTGTTTCTAATGAAGCTGAATGTTCTCCTCTACTTTCCTCAATTGGGTTTCTTTCATGTCCTCCTGAGATCAAAGACAGAATTCTAGGTACAAATAAAAACACTACCAAAGCCTCCTGATGACATCATCATCAATTCTGTCTTTGATCTGTGTCTGTCCAGCCGGTCCTGAGTGGATCCAACAGTTTCCCATGGGTGACACTGTCGTGGTCTCTCTCCTGCTGTCTCCAACTCTCAGAGCGCTTCTACTGGTTTCTCCCCATCGTCCCTGTTGCTAGGCAGAGCACTGGTGAGGACTGAGGCCAGTGATGTCATCACCTCCAGCTGAGACCTGCCAGGTGGTCCTGCTTCATTCAACTCTGCTGCCTCTGCCACTGCCCTGACTGGTGAGGCTGACAGCAGGTTCTCTCTCATCTAAACTCTCTGTTTACAATGGAGGCTGAAATCCTTGTGATTGGTGGTTCAATCATCAGGTCTGTTGAATTCCCAGGTGCCATCACCTGCTGTCTTCCTGGTGCCAAAGTTGTGGACATTATTGAACGTCTCCAGGACTCATCGACCTCCACCCCTCCTGCAGGTTCTCCCTGTCTCTGTGTGGGTTCTCTCTGGTACTCCAGCTTCCTCCCACAGTCCAAAGACATCAAGAGGGTAGTGGTTACCTGGACACTCTAAACGACTGTGAGTGTGAATGGTTGTCTGTCTGTGTGTGTTGGTCCTGGGATGGACTGGTGACCCATCAAGGGTGAACCCAGGGCTGGACTGGCCATCTGGCCAATGCACATCTTTGGGCCGGCCCATAACTGTCATAATTTTTTTTCAAAAGTGTATAGTTTTTAATCGACCGTAACGGTATCGGAGACGCGAAACGCGGCCCATTGGTTGATTTTCTTGAAGGACATTGGGCTCGTCCAATGAAATCTCTCAGCTCTCTCTCTTTCTCTTAGTCAAGCCATGCTGTTGCAATGGAAGTGGAGGAGTCAGATCAGTCAGTTGGAGACTATTTTAGTCGCCCTTCTTCCAAACAGAGGACTGATTTTTTAAAGTTTCATCCTCAACAAGATTCCATAAACCCTGTCGTCCAGAGGCTCTTCGTTAGAACGGACGGCACGACGTGGAAATGGCTGACTTATTGTGGTCAACGTCATGCTTTGTTTTGTTTTGTTTGCCCTGCTTTTAGCAAGCCCAGTGATCCAAGTGTCTTCATTAGAGGCCTGACAGACTGGAGGCATGTGCACCAAAGAGTAGAGGAGCATGAGAGAGGCATGGCACAGAGGCAGTGTGCTGAGGCCTATTTTTGAAACTGCTCCAGAGCAAGACTGGCCACCTCCTTGAGGGAAGACAGCTGACAGGACACCGTGAGCAGGTTAAGAAGCAGGGCTGGACTGGGACCAAAAAATGGCCCTGGCATTTTTCATCCCTGGCAGCCCTCCATGGTTATTTACACGATATGTGTAAGCACACGCCATACCAGAGGATGTATGCGCACATTTTGAAGTTTCAAAAATTAAAATAAAGTGCAGTATTCTACATGGAAGACAGTAACCATGTTAAAAGAGTGATACTCTTTCACTACTCACAGAGACCTTCTTCTTCCACTACACGTTCCAACACCTGACGTCTCTTCTTCCCAGTCCAGCCCTGGAAGAACGCGTCGAGTTTTGGAAATTCGGCTGCTTTTCTTCTCGGGAGTGTCTCTTTTTCGGCTCCTCCTTTCTCCTTCCTCTTACTGGGCAACATTCTTCATGGCTTCTGACTGCAAGGCGGCCGCTGAGTGGTGGCACTACAACTGGATGGGTCTGTTTCTCATTTTAACACAAAACAAACTAACCGCTGTTTCTGCGTTTTTACCAGAAATATATATTTTGAAATGCCTGCTCACACCGGCCCATCCGGCTACATCCACCAAACTTTACACACATAATATAATATAATATAATAATATAATACCCCTGAACACAAGCCCCAAAGCAGTAGTTGTTTTGTTTTTCTTCATAAAGGAGGTGCACTGTCATGACTACGATATCTCTGGCAACAAACATGGAAGGGGCTTTGGGGTCTTGTGTTTCAGCTCTGTAACTTCTGGATGGCTGAAAATGTGAGAATCAGTCCTCTCACTGACATCCACCATTGGTGTGACTTTTGGTGGCTTCAGCTCAAATGAAACCAGGGAAGAGGGGCCAGACTTTGAGGAGCCCCTGAGGGTTAGTGGATGCCCCGGGACCGTGCTTGGGCCCCTTAGCACCTAGATGGCTGAAATTCCCAGCACATGCTACTCTGGGGCATCACACTATGTGTGTAAAGTTTGGTGGATGTAGCCCAAGTACAAACACCAGAACCCAGATTTGATCCTCAATTCTGCTCCAAAAGGCTCTCGGAGTGCAGAAGTCCCAGATCCTGATTTTGCCCAGTTTCACAAGGGGATAGTTTTTTCTCTTTGAACCTAGGAAGTTGAAATTTGAGTGTGTTGTTCTGTTCTTGAAGGATCACATCTGTGCTGGTTTGACCCCCCTAAGTCCTTTCTGCTGTCCATAAAGGGCGTGGCAAAGTCCAGTAAAGTCTTTAAATGAAGCATCATAACTGGTCAAAGTTGCTCCAAATGAGATGAGCTTTCTGGGAGGAGTTCACACCTCTGCCAGAAACCAACATTTAAAACTTTGAAGCCCCACCTCCTTCCTGAAACTACTTCCTGTTTGGGAGGGGGTTCTAGAATTATTCCACCAGATTATGATTTCATAAAGTTTCAGGTCTGTATCCACTGTAGAGGCCAATGAGAGCAAAAGAGCAACAGGGTCAAAGGTCAACAGGCCTCGTGTCTCAGCCAGGCCTCAAAGGGTTAAGTGAGCCTTTTGGAGCTCCTTTGAAAAAAGGCCTGTCACCAATCTTGTTCAGGACCAACATGAAGAAGGATCTTTGGAACATTTTCACATCTTTAAGACCGCCTTGACTCCTTTTTATAGCAGGAGTCACTGAACAGCACAAAGCTGCTATTGCAGCCATCAGGCCTCATTTCTGATCAGTTATTATTGTTGAAACAAAGCTGAATATCAATTATTGATTTTTATTGTCATCATTTTGAACACCTGATAAGAGAAACACAATAAAAACATTTGAAAAGGAAGGATCAGAGTGTTGTTGTACTGCAATACTACAGTACAGCATCAGAGACACTCAGTTATTGATTGCCTGAATGATTGATTTCCCCAGAAGAGGAACAGCTTTGTTGGAGCAGTAAAAATACACACATCATAACAACAAAGTTACATTTGAAAAGAAACTACATGACATTACCAGCACAATATCTGAAGAACAGTTAGGATCAATTTAACTGGTCAGATAGTTAGGATTTCTTTAATGATATCCTTGATGAACCCAGACATCAGAGTGGTTTGTTCCCCTCAATCATAAATCTGTAAATATAGCGTGAAGTGATGGAACTAAAAGGCCACCTCTGAGTGCAGGAGTGAGCCTCTGTGACGGATGTGACGTCAGCAGACCGCCATTAGTTTGAGTCATTGTTTATATTCTTAATGCTGATTGGTCGATCTATAATGGTGACAAATGGACTTTGTAGGTAGAATAAACATCCAGAAATTAAATGAATTTGTAGATTGTCTTATTAATCAAAAGATGAAGTATTAAAAATATTTGTTTTTTTTTCCTCGGAGTGAGCGACAACTACCGGATTTTCTCACAGAAGAACGGGGGGGGGGGGGGGGGCCGACTTCCACGGAAGCGGATGTTTGTAATTCCTGGGGCACTAAAATCCATTTCATATTATTTTTTATTGAACAGCGAATATTATGGAAATAAAATTTATATTTCTCGCCAGAAATGTCCTTAAAATGCTTTTTAAAAATCAAACCTATCTTGAAATGACGCTCGTCCGTAATGGCGTCCTTAGCAACCAACATAGCAACAGTAGAAACGTGACACTGTAACGACTCTCTTCTGAGAGGTGAAAGATTCACCGTAATAACGAACAAACCAAAGATTAAACACAAGAACTGAGCGAAGATTATGAAAACAAAATGCATATTTCTCTCTAGAAATGTCATCAGAATGCTTTATTAAATCAAAACTATCTTGGAAGAAGGCACTTTCCTCTGAAAATGACAGGAGCGGCTGCCATGTTTTTGTTTTGAGAGGCCCGCATGAAAGAGTCACATGACCTACCAGCGCTCCAATAGAAAAGAAGAGGGGGAAAAAACCTACACATTTCACAATTTTTTGGCCTTTATCGTAGAACTGATAGGTTTTGACCTGTGGACAAACGGAGCCTTTTCACGTTTTGACATGAGACTGGGTTGTCAAAAGCAAAGAGCAGACAGCAGGACATCAAAAGAAAAGATCCAGACACTAAAACTACAAGTAGAAACAAGAAGAAATACTAAAAGCTTTGGAAAGATACTACAAGGTTGGATATACATTATTATATACACTACTATTCTCATTGACTCCTAAAGAGGGACAGGAAACATTAGAATGTGGATCAGATCAGCTGATTTCAGTGTTGAGTCCATCCCTCCATCCACTTTCTGTTCTTATCCTTTAAGGGTCATGGGGGGGGGGGGGCGATCCCAGGAGAAATGAGGTGGTCGGTATCATGCAACCTAAACTAAAACATTAGTCAGGTCAAATTCAGATTAAAGCAAGAGTCTCCAGATCAAAGTCAGAATTCCTGATGATGTCATCAGGGCTTTGACAGTAGCTAGAATTCTGTCTTTGATCTCAGGAGGACATGAAAGAAACACAATTGAGGAAAGTAGAAGAGAGCATGGCAGCATGATGGTGCAGTGGTGAGCACTGTGGCCTCACAGCAAGAAGGTTCTGGGTTTGAGTCCAGGCTCGGGTGGGGAATCTTTCTCTGTAGAGCCTGTATGTTCTCCTCATGAATGTGTGGGTTCTCTCCAGGTACTCCAGCTTCCTCCCACTGTCCAAAGACATGTAATTGGGGACGAGGCTGATTGGACACTCTAAATTGACCGTAGGTATGAATGTGAGTGTGAATGGTTGTTCGTCTCTGTATGTTAACCCTGTGATGGACTGGCGACCTGTCCAGGGTGAACCCCGCCTCTGGCCCGTAGATGCTGGGATAGGCTCCACCCCCCTCGACCATCAATGTAGGTCTTTTGTTAATTGCATGCCACATGAAATTATTGTTGGTCAGTTTTCTAGCGACTGTCTCACAGTGGCAAGACAAGAACACTTCTACTTTTAATGTTGACAGTTTGTTCAACACTAAGCTTCATCCAGTACCATGTTGTCAAACACTGGAACCTCCACAGCACCTGAACAGGGACTTGAACCCTGGACCCTCAGATTAAGAGTCTGATGCTCTACCGTCTGAGCTCCTCAGGCTCTTTCTACAGCATTGAGACAGGAACAGAAACACCTGTGAAGGTCAAACTGATGCTTTCTTGACTTGTTCAGTCCTCCATGTTGAAGTCCACCAGGCTTTTGATTGGCTCTGATTCTCTGTGGCAAAATCCAACAAGAGGCTCCAAAAATGTCCTGAATGTCACAAGAATGCACAGGACAAGATGTTAGTTTCCTTCATGTCTGCAGTTCCTCCACTGGAAAGTAAAGTCAATGCTGCTCTGCTGAAACCTGGGATCGGACCAGGGACCTTTAGATCTTCAGTCTAAGGCTCTCCCAACTGAGCTGGTTCAGTTCTGAGTGAGGGCCCTGCTTCTCTCATTTATAATCTCTTCCACTCTCACTGGACCTTAGAGAGGATTGGAGCTTCTGAAGTCCTGACACATTGAACAGTTCTCCAGGACCATTTCTGATGGATGTCTGGATCACACCAGGCTTTTTTGTTTGTCTTCTTGCACCACCGTGCCGCCCCTACTAGTCGTCTACATATCAGTGTTCTCAGTATTGCACGAACATTCACATCAGTATTGTGCTAATATTTTATTTCCTGGCTCTTCAATCCTCCTATTATGAAGTTGATTGCTTCAGCGACCAGGAGACGTTATCATTGGCAGCTAGTTTACTATTATTGCTGCTGCTGTTGTTGGTTGCGTGTCTGTCTTTCATCCCCCTGTCCCTCTGTCTTTCTCTCTGCTTGTCTTTCACCCTCATCTTGTTCCCATCTTTTTGTCATTCTCTCCCTCCTTTCTCTCTGTCTTTTGTCTTTCCTTCTCTATATTTGTCTTCTGCTGTCTGTCCTGTCCTGCTCTCTTTCAACAACCAACCAGTCAAACCAGACGTCTGGTTAAAAAAATATGATAAAAGAACTCTTGGTTTGATTTGGCTTGAGACATGAAGAAGATAGGATTGTTTTCCTTTCATTTTAGAAGCTTTTCCAGATTCATGAAAAGATCATCAATCAGTGCAGTATTTCAGACAGACTTCTGGTCCGTGAGGACGAGGAATCCAGCACAGATCCACAGAACTCCAACTGCCATCTTTGATGGTTCCTTGACAGTCGGTAGGGTGGAGAGATCCTCCTGAGTCTGGCTTGGAATGTTTGTCTGTGGATGTGTTGGCCCTGTGATGGACTGGTGACCTGTCCAGGGTGAACACGGCCTGTCGCCCAAAAGCTGCTGGGATAGGCTCCACCCCCTCATGACCCTGAACAGGATAAGCAGAAGACAATGGACAGAAGTCCTGACACATTGAACAGTTCTCCAGGACCATTTTTGATGAAGGTCTGGATCACACCAGCCTTTTTTGTTTGTCTTCTTCCAGTGTCCTCAACATTGTGTGAGCCAATAATTCCACATCTGTACCAGACACACCTCTGGTTGGTGGGTTGATGGATCTTTCTGTTCTAACAGTGTCTTTTATCTTGCTTTTATCTTTTCTATCTTTTCTTTGTATCTGCATTCTGTGGGGCACGGTGGCTCTGGAAGAGCGCTCTAACTATTGTCACTGTACCCCCCCCCCCTACAACGAAAATAAAAGATTCTGATTCCGATTCTGACACACACACACACACACACACACACACACACACACACACACACACGCGTGTAGAAACATGATGTTCCGAATGTTTCACTGTCTGTGGTTGTCCAGCTCTCCTTGCCTCTTCACTGTCATTGTCAGAACTCGGAGCAGTCTTCCTCTCCAGGTGATGTCTCTGAGTGATGATGATTGCTGTCTGTTCAACCAGCTTCATTTGTTGATATCTGAGAAGGACTGAAGACAGCAAAGTGTGCTGATTGGCCAACAACCCCTCACAGGTCAAAGGTCACTGCTCTGAGGCGGACCAGTTTACTGTAACAGTGGTGGCACCATCCACTGCTGGCGCTCTCTTCAGTGCTTCTTGTTTCTGCCCTTTGTGTGTGAGCTCCTAGAGCAGCTGGTCCGCCCCCCCCCCCTTTTCTTTTCTATTCCTCTAATTTATTTTTTGATTTTCTATTTTTGTAATTCATCATCGATCTCGGCTCACGGTCGCTACACTCTTGACCTCCTGTGAGCCTTGAAGAGAGAGAAGCCACCTTTGTGTCGGAGAAGAGCAGCTTAGTCCAGGCAGCCAGCAGCCTGAGACCAGAGGGTAGCCAATCAACACGCTTCCCTTCTTCATCGAGCGAATCTCAGCGGGAGCCACGGTCGACGAGGTGGAGGCTTTGGAGGCCGTCCTCCCACCAGGTCGTTGGAGAGGCGTCGTACATCGATGGGAGAATCCAGCTGAGAACGTAAGCCGGTTACGTTGGTTTTCACCGATTCAGGCCTGGACTCCTGTCTCGCTGCCAAACTCCGCCTGACTCCGTAGAGCTGGTCAGCCTCCACTCAGTCCTCTTCATTTGGTTGGAGGTCACCATCGTTCATCCTACACACCTTTCCACCTGCCTCTTAGCCGTCTACTTGAAGCTCAGATAAATCCAGGCTAATTCATACCTGCTACTCAATATGGGCCTTAATTACTCTGCTGGAATTATCACTCTGTCTTAAGGGTTTTCTTCATTGTATTAAATCCTCTTTAATTTCCAAGAAGTCTTCCAACTCATTCATTCATGCAAGCCACTGATCCACAAGACCTCACTGATGAGCTTCAACCTGAGACTGATTGTTTCTCGTTGGACGAGACACCCATTCAATGAGACTCATTGTCAGTCCATTGAAATCTACTGGTGTTCCTGGTGAGTTGATTTAACAACATGAGCTGACAGAATCTACGTTCAGGTAGGAACCACCACATCCAGGGGTCTGGACCTTTGAGCAGGCAGAGCCATCAAAGTAGCAGACTAAGCTAGCAGACATTAGCATTGAGAAGAAACTGATACCTGAGCCTACTTTTGGGTCTGGTCAAGTGATGACACAATAATATGACATCATTGTCAGACTGACGCCTGCTCAACACTGACCAAACGCCGCCCTATTGCATTGTGGGAAATTTCTACTTGGCTCGCGTCCATCAAAACACACAAAGAAATTTCTCCAGAATCAGGATTGACAGTGGATAGAATTGATTCCACACTGGTTTTTCATTCTGAGTCGGGTGCAGGTGTGGAATTTCAGACACAGTCTGTGTTTGTGTTGTTCATTCAGTGATTTTTCTTACAATTCCCAATCAAAGCCCCACATTGCTAATGAACTCAAAATGATGCGAACAGTAATGTAGTGATAGTTGCTAATAAACTAAGTGATGCTGACACTCATGTGGTTAGAGTTTAAAGTAACCTAAAAATGATGCAGACAGTAATGTAGTAAGAGTTGCTAATAACCTCAAAGTAATGCGACAGTGATTTCAGAAGAATTGCTAATGATCTCAAAATGATGCGACAGTGATTTAGTAAGAATTGCTAATGAACTCAAAATGATGCTGACAGTAATGTAGTGATAGTTGCTACGAACCTCAAAATAATGCGACTGTGATGTCAGAAGAATTGCAAATGAACTTAAAATGATGCTAACAGTAATGTAGTGATAGTTGCTAATCAAGTCAGTGATGCTTGCAGTAATGTAGTAAGTGTTTCAAACAACCTCAAAGTGATGCTGACAGTAATGTAGTGAGAGTTGCTACGAACCTCAAAATAAAGTGACAGTAATGTAGTAAAAGTTGCCACGAACCTCAAAATATTGCGACAGTGATGTCGGAGTAATTGCTAATAAACTCAAAATGATGCTAACAGTTATGTAGTGATAGTTGCTAATCAACTCAGTGATGCTTACAGTAATGTAGTAAGAGTTTCCAACAACCTGAAAGTGATGCTGACAGTCATGTAGTAAGTGTTTTGAACAACTTCAAAGTGATGCTGACAGTCTTGTAGTAAGAGTTGCTAATGAACTCAATTTAATGCGACAGTGATGTCTTAAGAATTGCTAATAGACTCAAAATTATGCTAACAGTAAAGTAGTAAGAGTTGCTTCGAACCTCAAAATAAAACAACGGTGATGTAGTAAAAGTTGCTACGAACCTCAAAATATTGCGACAGTGTATCGGAAGAATTGCTAATTAACTCAAAATGAAGCTAACAGTAATGTAGTGATAGTTGCTAATCAATTCAGTGATGCGTACAGTAATGTAGTAAGTGTTTCGAAAAACCTCAAAGTGATGCTGACAGTCATGTAGTAAGAGTTGCTACGAACCTCAAAATAATGCGACAGTGATGTCAGAAGAATTGTTAAAGATCTCAAAATGATGCGACAGTGATTTAGTAAGAATTGCTAATGAACTCAAAATGATGCTAACAGTAATGGAGTGAACATTTCGAACAACCTCAAAGTGATGCTGAAAGTCATGTACTAAGAGTTTCTACGAAGCTAAAAATAATGTGACAGTGATGTCGGAAGAATTGCTAATGATCTCAAAATGATGCGACAGTGATGTAGTAAGAATTGCTAATGAACTCAAAATGATGCTAACAGTAATGGAGTGAAAGTTTCGAATAACCTCAAAATGATGCTGACGGTCATGTAGTAAGAGTTGCTACGAACCTCAAAATAATGCGACAGTGATGTCAGAAGAATTGCTAAAGATCTCAAAATGATGCGACACTGATTTAGTAAGAATTGCTAATGAACTCAAAATGATGCTAACAGTAATGGAGTGAAAGTTTCGAACAACCTCAAAGTGATGCTGATAGTCATGTAGTAAGAGTTGCTTCGAACCTCAAAATAATGCGACAGTGATGTCGGAAGAATTGCTAGTGATCTCAAATGATGTGACAGTGATGTAGTAAGAATTGCTAATGAACTCAAAATGATGCTAACAGTAATGGAGTGAAAGTTTCGAATAACCTCAAAGTGATGCTGACAGTCATGTGGTTTGAGTTGCGAGTAAATTAAAAATGATGCTGACAGTGATGTCGTAAGAATTGCTATTGAACTCAAAACGATGCTAACAGTATCGTAGTGATAGTTGCAAATAAACTCAGTGATGCTTACAGTAATGTAGTAAGTGTTTCGAACAACCTCAAAGTGATGCTGACAGTCATGTAGTAAGAGTTGCTACTAACCTCAAAGTGATGCTAACAGTAATGTAGTGATAGTTGCAAATGAACTCAAAGTGATGCTGACAGTAATGTAGTAAGTGTTTCAAACAACCTCAAAGTGATGCTGACAGTCATGTCGTAAGAGTTGCTACGAACCTCAATTTAATGCTACAGTGATGTCTATGAATTGCTAATAAACTCAAAATGACGCTAACAGTAATGTAGTGATAGTTGCTAATAAACTCAGTGATGCTTACAGTAATGTAGTAAGTGTTTCAAACAACCTCAAAGTGATGCTGACAGTCATGTAGTAAGAGTTGCTACTAACCTCAATTTAATGCTACAGTGATGTCTATGAATTGCTAATAAACTCAAAATGACGCTAACAGTAATGTAGTGATAGTTGCTAATAAACTCAAAATGATGCTAAAAGTAATGTAGTGATAGTTGCTAATCAACTCAGTGATGCTTACAGTAATGTAGTCAGTGTTTCGAACAACCTCAAAGTGACGCTGACAGTCATTTAGTAAGAGTTGCTACGAACCTCAATTTAATGCTACAGTGATGTCTATGAATTGCTAATAAACTCAAAATGACGCTAACAGTAATGTAGTGATAGTTGCTAATAAACTCAGTGATGCTTACAGTAATGTAGTAAGTGTTTCAAACAACCTCAAAGTGATGCTGACAGTCATGTAGTAAGAGTTGCTACTAACCTCAATTTAATGCTACAGTGATGTCTATGAATTGCTAATAAACTCAAAATGACGCTAACAGTAATGTAGTGATAGTTGCTAATAAACTCAAAATGATGCTAAAAGTAATGTAGTGATAGTTGCTAATCAACTCAGTGATGCTTACAGTAATGTAGTCAGTGTTTCGAACAACCTCAAAGTGACGCTGACAGTCATGTAGTAAGAGTTGCTTCTAACCTCAAAATGATGCTAAAAGTAATGTAGTGATAGTTGCTAATGAACTCAAAGTGATGCTGACAGTAATGTAGTAAGAGTTGCTTTGAACCTCAAAGTAATGCGACAGTGATGTCAAAAGAATTGTTAATGATCTCAAACTGGTGCGACAGTGATGTAGTAAGAATTGCTAATGAACTCAAAATGATGCTAACAGTAATGGAGTGAAAGTTTCGAATAACCTCAAAGTGATGCTGACAGTCATGTAGTAAAAGTTGCTACGAACCTCAAAATATTGCGACAGTGATGTCGGAAGAGTTGCTAATGAACTCAATTTAATGCGACAGTGATGTCGTGAGAATTGCTCAACAACTCAAAATGATGCTAACAGTAATGTAGTGATAGTTGCTAATAAACTCAAAGTGATGCTGACAGTAATGTAGAAAGAGTTGCTACGAACCTTAAAATAATGCAACAATAATGTAGTAAGAGTTGCAACGAACCTCAAAATATTGCGACAGTGATGTCGGAAGAATTGCTAATGATCTCAAAATGATGCGACAGTGATGTAGTAAGAATTGCTAATGAACTCAAAATGATGCTAACAGTAATGTAGTGAAAGTTTCGAACAACCTCAAAGTGATGCTGACAGTCATGTAGTAAGATTTGCAACGAACCTCAAAATATTGCAACAGTGATGTCGGAAGAATTGCTAATGATCTCAAAATGATGCTAACAGTAATGTAGTGATAGTTTCTAATAAACTCACAGTGATGCTGACAGTAAGTTAGTAAGAGTTGCTACTAACCTCAATTTAATGCTACAGTGATGTCGTAAGAATTGCTAATGAACATAAAATGATGCTAACAGTAATGGAGTGAAAGTTTCGAATAACCTCAAAGTGATACTGACAGTCATGTAGTAAGAGTTGCTACGAACCTCAAAATAATGCCACAGAAATGTAGTTAAAGTTGCTACGAACCTAAAAATAATGCGACAGTGATGTCAGAAGAATTGGTAATGATCTCAAACTGATGGGACAGTGATGTCGTAAGAATAGCTAATGAACTCAAGATGATGCTAAAAGTAATGTAGTGATAGTTGCTAATAAACTCAGTGATGCTTACAGTAATGTAGTAAGAGTTTCGAACAACCTCAAAGTGATGCTGACAGTCATGTAGTAAGAGTTGCTACTAACCTCAAAATAATGCGACAGTGATGTCGGAAGAATTGCTCATGAACTCAAAATGATGCTAACAGTAATGTAGTGATAGTTGCTAATAAACTCAAAGTGATGCTGACAGTCATGTAGTAAGAGTTGGTACGAACCTTAAAATAATGCAACAGTAATGTAGTCAGAGTTGCTCCGAACCTAAAAATAATGCGACAGTGATGTCGGAAGAATTGCTAATGATCTCAAAGTGATGCGACAGTGATGTAGTAAGAATTGCTAATGAACTCAAAATGATGCTAACAGTAATGGAGTGAAAGTTTCGAATAACCTCAAAGTGATGCTGACAGTCATGTACTAAGAGTTGGTACGAACCTTAAAATAATGCAACAGTAATGCAGTAAGAGTTGCTCCGAACCTAAAAATAATGCGACAGTGATGTCGGAAGAATTGCTAATGATCTCAAAATGATGCGACAGTAATGGAGTAAGAATTGCTAATGTACTCAAAATGATGCTAATAGTAATGTAGTGAAAGTTTCGAATAACCTCGAAGCGATGCTGACAGTCATGTGGTTAGAGTTGCTACGAACCTCAAAATAATGCGAAAGTGATGTCAGAAGAATTGGTAATGATCTCAAACTGATGGGACAGTGATGTCGTAAGAATTGCTAATGAACTTAAAATGATGCTAAAAGTAATGTAGTGATAGTTGCTAATCAACTCATTGATGCTTACAGTAATGTAGTAAGAGTTTCGAACAACCTCAAAGTGATGCTGACAGTCATGTAGTAAGTGTTTCGAACAACTTCAAAGTGATGCTGACAGTCATGTAGTAAGAGTTGCTAATGAACTCAATTTAATGCTACAGTGATGTCGTAAGAATTGCTAACAAACTCAAAATGATGCTAAAAGTAATGTAGTGATACTTGCTAATGAACTCAAAATGATGCTAACAGTAATGTAGTGATAGTTGCTAATCAACTCATTGATGCTTACAGTAATGTAGTAAGTGTTTCGAAAAACCTCAAAATAATGCGACAGTGATTTCGGAAGAATTGCCAATGAACTCAACATGATGCTAACAGTAATGGAGTAAGAAGTGCGAATGTACTCAAATTGATGCTAAATGTAATGTAGTGAAAGTTTTGAATAACTTCAAAGTGATGCTGACAGTCATTTAGTAAGAGTTGCTACGAACCTAAAAATAATACGACAGTGATGTAGTAAAAGTTGCTACGAACCTCAAAATAATGCGACAGTGATGTCGGAAGAATTGCTAATGATCTCAAAATGATGCGACAGTAATGGAGTAAGAATTGCTAATGTACTCAAAATGATGCTAATAGTAATGTAGTGAAAGTTTCGAATAACCTCAAAGTGATGCTGACAGTCATGTAGTAAGAGTTGCTACGAACCTAAAAATAATGCGACAGTGATGTTGGAAAAATTGCTAAAAAAACTCAAAATGATGCTGACGGTAATGTAGGAAGAGTTGAAACTAACGTTAAAATGATGCTACAGTGATGTCATAAGAATTGCTAATAAACTCAAAATGATGCTAAAAGTAATGTAGTGACAGTTGCGATTGAACTCAGTGATGCTTACAGTAACGTAGTTAGTATTTCGAACTACCTCCAATTGATGCTGACAGTCATGTATTAAGAATTGCTATGAACCTCAAAATAATGCTACAGTGATGTCTGAAGAATTGGTAATGAACTCAAAATAATGCTAACATTACTGTAGTGAAGGTTTGGAATAACCTCAAAGTGATGCTAACAGTCATGTACGAAGAGTTGCTACGAACCTCAAAATAATGCGACAGTGATGTAGTAAAAGTTGCTACGAACCTCAAAATATTGCGACAGTGATGTCGGAAGAATTTATAATGAACTCAAATTGATGCTTACAGTAATGTAGTGATATTTGCTAATCAACTCAGTGATGCTTACAGTAATGTAGTAAGAGCTGCTGGAGGCTCAAGGACCTGAACCAGTTCCCTGAACCCTTCCCTCTCAACAGTGCTGAGGGGCTGGCAGTCCTTCAGGATGAAATTCAGCAGAGCCTCATCCAGCATCTGCTTCCTGGAAGCTGGATGGTTAAAGATGAAGGAGAGAAGAAATGAATAGGAATTAATGATCAATGAAGCAACTGTGAGTCAGTTGGAGAGTGGCTGTATACCTGAGTTCATCCTGGTGGATCTGGGACTTCATTCTCATGCCTGGCCCCATCATGCCTCAGCACTGAAGAGGTGCTTTTGTTGAGATGAGACGCTTCTGTCCAACAAATGCCACATTCAACCTGCAGAAAAGAACATGAGTACTCAGCTAAAAGTTCCTTTCTTCATGGTGACTGGTGTTTCTTAGTCTTAGACCACCAGGTTTCCAATGAGGTGTATCGGATACGTTGTTGTGTGCCGCTGAAATCCGTCCAATTCCGGCGTTGTTTCCTCATGAAATATGTTTGCCTTAAAGCTCATTAAAGTGTTGAACCACAATATCGTTCACCATAACTGAGTCAACTTCAAGATAACCTACTTCTACATTCCAGTCCCGGCTGCTCCTGTTCTGCTGCAGTCCAGAAAACAACAACCCGATACAATTGGCGCTCCTTCCCACAGCTCCGGCCCGGATCCGCATGGTTCCGCTGACTGACTGTGAGACGCGCTCCCTCCAGAGTGGCACAGCCCGATGGGGGTCCTTATCTGGCACGGGGGCGTAAAACAGGTGCGACTGAAAAGCCTGGTTTATTCTGCGTCGAGGGAACGCGTTGCTCTGCAATACACCGCCAAGCCGCTAGGGGGTGTGGCTTTGTCTTTGTATTGTTTACGGGGCTCTTGTCGGATTCCTTGGTTTTCTTCCGGTCACAGACAACAATTGTTGGCCATTTGTCAGTCTTTGTAGTGCCGCGAATACTCCTTTCTTCGTCTTGGTCCATTTTTTCTTGACGCTTTCACCTCAGAAACTTTGAAAATGGCGGTGTTGTTTTGCTGCGACTGAACCGGAAATGACGTTTTGAGCGGACCAATGACAGTCCTCGACGATGACGTCACCCCGCGGCGACGCGATGCGGAGGCAGGATATTTTGGAGGCGCGTTTCAGGCTACGGCGTACGGTCTGCGTCGAAGGCGTAGGTACGAATATTACGCTACACAGAAGCATAAATCAGGCTTAAATCAGGCTTTATAGTCCAACAGGAAGTTAGCATGTCAGGGATGAGACACCCTTATCGTCCAACAGCAAGTTAGCATGTCAGGGATGAGACACCCTGATAGTCCAACAGGAAGTTAGCATGTCACGGATGAGACACCCGGATAGTCCAATAGGAAGTTAGCATGTCAGGGATAAGACACCCTTATCGTCCAACAGGAAGTTAGCATGTCAGGGATGAGACACCCTTATCGTCCAACAGGAAGTTAGCATGTCAGGGATGAGACACCCTTATCGTCCAACAGGAAGTTAGCATGTCAGGGATGAGACACCCTGATCGTCCAACAGGAAGTTAGCATGTCAGGGATGAGACACCCTTATCGTCCAACAGGAAGTTAGCATGTCAGGGATGAGACACCCTTATCGTCCAACAGCAAGTTAGCATGTCAGGGATGAGACAGCCGGATAGTCCAATAGGAAGTTAGCATGTCAGGGATAAGACACCCATATCGTCCAACAGGAAGGTAGCATGTCAGGGATGAGACACCCTGATAGTCCAACAGGAAGTTAGCATGTCAGGGATGAGACACCCTGATAGTCCAACAGGAAGTTAGCATGTCAGGGATGAGACACCCTGATAGTCCTACAGGAAGGTAGCATCTCCATGGTTCCCTTGACCAGAAGCCAGTGGTCTCGTTCCATTCTGACATCTTGATTGACATTTGTCCTTCTCTTAGCTAAATAGCTGGCAATCATTTGAAAAAAACCTTGATTTACTTTTTGTATTTTGATCTTCAGCTCATTTGCATACTTTTGTTAAAATTCTCCCCTTTTTGTGTTTATTTTTTTTATTTTTATTTTTAATTCTGCTGTTTTTAGCACAAAGTCCACCTGGTGCCTAAAGACTAGTTCAGCATGGATTACGTTGAACCTTCAGTCCACTGCACCCATGGACGGTTCCCCCCTGACAGGTGGATTCTGGTGAGGAATATTAGTGGGACAGCGCTCTTGTTAGAACGGTTCTGATCCACCTTCCCTCCCCCTGTAGCTCCTCCTGTGTCCCCTCAGCGCTCTTGTTAGAACGGTTCTGATCCACCTTCCCTCCCCCTGTAGCTCCTCCTGTGTCCCCTCAGTGCTCTTGTTAGAACGGTTCTGATCCACCTTCCCTCCCCCTGTAGCTCCTCCTGTGTCCCCTCAGGCTCTTGTTAGAACGGTTCTGATCCACCTTCCCTCCCCCTGTAGCTCCTCCTGTGTCCCCTCAGCGCTCTTGTTAGAAGGGTTCTGATCCACCTTCCCTCCCCCTGTAGCTCCTCCTGTGTCCCCTCACGTTTCCAAACTCCCTCCCACTGGCTGGTGCTGAAGGAGGGCCAGAGCTCCTCCTACAGGAGCCCATCCTGGCCTCCCCCGCTGCAGCTCCTCCACTGACCTCCCACCAGAGAGATGAGCCCCCTGGTTCAGAGGTGACAGACCACCTCTGGGAGCAGACAACAGAGACCACATCAGGCTGGACTCCGTGCAGGTACGGAGGCTGATGGCTGCTGAGTGAGGGAGTTTACGACGCTCCCACCACTGCTGCTGGATTGATTTCACACATCTGGAATATTTAGATTTATTCTGGGTCAACATCTGCATCTGTTGAAGTCCTCAGTCTCCATGCAGGTGGTGTTGTTCCAGATAAAAGGTCTCAATAACAGCATCACTCCAGGTGAAACCATTCCAAAGAAGGCTAAGTGGAGCTGGCATATCAGCCCCCAATGGAAGCCTGCTGCTGCTGCCAAGCTCTCCATGTCATCATGGAAAAGTTGATTGTTCAACTCAATGTTTTTCCCATTGGGAGGAGATTTGTTGTTCCACCATGAAGTCTTTTCTTGTGATGAGTTTGTGTGTCGTAGTAGCATGAAGATATCTTGTTATCATGATCAACTCATCTGGCCTGGTGGAAGAACGCTGCTGTGTTTGGATTCAGACGAGTCAAATCTGAACCAGGGACTTGTAGTTTTATCCTCGGTCTCCGGACTCATAAAATGGAGACCGGCCCAGTTTGACACTTTTGAACTCCTCCATGATGTTCAAATCTCATGACTGAGATTCGTGATTGGAAACATCGGCAGTTCAGGAAAGAAAACATGTAGCATTGAACATCGCTCTCATCCTTCTACTCAGAACGCTGCGGTGGACTCCACCGTGTCCAGGCTTTGGGCAGATACGTCTTCATCCTCCACCACCACCAGCCGCTCCACCCCACCCACCCTGTGCAGGTCTACATTACCAGGGTCGGATCTGGCAGGGTGGAGGATCTTTGATTCATCTTAGCTTTCCTGCTCCGGCTGTTTGAGAAACATTCAAATGGAGATGGTTGTTTGTGTCTTCCAGGCCACGCCAACGCCTCCTTCTGTCCCCACGCTTACGGCTGCCGAAACGTGCCGGTGTCTGAAAACCAGATCATTCTGGATGTGCCGGACCACCAGGTCCTCCTCACCTGCAGGTTCCTGCAGGCAGAGCCCTGTGGTGGTAGGTTTCCTGCTCCTCTGCTGGACTGATACCCTCTCCCTTTCCCGACACGTATCTGCTGTTTCTACTCTGTGCCTCCTTCTCCTCTGTCAGGCCTGGACTTCTTCCTTCTGTCTCTCCAGGATTACGTCCTGGTGGTGCCTGAGAGCAGCTCCAGCTCCAGCTCCCTGAACCAAGAACCACTGGAGAAATCTGACCACTTCATCAGCAACTGTGGCCTCAACAGCTTTCATGTCAAGTCGGTGTCTCTCAGCCTGAGTTGGTCCCTGTTCTGTATCCCTGAATGTTCTAGAGGAACTAAACTGGGCCTGACTGGGACGCTTCTGTCTGCTCAGATTTGGGTTGTGAATGCATTCAGATGTCATTTACAAGCATTGGAACTAAAGACCTGAGCCTCAAGAATATTTAGTTCTTGATTTACTTTCTCTTGCAGGGTTTCACTTTGTGCTAATTTTCTTTTGAAGATCTTTGTTTTTTTGTTGTCCTTCCATTGAGCAAGTTTGGCTAAGAACCGTTTCCCCACTAAACTAATTTTCCTAAAATGTCTCGTTAACGTTTCCTTTTTCTCTGTCGTCCCTCCTGTCCTTGGTCTCCATTCTGTCTCAGCTCAGCTGTGTCTCTTGGGCTCTCTTCAACAACGGCGCCCTGCCTTGTGCCTGCCATGAGGTTGGAGCTGAGAGTGACACCTGCGAGCCATTTGGTGGTCGGTGCCGCTGCAGGCCCCATGAGATTGGCCGAGACTGCTCCATGTGGGCCGCGGGTTGCTGGGGATTCCCCACTGCAGACGTGAGTGTCAGATTGGATGAATGATGAGTAATAAGGGCTTTTAATGATGAGTGAGAGGACGGACCAAAGCAACCTGTCCGACCATGAGAGGACAGTTTGTTGTTCTAGTTTCAGCTCTTACTACATTACTGTCAGCATCACTTTGAGATTATTAGCAACTATCACTACATTACTATTAGCATCATTTTGGGATCATTAGCAAGTCTTACGAAATAACTATCGCATTATTTTTAGGTTCGTAGCAACTTTTACTGACATCACTGTCACATCATTTTGAGATCAATAGCAATTCTTCCAACATCACTGTTGCATTATTTTGAGGTTATTAGCAACTCTTACTACATGACTCTCAGCATCATTTTTAGGTTACTCGCAACTTTCACTACATTACTGTAAGCATCATTTTGAGTTCATTAGCAATTATTACTACATCACTGTCGCAATATTTTGAGGTACGTAGCAACTTTTACTACATCACTGTCACATTATTTTTAGGTTCGTAGCAACTCTTACTACATGACTGTCAGCATCACTTTGAGGTTGTTCGAAACTCTTACTACATTACTGTAAGCATCACTGAGTTGATTAGCAACTATCACTACATTATTGTTAGCATCATCTTGAGATCATTACCAATTCTTCTGACATCACTGTCGCATTATTTTGAGGTTCGAAGCAACTCTTACTGCTTTACTGTTGCATTTTTTAAGGTTCGTAGGAACCCTTACTACATGACTGTCAGAATCACTTTGAGGTTGTTCGAAACACTTACTATATTACGATCAGCATCACTTTGAGTTAATTAGCAACTATCACTACATTACTATTAGCATAATTTTGAGTTCATTAGCAATTCTTCCGACATCACTGTCGCAATATTTTGAGGTTCGTAGCAACTTTCATTACATTAATGTCCCATTATTTTTAGGTTCGTCGCAACTCATCCTACATGACTGTCAGCATCACTTTGAGGTTATTCGAAACACTTAGTACATTACTGTAAGCATCACTGAGTTGATTAGCAACTATCACTACATTACTGTTAGCATCATTTTAAGTTCATTCGCAATTCTTCCGACATCACTGTCGCAATATTTTGAGGTACGTAGCAACTTTTACTACATGACTGTCGCATTATTATGAGGTTCGTAGCAACTCTTAGGACATGACTGTCAGCATCACTTTGAGTTTTTTAGCAACTATCACTACATTACTGTTAGCATCATTTTGAGTTAATGAGCAATTCTCACGACATCACTGTAGCATTGAATTGAGTTCATTAGCAACTCTTACTAAATGACTGTCAGCATCACTTTGAGGTTGTTCGAAACTCTTACTACATTACTTTAAGCATCACTGAGTTTCTTAGCAACTATCGCTACATTACTGTTAGCATCATCTTGAGTTCATTAACAATTCTTCCGACATCACTGTCGCAATATTTTGAGGTTCGTAGCAACTTTTACTACATTACTGTCGCATTATTTTAAGGTTCGTAGCAACTCTTAGTACATGACTGTCAGCATCACTTTGAGGTTATTTGAAACACTTACTACATTACTGTAAGCATCACTGAGTTGATTAGCAACTATCACTACATTACTGTTCGCATCATTTTGAGTTCATTAGCAATTCTTCAGACATCACTGTCGCAATATTTTGAGGTTCGTAGCAACTTTTACTACATTACTGTCGCATTATTTTGAGGTTTGTAGCAACTCTTACTACATGACTGTCAGCATCACTTTGAGGTTATTCAAAGTTTCACTCCATTACTGTTCGCATCATTTTGAGTTCATTAGCAATTCTTCTGACATCACTGTCACATCATTTTGAGGTTCGTAGCAACTCTTACTACATTACTGTCATCATCATTTTGAGTTTATTAGCAACTATCACTACATTACTGTCAGCATCACTTTGAGGTTGTTCGAAACTCTTACTACATTTCTTTAAGCATCACTGAGTTTCTTAGCAACTATCGCTACATTACTGTTAGCATCATCTTGAGTTCATTTGCAATTCTTCCGACATCACTGTCGCAATATTTTGAGGTTCGTAGCAACTTAAATACATGACTGTCGCATTATTTTAAGGTTCGTAGCAACTCTTACTACATTATTGTTGCATTATTTTAAGGTTCGTAGCAACTCTGACTACATTACTGTCATCATCACTTTGAGTTTATTAGCAACTATCACTACATTACTGTTAGCATCATTTTGAGGTTAGAAGCAACTTTTACTACATGACTGACAGCATCACTTTTAGGTTATTCGAAACGTTCACTCCATTACTGTTAGCATCATTTTGAGGTCATTACCAATTCTTCCGACATCACTGTCGCAATATTTTGAGGTTCGTAGCAACTTTTACTACATTACTGTCGCATTATTTTGAGGTTCGTAGCAACTCTTACTAAATTACTGTCAGCATCACTGTGAGTTTATTAGCAACTATCACTACATAACTCTTTCTACATTATTGTTGCATTATTTTAAGGTTCGTAGCAACTCTTACTACATTACTGTCAGCATCACTTTGAGTTTATTAGCAACTATCACTACGTAACTCTTTCTACATTAATGTTGCATTATTTTAAGGTTCGTAGCATCTCTTACTAAATTACTGTCAGCATCACTGTGAGTTTATTAGCAGCTATCACTACATTACTGTTAGCATCATTTTGAGTTTATGAGCAATTCTCACGACATCACTGTCGCATTATATTGAGGTTGTTCGAAACTCTTACTACATGACTGTCAGCATCACTTTGAGCTTATTCGAAAGTTTAAATCCATTGCTGTTAGCATCTTTTTGAGTTCATTAGCAATTCTTACTACATCACTGTCGCATCATTTTGAGATCATTAGCAATTCTTCTGACATCACTGTCGCATTATTTTGAGGTTCGTAGCAACTCTTAGTACATGACTGTCAGCATCACTTTGAGGTTGTTCGAAACTCTTACTACATTACTGTAAGCAACACTGAGTTTCTTAGGAACTATCACTACATTACTGTTAGCATCATTTTGAGTTCATGAGCAATTCTCACGACACCACTGTACCATTAAATTGAGTTCATTAGCAACTCTTACTAAATGACTGTCAGCATCACTTTGAGGTTGTTCGAAACTCTTACTACATTACTGTAAGCATCACTGAGTTTATGACCAACTATCTCTACATTACTGTTAACATCATCTTGAGTTCATTAGCAATTCTTACGACATCACTGTCGCAATATTTTGAGGTTCGCAGCAACTTTTACTACATTACTGTCGCATTATTTTGAGGTTCGTAGCAACTCTTAGTACATGACTGTCAGCATCACTTTGAGGTTATTCGAAACTTTCACTCTATTACTGTTAGCATCATTTTGAGTTCATCAGCAATTCTTACTACATCACTGTCGCATCATTTTGAGATCATTAGCAACTCTTCCGACATCACTGTCGCATTATTTTGAGGTTCGTAGCAACTCTTACTAAATTACTGTCAGCATCACTGTGAGTTTATTCGCAACTATCACTACATAACTCTTTCTACATTATTGTTGCATGATTTTAAGGTTCGTAGCAACTCTTACTAAATTACTGTCAGCATCACTGTGAGTTTATTAGCAACTATCACTCCATTACTGTTAGCATCATTTTGAGTTCATGAGCAATTCTCACGACATCACTGTAGCATTAAATTGAGTTCATTAGCAACTCTAACTAAATGACTGTCAGCATCAGTTTGAGGTTGTTCGAAACTCTTACTACATTACTTTAAGCATCACTGAGTTTCTTTGCAACTATCACTACATTACTGTTAGCATCATTTTGAGTTCATTAGCATTTCTTCCGACATCACTGTCGCAATATTTTGAGGTTCGTAGCAACTTTTACTACATTACTGTCGCATTATTTTGAGGTTTGTAGAAACACTTACTACATGACTGTCAGCATCACTTTGAGCTTATTCGAAAGTTTAACTCCATTACTGTTAGCATCATTTTGAGTTCATTAGCAATTCTTACTACATGACTGTCGCATCATTTTTAGATCATTAGCAATTCTTCCGACATCACTGTCGCATTATTTTGAGGTTCGTAGCAACTCTTAGTACATGACTGTCAGCATCACTTTGTGGTTATTCGAAACGTTCACTCCATTACTGTTAGCATCATTTTGAGTTCATTGGCAATTCTTACTAAATCACTGTCGCATCATTTTGAGATCTTTAGCAATTCTTCTGACATGACGTTCGCATTATTTTGAGGTTCGTTGCAACTCTTAGTACATGACTGTCAGCATCTCTTTGAGGTTATTCGAAACGTTCACTCCATTACTGTTAGCATTTTTTTGAGTTCATTAGCAATTCTCCCGACATCACTGTCGCATCATTTTGAGATCATTAGCAATTCTTCCGACATCACTGTCGCATTATTTTGAGGTTCGTTGCAACTCTTAGTACATGACTGTCAGCATCACTTTGAGGTTATTCGAAACGTTCACTCCATTACTTTTAGCATCATTTTGAGTTCATTAGCAATTCTAATTAAATCACTGTAGCATCATTTTGAGATCATTTGTAATTTTTACAACATCATTGTAGCATTATTTTGAGGTTATTAGCAACTCTTCCTCCATTACTGTTAGCATCATTTTGAGTTCATTAGCAATTCTTCCGACATCACTGTAGCATTATTTTGAGGTTTTTGTGGTACCTTTGTTTGTAACCGATCTGCTGACCAGCGAGACGCCACCACGCACGGCTGTCGGCTCCGTAAAGGAGGGAGAGGAAGTGGAAAGGACGGAGAAGGGTCGGACCAGGTCTATTTCTAGGTGACCACTCACTATCGTCTTCCACACTGCCCCTCATGGTGGGGAGTGTAGCGCCATCCTGCCACAGTACATTTGTTTCATTCTTTTGCTCTTGCACTTTCATTAAAATGGACTTGACTTGAGAACGTTTTGTTTCAAAATATAGAAGAATTCCCAGATTTATAGGTAGCATGAGTATGAAGTTGCCCTTGCACCCGGTGGGAAAATGTCCTCTGCATTTGACTCTCACTATGTAGGAGCAGTGGTAGCAGTGTCAGCCTGGGGGCTTGGTCAAGATCAATGACAGGAGTAGCAGACAGGTAATATCCATAGCATGCATGTTGTTTGAGAGGAGTAAGGGTACACTGTTGGTCTCTCACCTGATGCGCTGTCATCAACACAAATGATCTGTTCCTAAACATCAAAATCTACCATCCCCCCTGATTGTTTTTTACAACTGGAGTACTGGTTAACACTTTAGAAAGCCTTCATTCAGAGCTGTGAAGAACCTTGAACCTGATATCCCAGACATCAAAGTGGGCCACTAACTGGCCAGATGAAGCTATGCTAGGCTGCTGTACTCTGAAGAGCTAAAGTAGCAGCTTCTGAGAGGGATGCTAACCTGGATGTGTTCATCTCCTACTTTAATATCAGCGGCCCAACTTGGAGCTCTGACAGCCTCCAGCTTGTTGTTCCTGTTTCTGCTTCAGTCAACAGGGAACTCCAACCTGCAGTAGAATCTTCAACAACAATGGAATAGAAAAGTGAGGAAGAAAAACTAGAATAAACTTACAAAGCTGAGAAATGTTCATGAAGAAGAAAGGCACACGTTATGATTGAGGCCAGAAACTAAAACTCCACACCAAATGTACTTTGACTTGTAGGATAATGAACTTGAATGTGTTGAAACAGCAGATCAATGAATCCACTACCACACAACAAGATGATGACCCCCTACCACAAGATGGCGTCACAGATCCTGACGCTCTGAGCAGGAAACACAGAGCAAAACATTACAACAAAGCTCCTGTTGTTCCCTCCAGGAAAAACTGTGGCTCTGATGAGAAGAAGGATCCCAGCCTCTTCTGAGGATCCATGGCCGCACCATTGGGTAGAAGGACGATGGGGTCGGCACCAGGAGGAACCCTGGTGTCTCCGATGCAGGGAAGATGGAGCAGTGAAGAGGCCACATTGTGGCGTCCTAAAGAGGACATTTGGTGGAGCCTGAGACAGCAAACATCACGCCCCCTTCATCAGAAGAACCACAGCACCAGAAGAAAGAATCCTGGCAGTGACGACAGGGAGGATCAGGGTGACCTCCTCACCACCACCTTTGAACCTTCAAATGAACTTTAAAAAGCTTTAGAGTGGAGAAGGATTTTAAACATTTTATTGTTTTTTCCTTTCATTCTCATTTGTGCGATTGTCTGATTTATTAGAAATAAACACTGTCTGCTGGGTTTACATTGACTGTGATTCTCTTTTTGCATGCAAGTTGAAAGTTCTGCCAATAAAAACCACAAGTATTTGAAGACCAAAGGAAGAACCCCCAAAGTCAGGACCCTGAGATCAAAGTGAGCGCTCTGATCTCAGAGGTCTGGGATATTTCCCATCCCATGGCCCTTCAAATAAGAGCCCTGTGTCTCTCTCAAAGTTTTCAACCGTATTTGTTTGTGAAATTAAAACCAGACGACCACTGTGGTCCTTTTTACATGGTAAGTAAAGCACAGATGCCCTGGTGGACCTGTTGGCACCCTGGACTTTGAATCCAGTGACCTGAGTCCAAGTCTCAGTTCCAGCAGGTTTCCTGCAGCCTTCAGCAGAGCTGCCATGTTTCTCTGTAGAGAACTAAGTGATGCTCTCAGCAGGTTGAGGGCACCACCAACAAGTGAGGTATGAACCTCTGACTTCCTACTTGTCAAACAGGAAACTCCTAATACGTCATTTGAGTAAAGTACCTCATATTCCTGACATCCAAGTAGTAGTGAAGTGGAGGAAGAAGGGAGGAGATCTCCAACAGGATCCTTCTTTCCTCTGTCCTCCTTGATCTCATGGATCACCACAGTCAAGGGGAGACCCAAGCTCCCGGATGGATCTGGCACTCAGGAACTGCTGAGTTTTCCAGTGGACTTTGTTCCATCCATGGTTCAGGAACAGGACTCCTCCTGGTTAACCTGGTATCTTTCCACCCAACTGTGGGTTCTTGGAGAATTTTTCATGTCATGTCAAGAAATCAGGCTGGTGGGTTTTTCAATGAGAGAAATTCTGGTAACTTAATTAAGTGGCATGTTTGTTGAAGCAGTAATTAACTGATAAATTAAGGAAGGCCTGGCCAGTCTTTGCTCCCAGGTCATACAATGGAGTTAGAAAGTCCTGAATAAATCTGGAGTTCCATGATTTCCTTGTGGTTCATGATCCTTTTGCCAATGTAGTCTGGAACAAGAGCAAGATGAACCTCCACATAGCAACAGGTTGATTGCAGGTGATGTCAAGTGGTATTTAGAGGAATGTCCTCCTTGTGTTTGGTTCCATGGTGGAAGGGTGAGCCCTCTGGACTCTGGATCCAGTGATCAGAGTTCAAGTCTCAGAAGGACCTTCCTGTCTGGAATGTGTCCCATGTAACAAACTGATCAAGAGATGTTACGTGGTTCAAATGTTCTGGTTCATTTCTTACTGCCATGAACTCAGACTGTGTGTTTAATGTTAACAATAAATGTAACAACTAAGGAGCCAGTAGCTCCTGTGGAAAAAAATTCTACTTTGTCAGTGAATGAATTCATTTGATATTGAAGTCTGCAACTGTCAGTGTCTGTCAGGATGGCCGAGCGGTCTAAGGCGCTGCGTTCAGGTCGCAGTCTCTCCTGGAGGCGTGGGTTCAAATCCCACTTCTGACAAAGGACATTTTCTCCACATTCCTATGCATCCACAATGGTACATTCCAAACCCAGTTGAAGCTGCTCTCCACTGATGGGAGTGAGTGGTTGAACTGGCAGCAGAGGAGGCAAAGGAGCTTCCCTGTGAGGGTCCAACATCGCCTGGTTTCCTCCAACATGGAGCAGCCACCAAACTCTAACTTCAATGTTGGATCAAAGTCTACTGAAGAAATGTGTTTTCTCTCAATTCACATTTTGTCCATTAACTTCATAATCAGAGTCACCATCTCATCACATGACTAAAGTCTGGGTTCTGTATTGGTGGTAAAATATCCTTCCATGCCCCTCACTAGTTTGCACACAGAAAAGCATATTTTACTGGTTTCAAATCTCTTAGCTTGTTCTCTCTCTTAAACCAGCTGAGGCAGCTTTCATTGTGTGATTGATTTTAAAATATAAATATGGAACAGAACCATTGGAATAAGATGTCAGGACATTTGAAGGAATGTCAATCTCCTGTTGAAATGTTGCAGTGTGCAGCTGAGGCTCTCTGGCAGTGGCACCAGGAGCCCCAATGGCAGAACCTGGACCCTCCTGGAGGAGAACCACAGGTGAGGGCCTTCTTGGCTCCAGATTGATGGAAATCAAGTGTCTGAGGCTGTTAGCAGCCATGAAGTTGATCTGGTTGGCACTGGTATTTGTTCTTGCTGCAGCTCAGGAGTGATTCAGGAGAAGAGTTTCAGAACAGCCCATGTTGGGGACTGGAATTCTAAAATTTCCCCTGGAACCAAACAACCTTGGGAGGTAAAAGCTCCAATCCTAGCCACTCAGATGCAGCAGCAGAAGAAGCTGACATCCACCCTGACAGTCAGAGCATCAAGTCAAGAAAACATCACCATCTTGTAGTTCCAAACCTCCACCTGTCAGATTCAGCTACTTCTGATTGTGGGACTTTAAACTTGAACACAATGGAATTTGGACAAGGAGTTTTCCTTCCAGTCCAAACATCATCGTCCAGCCTCCAACCAGAGGTCCATCAGTTATCATGGAGCCACAGGTGGAGTCTGGATTCTTTTCTGGAATGAGACGGCAATGAGAGTCCTGCCAAGTGACATCACTGACATGACTGGATGACTTCAGTCACGTGACTGGATGACTTCTGTCACATGACTGGATGACAGTGTAGATGCCAATGTAGAGGTTGGGGAAATCGTCTCTGAGAATCCAGCTTGAACCCACAGCCTCCTTGTTTTCCAAAAACCCAAACAGCGACCATCAGTCTCCCTCCAATCCTGTTCTTGGGTAAACAACAAAAACAGAGTAAAAGTCTCTGGCAACATATTTGTTTCCTGTAGGGTTTCTTCATGTATGTGTGGTGTACCTGCTTTCCCAGAGGACTGCCATCTTTGTTCTGTGGCTGACATGTTTTAGTGTCAGCACAGGTCATAGCGCTGAGACTGAACTCTCATTCTCCTCCAACTATTATTTCCACCTCACACTCCTGCAGATATTCAAGTGAACAGGGAACACAAATTTATGCTCAACTTCTCCTGTGTATTCATCCACAGTCACTAAACAACAACCAAACCAAACAAAAGGGGGTTTGCTAGCATGGCGATCAGCTGTAGTTCACCATCTTATCCAGGTCACATGACTCAGGAGTAGCGTGGCCGTCTGGCAACCAAAGGGTGGCTGGTTTGATCCTCACTTTCTCCAGTGACCATGTCAAAGTGTCCTTGAGTAAGAGACTGAACCCCTAAATACTTCTGATGAGTAGATTGGCTCCTTGCATGGCAGCCTTCAGCATCAGTGTGTGAGTGTGTGTGAATGAGAGGACATTGTTCAGCTCCTTGAGTGCTGCTGAGGTAGAAAGGCTCTGTACAAACTGAGTCCTTTTACCATTTCTTTCCTGCCTCTAGCGGCGCTGTCGTCACTTCCTGTGACCGTGGGAGGAAAGGGGTCCCCCTTCAGAATAAGTTTTATATCATTATGTTACTTCCTCTTCAACATGCCTTTAGCAGACCAACTCAGAGAGCAGCACAGTGAGGTAGTGTGGCCGAGTGGTCTAAGGCGCTGGATTTAAGCTCCAGTCTCTGAGGAGGCGTGGGTTCAAATCCCACCACTGCCATCATGTCCCAGGTCACTGGAGAGGTGTGGCAGGTCTCTCACAGCCTCTCCTCTCTCTTCCACTGAGGTCTTCAAACCTGTGACCAAAAGAAGAACCCTCCTCTGAGTCCACAGACCTGAGCATTGCTGCTCTGACTACCAGGTTACCTCCTGGTGACCAGGGTGAAGTCATGGTGAGGTAGTCAGTTGTTCCTTTGTTTTTTGACAGAGGCTTCATTGTGAATTAAATAATTTTAATTCTTTACTTGAAGTTTCACGCTGTTTCAACTGAAAAAGGCCAGTTCCTGGAGAAGATCTTCTCGGGGTCCAGGTTAAAGCGGCGCCCCAGCTGGCACCAGGCGCTGACCCAGGTCCTGCATGGGAGATACTGTCAGTTCTGTTCTGCCCTGCTCACAACCACAGGCTGGTGTTGAGGCCTGCAGCAACCAGGGCCCCAGTCACCAAGAGTATAAAGGCTGGTCATTGTGGCAGTGGGAGGAGTCAAAATGAAGACAGACCAATGTGAGCAGGACGTTCCTGGAGAAGTAAGAAGAACTTGACCATGTTTCCTACAGTACCCAGGAGGCCTGGTAGTTGTTGAAGGAAGCTCCAAAAGCAAAGAGCAGACAGCAGGACATCAAAAGAAAAGATCCAGACACTAAAACTACAAGTAGAAACAAGAAGAAATACTCAAAGCTTTGGAAAGATACTACAAGGTTGGATATACCTTATTATATACACTACTATTCTCATTGACTCCTAAAGAGGGACAGGAAACATTAGAATGTGGATCAGATCAGCTGATTTCAGTGTTGAGTCCATCCCTCCATCCACTTTCTGTTCTTATCCTTTAAGGGTCATGGGGGGGGGGGGGGGGCGATCCCAGGTGACATTGGGCAAGAGGCAGGGTTCACCCTGGACAGGTCAGAATTCCTGATGATGTCATCAGGGCTTTGACAGTAGCTAGAATTCTGTCTTTGATGTCAGGAGGACATGAAAGAAACACAACTGAGGAAAGAAGAGGAGAACATTCAGCTTCATTAGAAACACTTGAACTGTTGAACAGTAGAATTTGTTTGAAACAGTTTACAACACTGAGTGACAGGATTGAAGAGGGAAGGTTTTCTACTTTAAAATTAATTTGTAACTTTAAACTGGAGATGAACATTTTTAGTGGTTCATATTCTAACATACAGAGGAAGTCATGTCATTCCCTTTTTTAAAAAAGAAAAACATGTGAAGCTCCTCCCCCCAGCTCCAGATGGACAGACAGACATGAGAATGACAAGGAAGCAACAAGTGTTGTGCTCCTGTAACGAAGTTAAGAGTTGTGATCCCACTTGCCATTTAAAACACATTCACAAAACACGGAAACTGGGGTTTCCTACTGCAATTAAAGGCAGCACCCCCTGTGGTTTAGGGTCGTGCACCCCGGGGGGTAGCAACAGTCGGACCTCGCTGCCTCCGGGGTAGGTGTATGACTTATGAGCTCTGTCTTTGTTTTATATTAATTACTTTATTTTAATATGAAGGAGTGGTTTAAGTTATATTTTGAATCATAAAGCTCCCGTACAGTCGAGCCTGTCCTTTTTTTTTATAAAAAGCTGACTGTGTTTTTCTTTTATTTTTGTTTACAAATGGCTAGAGTTACACGTGTTAGCTAACCTGCACTTTTTTTCATTTTACTTCCTGCAGCCGTGTATGTGTGTGTGTGAACGGGCGAACTGGACTGACTGTGTGTTAAATCTCCATGCCAGGTACGCATTGTTATTTTATGTTCATTTGTGGATTGTATGAACAGTCGGACCTCGCTGCCTCCGGGCCGTGTATGTGTGTGTGTGAACGGGCGAACTGGACTGACTGTGTGTTAAATCTCCATGCCAGACGAGAAATAAACGGCGAGTGTGCCAACGGTGAAACAGACTACCTCGTCCTTAAATACACAACGCAAGTGAAGTACAAGAACCGCTACACTCCTCTCCAGTGCTCTGGTGTTCATTTTTTCTCATTTTGAAATTCAACAGCTTCTGTCATTGATTTGACAGGAAATGTTGATGACACACTGGGATTTTTGTTCTCCTGCTGTCACTGTCAAGTGCAGCTGAACATGAGAGGTAGCAGGATCATTCATGTGTTCATGTTTCCAGCAGACAAGGAGGAAACCTGGGAGGACTTCAGTGACTTTGATCACTGGTTCTCACTTCATCTTCTCAGTATAAAGTTTAAAGCGAGCTGGCCAGGAGTTGAACCTAGAATCTTCTGATCCGTAGTCAGACTCGTTATCCATTGCACCACCAGCCCTGTGAAGAAGCTGCTGTGTTCATGTGTCCTTGCTGTTACAGAAAATCCCAACAAGGTGGTGGCATTTTCAGGGGACACAATGGTGCAGTGGTCAGCACTGTGGCCTCCCAGCAAGAAGGTTCAGCTCTCCTCCTATTTGGTTGCTAGGAACCTGAATCAGGCCTCAGTGGAGCGGTGCTGCTGAGGCTGAGTGAGGCTGAGTGAGGGACTGAGCAGGAGCCAGCAGGTCCAAGCAGGTTCAGGCAAACTCCCCTCGGTCCACCAACATCAAAGCAGAGGAACTGAGTTCATCTAACAAAATGATTCATATCATCTCCTCTTGGAATGTTCTGGAACTACAAGTACACTTAAAATGGCTGACTTATGACAACAGAAGGAACTTTGAAGTAGATTTGATTTATTTAAGTCAGTGACAGTCTTTTTTTCAAGAATTTAGTTCAGGTAACTTGATTGTTTTACTAAGATGAGCTTTAATGTTATACCATTGAAAAAAGACCTTCATGTATTTATGATGACATCACCAATAGGAGCCTTCCCAGTCTGTCAGGGGGTAGAGTTCAGTCACCACCAATGACATCAGAGTCAGAGTTAGAGATCAAAGACAGACATTAAAGTCTCACATTAAAGTCTCTTATTAAAAAAATTAAAGTGTTATATCTTTGAAAATATACTGCAATACATGAAATATTATATTTACATGAATGGTAACCTCGTTCTTATATTCTTTAATATACTGCAATAGTAATGGACCCTCTATGACACTGTAGTGATGAATCTATCAAGGAGTACAAATGATTATAATCTGAATTTTGAAGTCAAGTTTGAGATCAGTTTGATCCTCTCTCTCCCTCCCCCCTCTCTCTCCCTCCCTCCCGCCCTCTCTCCCTGTCTCCCCCCCTCTCTCCCTCTCTCTCTGTCTCCCCCCTCTCTCCGTCTACCCCCCCTCTCCCTCTCTCTCTCTCTGTCTCCCCCCCTCCCTCTATCTCTCTCTCTCTCTCTCTCTCTCTCAGGAGCTTTTAAATGAATATTTTAATAAAACAGAACAGGAGACTGAAGAGTGATCACTCAAACCCACAGGCTGAATGGGACATCTCTTAAAAATATTGAACCACTGAGTAAAACCATAGAAGCGCTCCTGTCTAGTCGGTGCTAACAAGTTAGCTGTTGCGTGAGTCCAGCTGTGCTGTCTAGGAATCCTGGTCAAAAGCCTCCACACATCAAACAGCTGGTGTGTTGGTGGATCTGTGGATCCTGCTGGAAGAAGCAGGGTGGAGCTCTGAATGGTTCCTGTCTCAAAGAGCTCCTCTGTGCAGCTCCCATCAGCTCCTAAAAACAGGAAACCAGCAGATTCACTGTTGAACGGTGGCATTAAAATGTCTCAAAAGCTGTCCTGTCCACCATTTGTTGGTGCAAAGACATTTAAAAACACCAGTTGAACATTTTCCAAAGTTGCTCTCACCTTCTTTCAAACACCTGGAATGATTTCCTCCAAACCAAAAGAAACTGGTGAAAAAAACAACAACAAAAACTCCTGGAGAATCAAACTCCACCCTCTGCTCCAACTGGACTTGGGACTTCAAATGACCCCCATTAAAAGCCTGCCTGCATCCCCATTCACTGACTGTTGTGTTGTGGGTCTCCTGGACAAACATGGCAGGATCCTCTTGATCTCCAGGAGTTTAAAAGAGCAGCTCTTTTAAAATGGGTTCTGGCTCCGTTCAGGTTTAGAGAGCTGAGACTAAAATCACACATGAATGAAAGAGGGAACCCAAGAAAACAAGTCAGCGTGAAAGAGGAGCAGATTTTAAAACTCCTCATCATTTCCACCTCCAGGAGTGAAGCCTCCCGGGACCCAAGAGGCTCCAGCTGGCAGAGCTCTCACTGGTTTCTCCACCACCTCGCTAACCTGAGCTGGAGCATCTGAGAACCAAACAGTGACCCCCTCACTCCAGAGCCGACTCCACAAACTCTGAGCCCCCACTTTACCCACAGCCAGCAGGCCTCCTCAACACTGCATGACACACGACGACTAAATTTAACACTGAAGCGTCTCATCAAGAGATCTGTCACAGGTGTGTAATGTGACTCCTAAGCACCAGTAGAGCCTGTTCATCGTCCCTGGGGGGCTCCAACCACCAGCCTCTCGGTTAACAGCCGAGCGCGCTGACCGATTGCGCCACAGAGACTCTGAGTCACCTGCTTTTCATGAAGAGTTTTCAGGCTAAATTCAGTGTGTGAGGTCCACACTGCACATTTGAGGGACCATGAAGGACAGAGGAGAGTCTGACTGTCATGGTGAAAGCCTTCAGCACTAGAACTGAAACAGCCCCACCATCTTAACCCCCCCAGAACAAACAGGCTTCATCAGAAACAGACACACCTCCTAGAACATCCAGAGATCATCAGTCTGATTAATAGAACATGGCAAACAAACAAGAACATGTTATTGTTTGATCAGAAGCTGAAACAATGTTTCTATGTTTGTCTGTTCTGGTCTGAATGAAAGAGGAGGTTTTCTTGGTCATGTGACGTGGATGAGAGTTCAACTAGAACTTCCTGCTTCAACAGGATTTTAGTTTGTTGGGATTTTGTCAAAGACACCAACCAAACCTCTGAGTGGTGCAGATGTCTGCTGCCTCCTCAGAGCAGACTGGAGCTCAGCCTCACTCACCTGTGGGAGCCCCAGCAGAGCCACCGTGTGATGGAGTTTCAGTTTAGGCTCCAAGGTCCTGGATTGAATTGGTGTTTTGTGTTTTTAGGCCTCCTGGCACCATCAGTGGTAGAGCAGAGTGGAGCAGAGGAAGCGTGCTGGGCCCAGAGGTCGATGGATCGAAACCATCCTCTGCTAAAAGAACAAAATAAAATGAACCTGTGTTTTTAGAAATGTGTGTCTGTTAAAAAGAGGTTCATAAGGATTTTGTCTTCCTCCACAATCACCAACCATTGTGAGAGTTAACAACAGTCCACTTTCTGACTGAAGCAAAAGTAGACTTCAAAAGGTTTTTCTGATTCAACATAGCAGCTAAATTTCCATTTCCATTTCCTGAACAGGACAGGTTAAAAAAAGGGAATGTCATGACTTCCTCTGTATGTTAGAATATGAACGACTAAAAATGTTCATGCCCAGTTTTAAGTTAGAATTAAACTGAAAATACAAAACTCTTCCCTCTTCAATCCTGTCACTCAGTGTTGTAAACTGTTTCAAACAAATTCTACTGTTCAACAGTTCAAGTGTTTCTAATGAAGCTGAATGTTCTCCTCTACTTTCCTCAATTGGGTTTCTTTCATGTCCTCCTGAGATCAAAGACAGAATTCTAGGTACAAATAAAAACACTACCAAAGCCTCCTGATGACATCATCATCAATTCTGTCTTTGATCTGTGTCTGTCCAGCCGGTCCTGAGTGGATCCAACAGTTTCCCATGGGTGACTCTGTCATGGTCTCTCTCCTGCTGTCTCCAACTCTCAGAGTGCTTCTCCTGGTTTCTCCCCATCGTCCCTGTTGCTAGGCAGAGCACTGGTGAGGACTGAGGCCAGTGATGTCATCACCTCCAGCTGAGACGTGCCAGGTGGTCCTGCTTCATTCAACTCTGCTGCCTCTGCCACTGCCCTGACTGGTGAGGCTGACAGCAGGTTCTCTCTCATCTAAACTCTCTGTTTACAATGGAGGCTGAAATCCTTGTGGTTGGTGGTTCAATCATCAGGTCTGTTGAACTCCCAGGTGCCATCACCTGCTGTCTTCCTGGTGCCAAAGTTGTGGACATTATTGAACGTCTCCAGGACTCATCGACCTCCACCCCTCCTGCAGGTTCTCCCTGTCTCTGTGTGGGTTCTCTCTGGTACTCCAGCTTCCTCCCACAGTCCAAAGACATCAAGAGGGTAGTGGTTACCTGGACACTCTAAACGACTGTGAGTGTGAATGGTTGTCTGTCTGTGTGTGTTGGTCCTGGGATGGACTGGTGACCCATCAAGGGTGAACCCAGGGCTGGACTGGCCATCTGGCCAATGCACATCTTTGGGCCGGCCCATAACTGTCATAATTTTTTTTCAAAAGTGTATAGTTTTTAATCGACCGTAACGGTATCGGAGACGCGAAACGCGGCCCATTGGTTGATTTTCTTGAAGGACATTGGGCTCGTCCAATGAAATCTCTCAGCTCTCTCTCTTTCTCTTAGTCAAGCCATGCTGTTGCAATGGAAGTGGAGGAGTCAGATCAGACAGTTGGAGACTATTTTAGTCGCCCTTCTTCCACACAGAGGACTGATTTTTTAAAGTTTCATCCTCAACAAGATTCCATAAACCCTGTCGTCCAGAGGCTCTTCGTTAGAACGGACGGCACGACGTGGAAGTGGCTGACTTATTGTGGTCAACGTCATGCTTTGTTTTGTTTTGTTTGCCCTGCTTTTAGCAAGCCCAGTGATCCAAGTGTCTTCATCAGAGGCCTGACAGACTGGAGGCATGTGCACCAAAGAGTAGAGGAGCATGAGAGAGGCATGGCACAGAGGCAGTGTGCTGAGGCCTATTTTTGAAACTGCTCCAGAGCAAGACTGGCCACCTCCTTGAGGGAAGACAGCTGACAGGACACCGTGAGCAGGTTAAGAAGCAGGGCTGGACTGGGACCAAAAAATGGCCCTGGCATTTTTCATCCCTGGCAGCCCTCCATGGTTATTTACACGATATGTGTAAGCACACGCCATACCAGAGGATGTATGCGCACATTTTGAAGTTTCAAAAATTAAAATAAAGTGCAGTATTCTACATGGAAGACAGTAACCATGTTAAAAGAGTGATACTCTTTCACTACTCAGAGACCTTCTTCTTCCACTACACGTTCCAACACCTGACGTCTCTTCTTCCCAGTCCAGCCCTGGAAGAACGCGTCGAGTTTTGGAAATTCGGCTGCTTTTCTTCTCGGGAGTCTCTCTTTTTCGGCTCCTCCTTTCTCCTTCCTCTTACTGGGCAACATTCTTCATGGCTTCTGACTGCAAGGTGGCCGCTGAGTGGTGGCACTACAACTGGATGGGTCTGTTTCTCATTTTAACACAAAACAAACTAACCGCTGTTTCTGCGTTTTTACCAGAAATATATATTTTGAAATGCCTGCTCACACCGGCCCATCCGGCTACATCCACCAAACTTTACACACATAATATAATATAATAATATAATATAATAACCCTGAACACAAGCCCCAAAGCAGTAGTTGTTTTGTTTTTCTTCATAAAGGAGGTGCACTGTCATGACTACGATATCTCTGGCAACAAACATGGAAGGGGCTTTGGGGTCTTGTGTTTCAGCTCTGTAACTTCTGGATGGCTGAAAATGTCAGAATCAGTCCTCTCACTGACATCCACCATTGGTGTGACTTTTGGTGGCTTCAGCTCAAATGAAACCAGGGAAGAGGGGCCAGACTTTGAGGAGCCCCTTAGGGTTAGTGGATGCCCCGGGACCGTGCTTGGGCCCCTTAGCACCTAGATGGCTGAAATTCCCAGCACATGCTACTCTGGGGCATCACACTAAGTGTGTAAAGTTTGGTGGATGTAGCCCAAGTACAAACACCAGAACCCAGATTTGATCCTCAATTCTGCTCCAAAAGGCTCTCGGAGTGCAGAAGTCCCAGACCCTGATTTTGCCCAGTTTCACAAGGGGATAGTTTTTTCTCTTTGAACCTAGGAAGTTGAAATTTTAGTGTGTTGTTCTGTCCTCCATAAGGATCACATCTGTGCTGGTTTGACCCCCCTAAGTCCTTTCTGCTGTCCATAAAGGGTGTGGCAAAGTCCAGTAAAGTCTTTAAATGAAGCATCATAACTGGTCAAAGTTGCTCCAAATGAGATGAGCTTTCTGGGAGGAGTTCACACCTCTGCCAGAAACCAATATTTAAAACTTTGAAGCCCCACCTCCTTCCTGAAGCCACTTCCTGTTTGGGAGGGGGTTCTAGAATTATTCCACCAGATTATGATTTCATAAAGTTTCAGGTCTGTATCCCCTGGAGAGGCCAATGAGAGCAAAAGAGCAACAGGGTCAAAGGTCAACAGGCCTCGTGTCTCAGCCAGGCCTCAAAGGGTTAAGTGAGCCTTTTGGAGCTCCTTTGAAAAAAGGCCTGTCACCAATCTTGTTCAGGACCAACATGGAGAAGGATCTTTGGAACATTTTCACATCTTTAAGACGGCCTTGACTCCTTTTTATAGCAGGAGTCACTGAACAGCACAAAGCTGCTATTGCAGCCATCAGGCCTCATTTCTGATCAGTTATTATTGTTGAAACAAAGCTGAATATCAATTATTGATTTTTATTGTCATCATTTTGAACACCTGATGAGAGAAACACAATAAAAACATTTGAAAAGGAAGGATCAGAGTGTTGTTGTACTGCAATACTACAGTACAGCATCAGAGACACTCAGTTATTGATTGCCTGAATGATTGATTTACCCAGAAGAGGAACAGCTTTGTTGGAGCAGTAAAAATACACACATCAGAACGACAAAGTTACATTGGAAAAGAAACTACATGACATTACCAGCACAACATCTGAAGAACAGTTAGGATCAATTTAACTGGCCAGATAGTTAGGATTTCTTTAATGATATCCTTGATGAACCCAGACATCAGAGTGGTTTGTTCCCCTCAATCATAAATCTGTAAATACAGCGTGAAGTGATGGAACTAAAAGGCCACCTCTGAGTGCAGGAGTGAGCCTCTGTGACGGATGTGACGTCAGCAGACCGCCATTAGTTTGAGTCATTGTTTATATTCTTAATGCTGATTGGTCGATCTATAATGGTGACAAATGGACTTTGTAGGTAGAATAAACATCCAGAAATTAAATGAATTTGTAGATTGTCTTATTAATCAAAAGATGAAGTATTAAAAATATTTGTTTTTTTTTCCTCGGAGTGAGCGACAACTACCGGATTTTCTCACAGAAGAACGGGGGGGCCGACTTCCCCAGAAGCGGATGTTTGTAATTCCTGGGGCACTAAAATCCATTTCATATTATTTTTTATTGAACAGCGAATATTATGGAAATAAAATTTATATTTCTCGCCAGAAATGTCCTTAAAATGCTTTTTAAAAATCAAACCTATCTTGAAATGACGCTCGTCCGTAATGGCGTCCTTAGCAACCAACATAGCAACAGTAGAAACGTGACACTGTAACGACTCTCTTCTGAGAGGTGAAAGATTCACCGTAATAACGAACAAACCAAAGATTAAACACAAGAACTGAGCGAAGATTATGAAAACAAAATGCATATTTCTCTCTAGAAATGTCATCAGAATGCTTTATTAAATCAAAACTATCTTGGAAGAAGGCACTTTCCTCTGAAAATGACAGGAGCGGCTGCCATGTTTTTGTTTTGAGAGACCCTCATGAAAGAGTCACATGACCTACCAGCGCTCCAATAGAAAAGAAGAGGGGGAAAAAACCTACACATTTCACAATTTTTTGGCCTTTATCATAGAACTGATAGGTTTTGACCTGTGGACAAACGGAGCCTTTTCACGTTTTGACATGAGACTGGGTTGTCAAAAGCAAAGAGCAGACAGCAGGACATCAAAAGAAAAGATCCAGACACTAAAACTACAAGTAGAAACAAGAAGAAATACTAAAAGCTTTGGAAAGATACTACAAGGTTGGATATACATTATTATATACACTACTATTCTCACTGACTCCTAAAGAGGGACAGGAAACATTAGAATGTGGATCAGATCAGCTGATTTCAGTGTTGAGTCCATCCCTCCATCCACTTTCTGTTCTTATCCTTTAAGGGTCATGGGGGGGGGGCGATCCCAGGTGACGTTGTTCAAGAGGCAGGGTTCACCCTGGACAGGTCACCAGTCCATCAGGAGAAATGAGGTGGACGGTATCATGCAACCTAAACTAAAACATTAGTCAGATCAAATTCAGATTAAAGCAAGAGTCTCCAGATCAAAGTCAGAATTCCTGATGATGTCATCAGGGCTTTGACAGTAGCTAGAATTCTGTCTTTGATCTCAGGAGGACATGAAAGAAACACAATTGAGGAAAGTAGAAGAGAGCATGGCAGCATGATGGTGCAGTGGTGAGCACTGTGGCCTCACAGCAAGAAGGTTCTGGGTTTGAGTCCAGGCTCGGGTGGGGAATCTTTCTCTGTAGAGCCTTTATGTTCTCCTCATGAATGTGTGGGTTCTCTCCAGGTACTCCAGCTTCCTCCCACTGTCCAAAGACATGTAATTGGGGACGAGGCTGATTGGACACTCTAAATTGACCGTAGGTATGAATGTGAGTGTGAATGGTTGTTTGTCTCTGTATGTTGGCCCTGTGATGGACTGGTGACCTGTCCAGGGTGAACCCTGCCTCTGGCCTGTAGATGCTGGGATAGGCTCCACCCCCCTCGACCATCAATGTAGGTCTTTTGTTAATTGCATGCCACATGAAATTATTATTGGTCAGTTTTCTAGCAACAGTCTCACAGTGTCAAGACAAGAACACTTCTACTTTTGATGATGACAGTTTGTTCAACACTAAACTTCATCCAGTACCATGTTGTCAAACACTGGAACCTCCACAGCACCTGAACAGGGACTTGAACCCTGGACCCTCAGATTAAAAGTCTGATGCTCTACCGTCTGAGCTCCTCAGGCTCTTTCTACAGCATTGAGACAGGAACAGAAACACCTGTGAAGGTCAAACTGATGCTTTCTTGACTTGTTCAGTCCTCCATGTTAAAGTCCACCAGGCTTTTGATTGGCTCTGATTCTCTGTGGCAAAATCCAACAAGAGGCTCCAAAAATGTCCTGAATGTCACAAGAATGCACAGGACAAGATGTTAGTTTCCTTCATGTCTGCAGTTCCACCACTGGAAAGTAAAGTCAATGCTGCTCCTCTGCTGAAACCTGGGATCGGACCAGGGACCTTTAGATCTTCAGTCTAAGGCTCTCCCAACTGAGCTGGTTCAGTTCTGAGTGAGGGCCCTGCTTCTCTCATTTATAATCTCTTCCACTCTCACTAGAACTTAGAGAGGATTGGAGCTTCTGAAGTCCTGACACATTGAACAGTTCTCCAGGACCATTTTTGATGAAGGTCTGGATCACACCAGCCTTTTTTGTTTGTCTTCTTGCACCACCGTGCCGCCCCTACTAGTCGTCTACATATCAGTGTTCTCAGTATTGCACGAACATTCACATCAGTATTGTGCTAATATTTTATTTCCTGGCTCTTCAATCCTCCTATTATGAAGTTGATTGCTTCAGCGACCAGGAGACGTTATCATTGGCAGCTAGTTTACTATTATTGCTGCTGCTGTTGTTGGTTGTGTGTCTGTCTTCCATCCCCCTGTCCCTCTGTCTTTCTCTCTGCTTGTCTTTCACCCTCATCTTGTTCCCATCTTTTTGTCATTCTCTCCCTCCTTTCTCTCTGTCTTTTGTCTTTCCTTCTCTATATTTGTCTTCTGCTGTCTGTCCTGTCCTGCTCTCTTTCAACAACCAACCAGTCAAAGCAGACGTCCGGTTAAAAAAATATGATAAAAGAACTCTTGGTTTGATTTGGCTTGAGACATGAAGAAGATAGGATTGTTTTCCTTTCATTTTAGAAGCTTTTCCAGATTCATGAAAAGATCATCAATCAGTGCAGTATTTCAGACAGACTTCTGGTCCGTGAGGACGAGGAATCCAGCACAGATCCACAGAACTCCAACTGCCATCTTTGATGGTTCCTTTACAGTCTGCAGGGTGGAGAGATCCTCCTGAGTCTGGCTTGGAATGTTTGTCTGTGGATGTGTTGGCCCTGTGATGGACTGGTGACCTGTCCAGGGTGAACACGGCCTGTCGCCCAAAAGCTGCTGGGATAGGCTCCACCCCCTCATGACCCTGAACAGGATAAGCAGAAGACAATGGACAGAAGTCCTGACACATTGAACAGTTCTCCAGGACCATTTTTGATGAAGGTCTGGATCACACCAGCCTTTTTTGTTTGTCTTCTTCCAGTGTCCTCAACATTGTGTGAGCCAATAATTCCACATCTGTACCAGACACACCTCTGGTTGGTGGGTTGATGGATCTTTCTGTTCTAACAGTGTCTTTTATCTTGCTTTTAACTTTTCTTTGTATCTGCATTCTGTGGTGCACGGTGGCTCTGGAAGAGCGCTCTAACTATTGTCACTGTACCCCCCCCCCCCCCGTACAACGAAAATAAAAGATTCTGATTCCGATTCTGACACACACACACACACACACACACACACACACACACGCGTGTATCAACATGATGTTCCGAATGTTTCACTGTCTGTGGTTGTCCAGCTCTCCTTGCCTCTTCACTGTCATTGTCAGAACTCGGAGCAGTCTTCCTCTCCAGGTGATGTCTCTGAGTGATGATGATTGCTGTCTGTTCAACCAGCTTCATTTGTTGATATCTGAGAAGGACTGAAGACAGCAAAGTGTGCTGATTGGCCAACAACCCCTCACAGGTCAAAGGTCACTGCTCTGAGGCGGACCAGTTTACTGTAACAGTGGTGGCACCATCCACTGCTGGCGCTCTCTTCAGTGCTTCTTGTTTCTGCCCTTTGTGTGTGAGCTCCTAGAGCAGCTGGTCCGGCTCTTTCCTTTTCTTTTCTATTCCACAAATTTATTTTTTGATTTTCTGTTTTTGTAATTCATCATCGATCTCGGCTCACGGTCGCTACACTCTTGACCTCCTGTGAGCCTTGAAGAGAGAGAAGCCACCTTTGTGTTGGAGAAGAGCAGCTTAGTCCAGGCAGCCAGCAGCCTGAGACCAGAGGGTAGCCAATCAACGCGCTTCCCTTCTTCATCGAGCGAATCTCAGCGGGAGCCACGGTCGACGAGGTGGAGGCTTTGGAGGCCGTCCTCCCACCAGGTCGTTGGAGAGGCGTCGTACATCGATGGGAGAATCCAGCTGAGAACGTAAGCCGGTTACGTTGGTTTTCACCGATTCAGGCCTGGACTCCTGTCTCGCTGCCAAACTCCGCCTGACTCCGTAGAGCTGGTCAGCCTCCACTCAGTCCTCTTCATTTGGTTGGAGGTCACCATCGTTCATCCTACACACCTTTCCACCTGCCTCTTAGCCGTCTACTTGAAGCTCTGATAAATCCAGGCTAATTCATACCTGCTACTCAATATGGGCCTTAATTACTCTGCTGGAATTATCTCTCTGTCTTAAGGGTTTTCTTCATTGTATTAAATCCTCTTTAATTTCCAAGAAGTCTTCCAACTCACTCATTCATGCAAGCCACTGAACCACAAGACCTCATTGATGAGCTTCAACCTGAGACTGATTGTTTCTCGTTGGACGAGACACCCATTCAATGAGACTCATTGTCAGTCCATTGAAATCTACTGGTGTTCCTGGTGAGTTGATTTAACAACATGAGCTGACAGAATCTACGTTCAGGTAGGAACCACCACATCCAGGGGTCTGGACCTTTGAGCAGGCAGAGCCATCAAAGTAGCAGACTAAGCTAGCAGACATTAGCATTGAGAAGAAACTGATACCTGAGCCTACTTTTGGGTCTGGACCTTTGAGCAGGCAGAGCCATCAAAGTAGCAGACTAAGCTAGAAGACGTTAGCATTGAGAAGAAACTGATACCTGAGCCTACTTTTGGGTCTGGTCAGGTGATGACACAATAATATGACATCATTGTCAGACTGACGCCTGCTCAACACTGACCAAACGCCGCCCTATTGCATTGTGGGAAATTTCTGCTTGGCTCGCGTCCATCAAAACACACAAAAAAATTTCTCCAGAATCAGTATGGATAATGGATACAATTGAGTCCACACTGGTTTTTCATTCTGAGTCGGGTGCAGGTGTGGAATTTCAGACACAGTCTGTGTTTGTGTTGTTCATTCAGTGATTTTTCTTACAATTCCCAATCAAAGCCCCACATTGCAAATGAACTCAAAATGATGCTAACAGTAATGTAGTGATAGTTGCTAATAACCTCAAAGTAATGCGACAGTGATTTCAGAAAAATTGCTAATGATCTCAAAATGATGCTGACAGTAATGTAGTGATAGTTGCTAATAAACTCAGTGATGCTTACAGTAATGTAGTAAGTGTTTAGAACAACCTCAAAGTGATGCTGACAGTCATGTAGTAAGAGTTGCTACTAACCTCAATTTAATGCTACAGTGATGTCTTAAGAATTGCTAATAAACTCAAAATAATGCTAACAGTAATGTAGTGATATTTGCTAATAAACTCAAAGTGATGCTGACAGTAATGTAGTAAGAGTTGCTACGAACCTCAAAATAATGCGACAGTGATGTCAGAAGAATTGGTAATGATCTCAAAATGATGCGACAGTGATGTAGTAAGAATTGCTAATGAACTAAAAATGATGCTAACAGTAATGGAGTGATAGTTTCGAATAAACTCAAAGTGATGCTGACAGTCATGTAGTAAGAGTTGCTACGAACCTCAAAATAATGCGACAGTAATGTAGTAAAAGTTGCTACGAACCTCAAAATATTGCTACAGTGATGTCGGAAGAATTGCTAATGAACTCAAAATGATGCTAAAAGTAATGTAGTGATAGTTGCTAATCAACTCAGTGATGCTTACAGTAATGTAGTAAGTGTTTCGAATAACCTCAAAGTGATGCTGACAGTCATGTAGTAAGAGTTGCTACGAACCTCCAAATAATGCAACAGTAATGTAGTAAAAGTTATGACGAATCTCAAAATGATGCGACAGTGATGTAGTAAGAATTGCTAATGATCTCAAAATGATGCGACACTGATGTAGTAAGAATTGCGAATGAACTCAAAATGATGCTAACAGTAATGGAGTGAAAGTTTCGAATAAACTCAAAGTGATGCTGACGGTCATGTAGTAAGAGTTGCTACAAACCTCAAAATAATGCGACAGTGATGTCGGAAGAACTGCTAATGATCTCAAAATGATGCGACAGTGATGTCGTAAAAGTTGCTACGAACCTCAAAATAATGCGACAGTAAAGTAGTAAGAGTTGCTTCGAACCTCAAAATAATGCGACAGTGATGTCAGAAGAATTGTAAATGATCTCAAACTAATGAGACAGTGAGGTCGTAAGAATTGCTAATGAACTCAAAATGATGCTAACAGTAATGTAGTGATCGTTGCTAATAAACTCAGTGATGCTTACAGTAATGTAGTGAGAGTTTGGAACAACCTCAAAGTGATGCTGACAGTAATGTAGTAAGAGTTGCTACGAACCTCAAAATAATGCGACAGTGATGTCAGAAGAATTGGTAATGATCTCAAAATGATGGGACAGTGATGTCGTAAGAATTGCTAATGAACTCAAAATGATGCTAACAGTAATGGAGTGAAAGTTTCGAATAACCTCAAAGTGATGCTGACAGTCATGTGGTTTGAGTTGCGAGTAAATTAAAAATTATTCTGACAGTGATGTCGTAAGAATTGCTATTAAACTCAAAATGATGCAAACAGTAACGTAGTGACTCTTACTATATGATGTCGGAAGAACTGCTAATGATCTCAAAATGATGCGACAGTGATGTAGTAAGAGTTGCAACGAACCTCAAAATAATGCGACAGTAAAGTAGTAAGAGTTGCTTCGAACCTCAAAATGATGCGACAGTGATGTCAGAAGAATTGTAAATGATCTCAAATTGATGGGACAGTGATGTCGTAAGAATTGCTAATGAACTCAAAACGATGCTAACAGTAACGTAGTGATAGTTGCTACTAAACTCAGTGATGCTTACAGTAATGTAGTAAGTGTTTGGAACAACCTCAAAGTGATGCTGACAGTCATGTAGTAAGAGTTGCTACGAACCTCAAAATAATGCGACAGTTATGTCAGAAGAATTGCTAAAGATCTCAAACTGATGGGACAGTGATGTCAGAAGAATTGCTAATGATCTCAAAATGATGCTAACAGTAATGGAGTGAACGTTTCGAACAACCTCAAAGTGATGCTGACAGTCATGTAGTAAGAGTTGCTACGAACCTCAAAAAAATGCGACAGTAATGTAGTAAAAGTTGCCACGAACCTCAAAATATTGCGACAGTGATGTCGGAAGAATTGCTAATGAACTAAAAATGATGCTAACAGTAATGTAGTGATAGTTGCTAATTAACTCAGTGATGTTTAAAGTAATGTAGTAAGTGTTTCGAACAACCTCAAAGTGATGCTGACAGTCATGTAGTAAGAGTTGCTACGAACCTTAAAATAATGCGACAGTAATGTAGTAAGAGTTGCTACGAACCTAAAAATAATGCGACAGTGATGTAGGAAGGATTGCTAATGAACTCAAAATGAGTGATGCTGACAGCCATGTGGTTTGATTTGCGAGTAAATTAAAAATGATGCTGACAGTGATGTCGTAAGAATTGCTATTGAACTGAAAATGATGCTAACAGTAACGTAGTGATCGTTGCTAATGAACTCAAAGTGATGCTTACAGTAATGTAGTAAGAGTTTCGAACAACCTCAAAGTGATTCTGAAAGTCATGTAGTAAGGGTTGCTACGAACGTTAAAATAATGCAACAGTAAAGTTGTAAGAGTTGCTAAGAACCTCAAAATAATGCGACAGTAATGTAGTAAAAGTTGCTACGAACTTCAAAATATTGCGACAGTCATGTAGGAAGAATTGCTAATGAACTCAAAATGATGCTAACCGTAATGTAGTGATAATTGCTAATCAACTCAGTGATGCTTACAGTAATGTAGTAAGTGTTTGGAACAACCTCAAAGTGATGCTGACAGTCATGTAGTAAGAGTTGCTACGAACCTCAAAATAATGCGACAGTTATGTCAGAAGAATTGCTAAAGATCTCAAACTGATGGGACAGTGATGTCAGAAGAATTGCTAATGATCTCAAAATGATGCTAACAGTAATGGAGTGAACGTTTCGAACAACCTCAAAGTGATGCTGACAGTCATGTAGTAAGAGTTGCTACGAACCTCAAAAAAATGCGACAGTAATGTAGTAAAAGTTGCCACGAACCTCAAAATATTGCGACAGTGATGTCGGAAGAATTGCTAATGAACTAAAAATGATGCTAACAGTAATGTAGTGATAGTTGCTAATTAACTCAGTGATGTTTAAAGTAATGTAGTAAGTGTTTCGAACAACCTCAAAGTGATGCTGACAGTCATGTAGTAAGAGTTGCTACGAACCTAAAAATAATGCGACAGTGATGTAGGAAGGATTGCTAATGAACTCAAAATGAGTGATGCTGACAGCCATGTGGTTTGATTTGCGAGTAAATTAAAAATGATGCTGACAGTGATGTCGTAAGAATTGCTATTGAACTGAAAATGATGCTAACAGTAACGTAGTGATCGTTGCTAATGAACTCAAAGTGATGCTTACAGTAATGTAGTAAGAGTTTCGAACAACCTCAAAGTGATTCTGAAAGTCATGTAGTAAGGGTTGCTACGAACCTTAAAATAATGCAACAGTAAAGTTGTAAGAGTTGAAAAGAACCTCAAAATAATGCGACAGTAATGTAGTAAAAGTTGCTACGAACTTCAAAATATTGCGACAGTCATGTAGGAAGAATTGCTAATGAACTCAAAATGATGCTAACCGTAATGTAGTGATAATTGCTAATCAACTCAGTGATGCTTACAGTAATGTAGTAAGTGTTTCGAACAACCTCAAAGTGATGCTGACAGTCATGTGGCAAGTGTTGCTACGAACCTCAAAATGTTGCAACAGTGATGTCGGAAGAATTGCTAATGAACTCAAGATGATGGTAACAGTAATGTAGTGATAGTTGCTAAGAAACTCAGTGATGCTTACAGTAATGCAGTCAGAGTTTCTACGAACCTCAAAGTGATGCTGACAGTCATTTAGTAAGAGTTGCTAATGAACTCAGTTCAGTGCTACAGTGATTTTGTGAGAATTGCTCAACAACTCAAAATGATGCTAACAGTAATGTAGTGATAGTTGCTAATAAACTCAAAGTGATGCTGACAGTAATGTAGTAAGAGTTGCTAGGAACCTTAAAATAATGCAACAATAATGTAGTAAGAGTTGCTACGAACCTCAAAATAATGTGAGTGTGATGTCGGAAGAATTGCTAATGATCTCAAAATGATGCGACAGTGATGTAGTAAGAATTGCTAATGAACTCATAATTATGATAACAGTAATGGAGTGAAACTTTCGAATAACCTCAAAGTGATGCTAACAGTCATGTAGTAAGTGTTGCTACGAACCTCAAAATATTGCGACAGTGATGTCGGAAGAATTGCTAATGAACTCAAGATGATGCTAACAGTAATGTAGTGATAGTTGCTAAGAAACTCAGTGATGCTTACAGTAATGTAGTAAGAGTTTCGAACAACCTCAAAGTGACGCTGACAGTCATTTAGTAAGAGTTGCTACGAACCTTAAAATAATGCAACAATAATGTAGTAAGAGTTGCTCCGAACCTCAAAATAATGTGACAGTGATGTCAGAAGAATTGCTAAAGATCTCAAGATGATGCTAACAGTAATGTAGCGATAGTTGCTAAGAAACTCAGTGATGCTTACAGTAATGTAGTAAGAGTTTCGAACAACCTCAAAGTGACGCTGACAGTCATTTAGTAAGAGTTGCTACGAACCTTAAAATAATGCAACAATAATGTAGTAAGAGTTGCTCCGAACCTCAAAATAATGTGACAGTGATGTCAGAAGAATTGCTAAAGATCTCAAGATGATGCTAACAGTAATGTAGTGATAGTTGCTAAGAAACTCAGTGATGCTTACAGTAATGTAGTAAGAGTTTCTACGAACCTCAAAGTGATGCTGACAGTCATTTAGTAAGAGTTGCTAATGAACTCAGTTCAGTGCTACAATGATGTCGTGAGAATTGATGTCAGAAGAATTGCTAATGATGTCAAAATGATGCGACAGTGATGATATAAGAGTTGCTACGAACCTCAAAATATTGCGACAGTGATGTCGGAAGAACTGCTAATGATCTCAAAATGATGTGACAGTGATGTAGTAAGAATTGCTAATGAACTTAAAATGATGCTAACAGTCATGTCGTGATAGTTGCTAAGAAACTCAGTGATGCTTACAGTAATGTAGTAAGAGTTGCTACGAACCTTAAAATAAAGCAACAATAATGTAGTAAGAGTTGCTACGAACCTCAAAATATTGCGACAGTGATGTCGGAAGAATTGCTAATGATGTCAAAATGATGCGACAGTGATGTAGTAAAAGTTGCTACGAACCTCAAAATATTGCGACAGTGATGTCGGAAGAATTGCTAATGAACTCAAGATGATGCTAACAGTAATGTAGTGATAGTTGCTAAGAAACTCAGTGATGCTTACAGTAATGTAGGAAGAGTTTCGAACAACCTCAAAGTGATGCTGACAGTCATTTAGTAAGAGTTGCTAATGAACTCAATTTAATGCTACAATGATGTCGTGAGAATTGCTCAACAACTCAAAATGATGCTAAAAGTAATGTAGTGATAGTTGCTAATAAACTCAAAGTGATGCTGACAGTAATGGAGTAAGAGTTGCTACGAACCTTAAAACAATGCAACAATAATGTAGTAAGAGTTGCTTCGAACCTCAAAATATTGCGACAGTGATGTCGGAAGAATTGCTAATGATCTCAAAATGATGCGACAGTGATGTAGTAAGAATTGCTAATGAACTCAAAATGATGCTAACAGTAATGGAGTGAAACTTTCGAATAACCTCAAAGTGATGCTGACAGTCATGTAGTAAGAGTTGCTACGAACCTCAAAATAATGTGACAGTAATGTAGTAAAAGTTACTACGAACCTCAAAATAATGCGACAGTAATGTAGTTAAAGTTGCTACGAACCTCAAAATATTGCGACAGGGATGTCGGAAGAAATGCTAATGAACTCAAAATGATGCTAACAGTAATGTAGTGATAGTTGCTAATCAACTCAGTGATGCTTACAGCAATGTAGTAAGTGTTTAGAATAACCTTAAAGTGATGCTTACAGTCATGTAGTAAGTGTTGCTACGAACCTCAAAATGTTGCAACAGTGATGTCGGAAGAATTGCTAATGAACTCAAGATGATACTAACAGTAATGTAGTGATAGTTGCTCAGAAACTCAGTGATGCTTACAGTAATGTAGTAAGAGTTTCTACGAACCTCAAAGTGATGCTGACAGTCATTTAGTAAGAGTTGCTAATGAACTCAGTTCAGTGCTACAGTGATTTTTTGAGAATTGCTCAACAACTCAAAATGATGAACAGTAATGTAGTGATAGTTGCTAATAAACTCAAAGTGATGCTGACAGTAATGTAGTAGGAGTTGCTAGGAACCTTAAAAAAATGTGACAGTCATGTAGTAAGAGTTGCTACGAACCTCAAAATAATGTGAGTGTGATGTCAGAAGAATTGCTAATGATCTCAAAATGATGCGACAGTGATGTAGTAAGAATTGCGAATGAACTCAAAATGATGATAACAGTAATGGAGTGAAACTTTCGAATAACCTCAAAGTGATGCTAACAGTCATGTAGTAAGTGTTGCTACGAACCTCAAAATATTGCGACAGTGATGTCGGAAGAATTGCTAATGAACTCAAGATGATGCTAACAGTAATGTAGTGATAGTTGCTAAGAAACTCAGTGATGCTTACAGTAATGTAGTAAGAGTTTCGAACAACCTCAAAGTGACGCTGACAGTCATTTAGTAAGAGTGGCTACGAACCTTAAAATAATGCAACAATAATGTAGTAAGAGTTGCTACGAACCTCAAAATAATGTGACAGTGATGTCAGAAGAATTGCTAATGATGTCAAAATGATGCGACAGTGATGTAGTAAGAATTGCTACGAACCTCAAAATATTGCGACGGTGATGTCGGAAGAACTGCTAATGATCTCAAAATGATGTGACAGTGATGTAGTAAGAATTGCTAATGAACTTAAAATGATGCTAACAGTCATGTAGTGATAGTTGCTAAGAAACTCAGTGATGCTTACAGTAATGTAGTAAGAGTTGCTACGAACCTTAAAATAATGCAACAATAATGTAGTAAGAGTTGCTACGAACCTCAAAATATTGCGACAGTGATGTCGGAAGAATTGCTAATGATGTCAAAATGATGCGACAGTGATGTAGTAAAAGTTGCTACGAACCTCAAAATATTGCGACAGTGATGTCGGAAGAATTGCTAATGAACTCAAAATGATGCTAAAAGTAATGTAGTGATAGTTGCTAATCAAGTCAGTGATGCTTACAGTAATGTAGTAAGTGTTTCGAATAACCTCAAAGTGATGCTGACAGTCATGTAGTAAGAGTTGCTACGAACCTCAATATAATGCGACAGTAATGTAGTAAAAGTTGCTACGAACCTCAAAATATTGCGACAGTGATGTCGGAAGACTTGCTAATGAACTTAAAATGATGCTTCCAGTAATGTAGTTAGAGTTTCGAACAACCTCAGAGTGATGGTGACAGTCATGTAGTAACAGTTGCTACGAACCTCAAAATAATGCGAAAGTAATGTAGGAAAAGTTGCTACGTACCTCAAAATATTGCGACAGTGATGTCGGAAGAATCGCGAATGAACTCAAGATGATGCAAACAGTAATGTTGTGAGAGTTGCTAAGAAACTCAGTGATGCTTACAGTAATGTAGTAAGAGTTGCTACGAACCTTAAAAAAATGCAACAATAATGTAGTAAGAGTTGCTACGAACCTCAAAATATTTCGACAGTGATGTCGGAAGAATTGCTAATGAACTCAAAATGATGCTAACAGTAATGTAGTGATAGTTGCTAATCAACTCAGTGATGCTTACAGTAATGTAGTAAGTGTTTCGAACAACCTCAAAGTGACGCTGACAGTCATGTAGTAAGAGTTGCTTCTAACCTCAAAATGATGCTAAAAGTAATGTAGTGATAGTTGCTAATGAACTCAAAGTGATGCTGACAGTAATGTAGTAAGAATTGCTAATGAACTCAAAATGATGCAAACAGTAATGGAGTGAAAGTTCCGAATAACCTCAAAGTGATGCTGACGGTCATGTAGTCAAAGTTGCTACGAACCTCAAAATATTGCGACAGTGATGTCGGAAGAATTGCTGATGAACTCAAACTGATGCTAACAGTAATGTAGTGATAGTTGCAAATCAACTCAGTGGTGCTTACAGTCATGTAGTAAGAGTTGCAACGAACCTCAAAATAATGCGACAGTCATGTAGTAAAAGTTGCTACGAACCTGAAAATATTGCGACAGTGATGTCGGAAGAATTGCTAATGAACTCAAAATGATGCTAACAGTAATGTAGTGATAGTTGCTCATCAACTCAGTGATGCTTACAGTAATGTAGTAAGTGTTTCGAATAACCTCAAAGTGATGCTCGAAGTCATGTGGTAAGAGTTGCTACGAACCTCAATATAATTCAACAGTAATATAGTAAAAGTTGCTACGGACCTCAAAATATTGCGACAGTGATGTCGGAAGAATTGCTACTGAACTCAAAATGATGCTAAAAGTAATGGAGTGAAACTTTCGAATAACCTCAAAGTGATGCTGACAGTCATGTAGTAAGTGTTGCTAATAACCTCAAAATAATGCGAAAGTAATGTAGTAAAAGTTGCTACGAACCTCAAAATATTGCGACAGTGATGTCGGAAGAATTGCTAATGAACTCAAGATGATGCTAACAGTAATGGAGTGAAACTTTCGAATAACCTCAAAGTGATGCTGACAGTAATGTAGTAAGAGTTGCTACATTACATCATCATTTTGAGATCATTAGCAATTCTTCTGACATTACTGTCGCATTATTTTGAGGTTCGTACCAACTCTTAGTACATGACTCTCAGCATCACTTTGAGGTTATTCGAAACATTCACTCCATTACTGTTAGCATCATTTTGAGTTCATGAGCAATTCTTACTAAATCACTGTCGCATCATTTTGAGATCTTTAGCATTTCTTCTGACATCGCTGTCGCATTATTTTGAGGTTCGTAGCAACTCTTACTACATTATTGTTGCATTATTTTAAGGTTCGTAGCAACTCTTACTACATTACTGTCAGCATCACTTTGAGTTTTTTAGCAACTATCACTACATTAGTGTTTTCATTATTTGAGTTTATGAGCAATTCTCACGACATCACTGTAGCATCATTTTGAGTTCATTAGCAATTCTTACTACATCACTGTCGCATCATTTTGAGATCATTAGCAATTCTTCCGACATCACTGTCGCATTATTTTGAGGTTCATAGCAACTCTTAGTACAAGACTGTCAGCATCACTTTGAGGTTATTCGAAACGTTCACTCCATTACTGTTAGCATCATTTTGAGTTCATTAGCAATTCTTCCGACATCACTGTCGCAATATTTTGAGGTTCGTAGCAACTTTTACTACATTACTGTCGCTTTATTTTGAGGTTCGTAGCAACTCTTACTACATGACTGTCAGCATCACTTTGAGGTTATTTGAAACACTTACTACATTACTGTAAGCATCACTGAGTTGATTAGCAACTATCACTACATTACTGTTAGCATCATTTTGAGTTCATTAGCAATTCTTCCGACATCACTGTCGCAATATTTTGAGGTTCGTAGCAACTCTTACTACATTACTGTCAGCATCACTTTGATTTTATTAGCAAGTATCACTAAATTACTGGAATCATCACTGAGTTTCTTAGCAACTATCACTACATTACTGTTAGCATCATCTTGAGTTCATTAGCAATTCTTCCGACATCACTGTCGCAATATTTTGAGGTTCGAAGCAACTTGTACTACATTACTGTCGCATTATTTTGAGGTTCGTAGCAACACTTACTACATTACTGTCAGCATCACTTTGAGGTTATTCGAAAGTTTCACTCCATTACTGTTAGATTCGTAGTAAGAGTTTCGAACAACCTCAAAGTGATGCTGACACTCATGTAGTGACAGTTGCTTCTAACCTCAAAATGATGCTAACAGTAATGTAGTGATAGTTTCTAATAAACTCAGTGATGCTGACAGTCATGTAGTAGGAGTTGCTATGAACCTCAAAATAATGCAACAGTAAAGTAGTAAAAGTTGCTTCGAACCTCAAAATAATGCGACAGTGATGTCAGAAGAATTGGTAATGATCTCAAACTGATGGGACAGTGATGTCGTAGGAATTGCTCATGAACTCAAAATGATGCTAACAGTAATGTAGTGATAGTTGCTAATTAACTCAGTGATGCTTTCAGTAATGTAGTAAGTGTTTCGAACAACCTCAAAGTGATGCTGACAGTCATGTAGTAAGAGTTGCTAATGAACTCAAAATGATGCTAACAGTAATGGAGTGAAAGTTTCGAATTACCTCAAAGTGATGCTGACAGAAATGTAGTAAAAGTTGCTACGAACCTCAAAATATTGCGACAGTGATTTCGGAAGAATTGCTAATGAACTCAAAATGATGCTCACAGTAATGTAGTGATAGTTGCTCATTAACTCAGTGATGCTTACAGTAATGTAGTAATTGTTTCGAACAACCTCAAAGTGATGCTGACAGTCATGTAGTAAGAGTTGCTACGAACCTCAAAATAATGCGACAGTGATGTCAGAAGAATTGCTAAAGATCTCAAAATGATGCGACAGTGATTTAGTAAGAATTGCTAATGAACTCAAAATGATGCGACAGTAATGTAATAAAAGTTGCTACGAACCTAAAAATATTGCGACAGTGATGTCGGAAGAATTGCTAATGAACTCAAGATGATGCTAACAGTAATGTAGTGATAGTTGCTAAGAAACTCAGTGATGCTTACAGTAATGTAGTAAGAGTTTCGAACAACCTCAAAGTGATGCTGACAGTCATTAAGTAAGAGTTGCTACGAACCTCAATTTAATGCTACAGTGATGTCGTAAGAATTGCTGATAAACTCAAAATGATGCGAACAGTAATGTAGAGATAGTTGCTAATAAACTCAAAGTGATGCTGACAGTAATGTAGTAAGAGTTGCTACGAACCTTTTAATAATGCAACAGTAATGTAGTAAAAGTTGCTACGAACCTCAAAATATTGCTACAGTGATGTCGGAAGAATTACTAATGAACGCAAAATGATGCTAACAGTAATGTAGTGATAGTTGCTAATTAACTCAGTGATGCTTACAGTAATGTAGTAAGAGTTTCGAACAACCTCAAAGTGATGCTGACAGTCATGTAGTAAGAGTTGCTACGAACATCAAAATGATGCTAATAGTAATGTAGTGATAGTTGCTAATAAAGTTAAAGTGATGCTGACAGTAATGTAGTAAGAGTTGCTACGAACCTTAAAATAATGCAACAGTAAAGTAGTAAGAGTTGCTTTGAACCTCAAAATAATGCGACAGTGATGTCAGAAGAATTGCTAAAGATCTCAAAATAATGCGACAGTGATGTCAGAAGAATTGGTAATGATCTCAAACTGATGGGACAGTGATGTCGTAAGAATTGCTAATGAACTCAACATGATGCTAACAGTAATGTAGTGATAGTTGCTAATCAACTCAGTGATGCTTACAGTAATGTAGTAAGAGTTTCGAACAACCTCAAAGTGATGCTGACAGTCATGTAGTAAGAGTTGCGAATGAACTCAATTTAATGCTACAGTGATGTCGTGAGAATTGCTAAAGATCTCAAAATAATGCGACAGTGATGTCAGAAGAATTGGTAATGATCTCAAACTGATGGGACAGTGATGTCGTAAGAATTGCTAATAAACTCAAAATGATGCTGACAGTAATGTATGTGTAGGTTCTCATTCATCCAGGTCATCGTAGATCGAAGCGAAGTAAAATCTGGTCAACTGGACGTAAGTTTATCTTGAAGACGTTTCACCTCTCATCCGAGAGGCTTCTTCAGTTCTAGTGAAGAGTGTGGAAACTCCAGCTTATAAACCTATGTGGGAGTGGTCAGTGCTATTGTGGTGGAAACGACCCTCCCGAGACTCACCTGGCCTCCCCAAACGACAGTCGTTGTGAGGTGTCAGGGAGTTTCAGGGGTGGTCGTTAGGGAGTTTCACCGACCACTCAGATGCTAATGGGCTGTGCTGGCATCAGCCGTTCCACATGGGTCTTTCAGCTGAGCTCTTTGGGGAAGTTTTGAAAGGACTTGGTTGTAAATAGGTGAAAGGAAATGTCGCAGTCCACCTCCTCTGTTCAAAGATGGTTTCTCTATCCTGATGTGGATGGCTTCTTTAACTCCTCTTTCAAACCATCTGTCCTCTCTGTCGGGGATTTGGACATGGTCGTCCTGGAAGGAGTGGCTTTCCTCCTTGAGGTGGAGGAAAACCGCTGAGTCCTGTCCTCCAGAGTTGGCTCTTCTATGTTGGGCCATGCGCTTGTTGAGGGGCTGTTTGGTTTCCCCTATGTAGAGATCCGTGCAGGCCTCACTGCATCTGACAGCGTATAACAGATTGCTTTTCTGGCTGTGAGGGGTGGGTTTCTCCTTGTTCTGATCCAGAAACTCAACAGCTTCTATCATTGATTTGACAGGAAATGTTGATGACACACTGGGATTTTTGTTCTCCTGCTGTCACTGTCGAGTGCAGCTCAACATGAGAGGCAGCAGGATCATTCATGTGTTCGTGTTTCCAGCAGACAAGGAGGGAACCTGGGAGGACTTCAGTGACTTTGATCACTGGTTCTCACTTCATCTTCTCAGTATAAAGTTCAAAGCGAGCTGGCCAGGAGTTGAACCTAGAATCTTCTGATCCGTAGTCAGACGCGTTATCCATTGCGCCACCAGCCCTGTGAAGAAGCTGCTATGTTCATGTGTCCTTGCTGTTACAGAAAAGCCCAACAAGGTGGTGGCATTTTCAGGGGACACAATGGTGCAGTGGTCAGCACTGTGGCCTCCCAGCAAGAAGGTTCAGCTCTCCTCCTATTTGGTTGCTAGGAACCTGAATCAGGCCTCAGTGGAGCGGTGCTGCTGAGGCTGAGTGAGGCTGAGTGAGGGACTGAGCAGGAGCCAGCAGGTCCAAGCAGGTTCAGGCAAACTCCCCTCGGTCCACCAACATCAAAGCAGAGGAACTGAGTTCATCTAACAAAATGATTCATATCATCTCCTCTTGGAATGTTCTGGAACTACAAGTACACTTAAAATGGCCGACTTATGACCATAGAAGGAACTTTGAAGTAGATTTGATTTATTTAAGTCAGTCACAGTCATTTTTTTCAAGAACTTAGTTCAGGTAACTTGATTGTTTTACTAAGATGAGCTTTAATGTTAAAACATTGAAACAAGACCTTCATGTATTTATGATGACATCACCAATAGGAGCCTTCCCAGTCTGTCAGGGGGTAGAGTTCAGTCACCACCAATGACATCAGAGTCAGAGTTTAGACATCAAAGACAGACATTAAAGCCTCTCTTATTAAAAAAAATTAAAGTGTTATATCTTTGAAAATATACTGCAATACATGAAATACTATATTTCCATGGATGGTAACCTCGTTCTTATATTCTTTAATATACTGCAATAGTAATGGACCCTCTATGACACTGTAGTGATGAATCTATCAAGGAGTACAAATGATTAGAATCAGAATTTTGAAGTCAAGTTTGAGATCAGTTTGATCCTCTCTCTCTCTCCCTCCCTCTATCTCTCTCTCCCTCCCTCCCTCTCTCTCCCTCCCTCCCACCCTCTCTCTCTCTCTCTCCCTCCCTCCCACCCTCTCTCTCTCTCCCTCCCTCTATCTCTCTCTCCCTCTCTCTCCCTCCCTCTATCTCTCTCTCTCTCTCTCTCTCTCCCTCTCTCTCTCTCTCCCTCTCTCTCCCCCCCCTCTCTGTCCCCCCCCCCTCTCTCTCTCAGGAGCTTTTAAATGAATATTTTAATAAAACAGAACAGGAGACTGAAGAGTGATCACTAAAACCCACAGGCTGAATGGGACATCTCTTAAAAAATTGAACCACTGAGTAAAACCATAGAAGCGCTCCTGTCTAGTCGGTGCTAACAAGTTAGCTGTTGCGTGAGTCCAGCTGTGCTGTCTAGGAATCCTGGTCAAAAGCCTCCACACATCAAACAGCTGGTGTGTTGGTGGATCTGTGGATCCTGCTGGAAGAAGCAGGGTGGAGCTCTGAATGGTTCCTGTCTCAAAGAGCTTCTCTGTGCAGCTCCCATCAGCTCCTAAAAACAGGAAACCAGCAGATTCACTGTTGAACGGTGGCATTAAAATGTCTCAAAAGCTGTCCTGTCCACCATTTGTTGGTGCAAAGACATTTAAAAACACCAGTTGAACATTTTCCAAAGTTGCTCTCACCTTCTTTCAAACACCTGGAATGATTTCCTCCAAATCAAAAGAAACTGGTGAAAAAAACAACAACAAAAACTCCTGGAGAATCAAACTCCACCCTCTGCTCCAACTGGACTTGGGACTTCAAATGACCCCCATTAAAAGCCTGCCTGCATCCCCATTCACTGACTGTTGTGCTGTGGGTCTCCTGGACAAACATGGCAGGATCCTCTTGATCTCCAGGAGAATAAAAGAGGGAACCCTAGAAAACAAGTCAGCGTGAAAGAGGAGCAGATTTTAAAACTCCTCATCATTTCCACCTCCAGGAGTGAAGCCTCCCAGGACCCAAGAGGCTCCAGCTGGCAGAGCTCTCACTGGTTTCTCCACCACCTCGCTAACCTGAGCTGGAGCATCTGAGAACCAAACAGTGACCCCCTTCACTCCAGAGCCCACTCCACAAACTCTGAGCCCCCACTTTACCCACAGCCAGCAGGCCTCCTCAACACTGCATGACACACGACGACTAAATTTAACACTGAAGCGTCTCATCAAGAGATCTGTCACATGAGTCTGCTGTGGAGGGTCAGTCTGTCCGTCCACATTCAGATCATTAACGCAGCAACTCCTAAGCACCAGTAGAGCCTGTTCATCGTCCCTGGGTGGGCTCGAACCACCAGCCTCTCGGTTAACAGCCGAGCGCGCTGACCAATTGCGCCACAGAGACTCTGAGTCTCCTGCTTTTCATGAAGAGTTTTCAGGCTAAATTCAGTGTGTGAGGTCCACACTGCACATTTGAGGGACCATGAAGGACAGAGGAGAGTCTGACTGTCATGGTGAAAGCCTTCAGCACTAGAACTGAAACAGCCCCACCATCTTAACCCCCCCAGACCAAACAGGCTTCATCAGAAACAGACCCCCCTCCTAGAACATCCAGAGATCATCAGTCTGATTAATAGAACATGACAAACAATCAAGAACATGTTATTGTTTGATCAGAAGCTGAAACAATGTTTCTATGTTTGTCTGTTCTGGTCTGAATGAAAGAGGAGGTTTTCTTGGTCATGTGACGTGGATGAGAGTTCAACTAGAACTTCCTGATTCAACAGGGTTTGAGTTTGTTGGGATTTTGTCAAAGCCACCAACCAAACCTCTGAGTGGTGCAGATGTCTGCTGCCTCCTCAGAGCAGACTGGAGCTCAGCCTCACTCACCTGTGGGAGCCCCAGCAGAGCCACCGTGTGATGGAGTTTCAGTTTAGGATCCAAGGTCCTGGATTGAATTGGTGTTTTGTGTTTTTAGGCCTCCTGGCACCATCAATGGTAGAGCAGAGTGGTGCAGAGGAAGCGTGCTGGGCCCAGAACCCAGAGGTCGATGGATCAAAACCATCCTCTGCTAAAAGAACAAAATAAAATGAACCTGTGTTTTTAGAAATGTGTGTCTGTTAAAAAGAGGTTCATAAGGATTTTGTCTTCCTCCACAATCACCAACCATTGTGAGAGTTAACAACAGTCCACTTTCTGACTGAAGCAAAAGTAGACTTCAAAAGGTTTTTCTGATTCAACATAGCAGCTAAATTTCCATTTCCATTTCCTGAACAGGACAGGTTAAAAAAAAGGGAATGTCATGACTTCCTCTGTATGTTAGAATATGAACGACTAAAAATGTTCATGCCCAGTTTAAAGTTAGAATTAAACTGAAAATACAAAACTCTTCCCTCTTCAATCCTGTCACTCAGTGTTGTAAACTGTTTCAAACAAATTCTACTGTTCAACAGTTCAAGTGTTTCTAATGAAGCTGAATGTTCTCCTCTACTTTCCTCAATTGTGTTTCTTTCATGTCCTCCTGAGATCAAAGACAGAATTCTAGGTACAAATAAAGACACCATCAAAGCCTCCTGATGACATCATCAATTCTGTCTTTGATCTGTGTCTGTCCAGCCGGTCCTGAGTGGATCCAACAGTTTCCCATGGGTGACTCTGTCGTGGTCTCTCTCCTGCTGTCTCCAACTCTCAGAGTGCTTCTACTGGTTTCTCTCCATCGTCCCTGTTGCTAGGCAGAGCACTGGTGAGGACTGAGGCCAGTGATGTCATCACTGAGACCTGCCAGGTGGTCCTGCTTCATTCAACTCTGCTGCCTCTGCCACTGCCCTGACTGGTGAGGCTGACAGCAGGTTCTCTCTCATCTAAACTCTCTGTTTACAATGGAGGCTGAAATCCTTGTGATTGGTGGTTCAATCATCAGGTCAGTTGAACTCCCAGGAGCCATCACCTGCTGTCTTCCTGGTGCCAAAGTTGTGGACATTATTGAACGTCTCCAGGACTCATCGATCTCCACCCCTCCTGCAGGTTCTCCCTGTCTCTGTGTGGGTTCTCTCTGGTACTCCAGCTTCCTCCCACAGTCCAAAGACATCAAGAGGGTAGTGGTTACCTGGACACTCTAAATGACTGTGAGTGTGAATGGTTGTCTGTCTGTGTGTGTTGGTCCTGGGATGGACTGGTGACCCATCAAGGGTGAACCCAGGGCTGGACTGGCCATCTGGCCGATGCACATCTTTGGGCCGGCCCATAACTGTCATAATTTTTTTTTCAAAAGTGTATAGTTTTTAATCGACCGTAACGGTATCGGAGACGCGAAACGCGGCCCATTGGTTGATTTTCTTGAAGGACATTGGGCTCGTCCAATGAAATCTCTCCGCTCTCTCTCTTTCTCTTAGTCAAGCCATGCTGTTGCAATGGAAGTGGAGGAGTCAGATCAGACAGTTGGAGACTATTTTAGTCGCCCTTCTTCCACACAGAGGACTGATTTTTTAAAGTTTCATCCTCAACAAGATTCCATAAACCCTGTCGTCCAGAGGCTCTTCGTTAGAACGGACGGCACGACGTGGAAGTGGCTGACTTATTGTGGTCAACGTCATGCTTTGTTTTGTTTTGTTTGCCCTGCTTTTAGCAAGCCCAGTGATCCAAGTGTCTTCATCAGAGGCCTGACAGACTGGAGGCATGTGCACCAAAGAGTAGAGGAGCATGAGAGAGGCATGGCACAGAGGCAGTGTGCTGAGGCCTATTTTTGAAACTGCTCCAGAGCAAGACTGGCCACCTCCTTGAGGGAAGACAGCTGACAGGACACCGTGAGCAGGTTAAGAAGCAGGGCTGGACTGGGACCAAAAAATGGCCCTGGCATTTTTCATCCCTGGCAGCCCTCCATGGTTATTTACACGATATGTGTAAGCACACGCCATACCAGAGGATGTATGCGCACATTTTGAAGTTTCAAAAATTAAAATAAAGTGCAGTATTCTACATGGAAGACAGTAACCATGTTAAAAGAGTGATACTCTTTCACTACTCAGAGACCTTCTTCTTCCACTACACGTTCCAACACCTGACGTCTCTTCTTCCCAGTCCAGCCCTGGAAAGAACGCGTCGAGTTTTGGAAATTCGTCTGCTTTTCTTCTCGGGAGTCTCTCTTTTTCGGCTCCTCCTTTCTCCTTCCTCTTACTGGGCAACATTCTTCATGGCTTCTGACTGCAAGGCGGCCGCTGAGTGGTGGCACTACAACTGGATGGGTCTGTTTCTCATTTTAACACAAAAACAAACTAACCGCTGTTCCTGCGTTTTTACCAGAAATATATATTTTGAAATGCCTGCTCACACCGGCCCATCCGGCTACATCCACCAAACTTTACACACATAATATAATATAATAATATAATATAATACCCCTGAACACAAGCCCCAAAGCAGTAGTTGTTTCGTTTTTCTTCATAAAGGAGGTGCACAGTCATGACTACGATATCTCTGGCAACAAACATGGAAGGGGCTTTGGGGTCTTGTGTTTCAGCTCTGTAACTTCTGGATGGCTGAAAATGTGAGAATCAGTCCTCTCACTGACATCAACCATTGGTGTGACTTTTGGTGGCTTCAGCTCAAATGAAACCAGGGAAGAGGGGCCAGACTTTGAGGAGCCCCTGAGGGTTAGTGGATGCCCCGGGACCGTGCTTGGGCCCCTTAGCACCTAGATGGCTGAAATTCCCAGCACATGCTACTCTGGGGCATCACACTATGTGTGTAAAGTTTGGTGGATGTAGCCCAAGTACAAACACCAGAACCCAGATTTGATCCTCAATTCTGCTCCAAAAGGCTCTCGGAGTGCAGAAGTCCAAGACCCTGATTTTGCCCAGTTTCACAAGGGGATAGTTTTTTCTCTTTGAACCTAGGAAGTTGAAATTTGAGTGTGTTGTTCTGTTCTTGAAGGATCACATCTGTGCTGGTTTGACCCCCCTAAGTCCTTTCTGCTGTCCGTAAAGGGCGTGGCAAAGTCCAGTAAAGTCTTTAACTTAAGCATCATAACTGGTCAAAGTTGCTCCAAATGAGATGAGATTTCTGGGAGGAGTTCACACCTCTGCCAGAAACCAATATTTAAAACTTTGAAGCCCCACCTCCTTCCTGAAGCTACTTCCTGTTTGGGAGGGGGTTCTAGAATTATTCCACCAGATTAGGATTTCATAAAGTTTCAGGTCTGTATCCACTGGAGAGGCCAATGAGAGCAAAAGAGCAACAGGGTCAAAGGTCAACAGGCCTCGTGTCTCAGCCAGGCCTCAAAGGGTTAAGTGAGCCTTTTGGAGCTCCTTTGAAAAAAGGCCTGTCACCAATCTTGTTCAGGACCAACATGAAGAAGGATCTTTGGAACATTTTCACATCTTTAAGACCGCCTTGACTCCTTTTTATAGCAGGAGTCACTGAACAGCACAAAGCTGCTATTGCAGCCATCAGGCCTCATTTCTGATCAGTTATTATTGTTGAAACAAAGCTGAATATCAATTATTGATTTTTATTGTCATCATTTTGAACACCTGATGAGAGAAACACAATAAAAACATTTGAAAAGGAAGGATCAGAGTGTTGTTGTACTGCAATACTACAGTACAGCATCAGAGACACTCAGTTATTGATTGCCTGAATGATTGATTTCCCCAGAAGAGGAACAGCTTTGTTGGAGCAGTAAAAATACACACATCAGAACGACAAAGTTACATTTGAAAAGAAACTACATGACATTACCAGCACAATATCTGAAGAACAGTTAGGATCAATTTAACTGGTCAGATAGTTAGGATTTCTTTAATGATATCCTTGATGAACCCAGACATCAGAGTGGTTTGTTCCCCTCAATCATAAATCTGTAAATATAGCGTGAAGTGATGGAACTAAAAGGCCACCTCTGAGTGCAGGAGTGAGCCTCTGTGACGGATGTGACGTCAGCAGACCGCCATTAGTTTGAGTCATTGTTTATATTCTTAATGCTGATTGGTCGATCTATAATGGTGACACTTCGTAGGTAGAATAAACATCCAGAAATTAAATGAATTTGTAGATTGTCTTATTAATCAAAAGATGAAGTATTAAAAATATTTGTTTTTTTTTCCTCGGAGTGAGCGACAACTACTGGATTTTCTCACAGAAGAACGGGGGGGGGGGGGGGGCCGACTTCCCCAGAATTTCTATGAATTTCTAATAAACTCAAAATGATGCTAACAGTAATGTAGTAAAAGTTACTACGAAACTTAAAATAATGCAACAGTGATTTAGTAAGAATTACGAATGAACTCAAAATGATGCTAACAGTAATGGAGTGAAAGTTTCGAATAACCTCAAAGTGATGCTGACAGTAATGTAATAAGCGTTGCTACGAACCTCAAAATAATGCGACAGTGATGTGGGAAGAATTGCTAATGATCTCAAAATGATGCTAACAGTAATGTAGTGATCGTTCCTAATAAAACTCAGTGATGCTAACAGTAATGTAGTGAGAGTTGAAACTAGAACAACAAACTGTCCTCTGATGGTTGGACAGGTTGGTTTGGTCCGTCCTCTCACTCATCATTAAAAGCCCTTATTACTCATCATTCATCCAATCTGACACTCACGTCTGCAGTGGGGAATCCCCAGCAACCCGCGGCCCACATGGAGAAGTCTCGGCCAATCACGTGGGGCCTGCAGCGGCACCGACCACCAAATGACTCGCAGGTGTCACTCTCAGCTCCAACCTCATGGCAGGCACAAGGCAGGGCGCCTTTGTTGAAGAGAGCCCAAGAGACACAGCTGAGCTGAGAAAGAATGGAGACCAAGGACAAGAGGGACGACAGAGAAAAAGGAAACGTTAGCGAGACATTTTAGGAAAATTAGTTTAGTGGGGAAAAGGTTCTTAGCCAAACTTGCTCAATGGAAGGACAACAAAAAAGATCTTAAAAAGAAAATTAGCACAAAATGAAACCCTGCAAGAGAAAGTAAATCAAGAACTAAATATTCTTGAGGCTCAGGTCTTTAGTTCCAATGCTTGTAAATGACATCTGAATGCATTCACAACCCAAATCTGAGCAGACAGAAGCGTCCCAGTCAGGCCCAGTTTAGTTCCTCTAGAACATTCAGGGATACAGAACATGGACCAACTCAGGCTGAGAGACACTGACTTGACATGAAAGCTGTTGAGGCCACAGTTGCTGATGAAGTGGTCAGATTTCTCCAGTGGTTCTTGGTTCAAGGAGCTGGAGCTGGAGCTGCTCTCAGGCACCACCAGGACGTAATCCTGGAGAGACAGAAGGAAGAAGTCCAGGCCTGACAGAGGAGAAGGAGGCACAGAGTAGAAACAGCAGATACGTGTCAGGAAAGGGAGAGGGTATCAGTCCAGCAGAGGAGCAATCACGAATCTCAGTCATGAGATTTGAACATCATGGAGGAGTTCAAAAGTGTCAAACTGGGCCGGTCTCCATTTTATGAGTCCGGAGACCGAGGATAAAACTACAAGTCCCTGGTTCAGATTTGACTCGTCTGAATCCAAACACAGCAGCGTTCTTCCACCAGGCCAGATGAGTTGATCATGATAACAAGATATCTTCATGCTACTACAACACACAAACTCATCACCAGAAAAGACTTCATGGTGGAACAACAAATCTCCTCCCAATGGGAAAAACATTGAGTTGAACAATCAACTTTTCCATGATGACATGGAGAGCTTGGCAGCAGCAGCAGGCTTCCATTGGGGGCTGATATGCCAGCTCCACTTAGCCTTCTTTGGAATGGTTTCACCTGGAGTGATGCTGTTATTGAGACCTTTTATCTGGAACAACACCACCTGCATGGAGACTGAGGACTTCAACAGATGCAGATGTTGACCCAGAATAAATCTAAATATTCCAGATGTGTTAAATCAATCCAGCAGCAGTGGTGGGAGCGTCGTAAACTCACTCACTCAGCAGCCGTCAGCCTCCGTACCTGCACGGAGTCCAGCCTGATGTGGTCCCTGTTGTCTGCTCCCAGAGGTGGTCTGTCACCTCTGAACCAGGGGGTTCATCTCTCTGGTGGGAGGGCAGTGGAGGAGCTGCAGCGGGGGAGGCCAGGATGGGCTCCTGCAGGAGGAGCTCTGGCCCTCCTTCAGCACCAGCCAGTTGGAGGGAGTTTGGAAACGTGAGGGGACACAGGAGGAGCTACAGGGGGAGGGAAGGTGGATCAGAACCGTTCTAACAAGAGCGCTGAGGGGACACAGGAGGAGCTACAGGGGGAGGGAAGGTGGATCAGAACCCTTCTAACAAGAGCGCTGGGGGGACACAGGAGGAGCTGCAGGGGAGGGAAGGTGGATCAGAACCGTTCTAACAAGAGCGCTGAGGGGGCACAGGAGGAGCTACAGGGGGAGGGAAGGTGGATCAGAACCGTTCTAACAAGAGCGCTGAGGGGACACAGGAGGAGCTACAGGGGGAGGGAAGGTGGATCAGAACCGTTCTAACAAGAGCGCTGAGGGGACACAGGAGGAGCTACAGGGGGAGGGAAGGTGGATCAGAACCCTTCTAACAAGAGCCTGAGGGGACACAGGAGGAGCTACAGGGGGAGGGAAGGTGGATCAGAACCGTTCTAACAAGAGCGCTGAGGGGACACAGGAGGAGCTACAGGGGGAGGGAAGGTGGATCAGAACCCTTCTAACAAGAGCCTGAGGGGACACAGGAGGAGCTACAGGGGGAGGGAAGGTGGATCAGAACCGTTCTAACAAGAGCGCTGAGGGGACACAGGAGGAGCTACAGGGGGAGGGAAGGTGGATCAGAACCGTTCTAACAAGAGCGCTGTCCCACTAATGTTCCTCACCAGAATCCTCCTGTCAGGGGGCAACCGTCCATGGGTGCTGATGCAGCGGACTGAAGGTTCAACGTAGTCCATGCTGAACTGGTCTTTAGGCACCAGGTGGACTTTGTGCTAAAAACAGCAGAAAAAAAAGACAAAAAGGGGAGAATTTTAACAAAAGTATGCAAATGAGCTGAAGATCAAAATAGAAAAAGTAAATCAAGGTTTTTTTCAAATGATTGCCAGCTATTTAGCTAAGAGAAGGACAAATGTCAATCAAGATGTCAGAATGGAACGATCCCACTGGCTTCTGGTCAAGGGAAGCATGGAGATGCTAACTTCCTGTTGGACTATCAGGGTGTCTCATCCCTGACATGCTAACTTCCTGTTGGACGATAAGCGTGTCTCATCCCCGACATGCTAACTTCCTGTTGGACGATAAGCGTGTCTCATCCCCGACATGCTAACTTCCTGTTGGACGATAAGCGTGTCTCATCCCCGACATGCTAACTTCCTGTTGGACAATAAGCGTGTCTCATCCCCGACATGCTAACTTCCTGTTGGACAATAAGCGTGTCTCATCCCCGACATGCTAACTTCCTGTTGGACGATAAGCGTGTCTCATCCCCGACATGCTAACTTCCTGTTGGACGATAAGCGTGTCTCATCCCCGACATGCTAACTTCCTGTTGGACGATAAGCGTGTCTCATCCCCGACATGCTAACTTCCTGTTGGACGATAAGCGTGTCTCATCCCCGACATGCTAACTTCCTGTTGGACGATAAGCGTGTCTCATCCCCGACATGCTAACTTCCTGTTGGACGATAAGCGTTTCTCATCCCCGACATGCTAACTTCCTGTTGGACGATAAAGCCTGATTTAAGCCTGATTTATGCTTCTGTGTCGCGTAGTATTCGTACCTACGCCGTCGTCGCAGACCGTACGCCGTAGCCTGAAACGCGCCTCCAAAAAATCCTGCTTACGCATCGCGTCGACGCGTGGTGACGTCAACGTCGAGGACTGTGATTGGTCCCGCTCAGAACGTTATGTCCGGTTCAGTCGCGGCACAGCAACACCACCATTTTCAAAGTTTCTGTGGTGAAAGCTCCAAGAAAAAATGGACCAAGCTGAAGAAAGGATGATCGAGGAGGTGCTCAAGTACGACCACCTCTACAACGCCTCTTCGCGGCACTACAAAGACTGACAAATGGCCAACAATTGTTGTCTGTGACCGGAAGAAAACCAAGGAATCCGACAAGAGCCCCGTAAACAATACAAAGACAAAGCCACACCCCCTAGCGGTTCGGCGGTGTATTGCAGAGCAACGCGTTCCCTCGACGCAGAATAAACCAGGCTTTCCAGTCGCACCTGTTTTACGCCCCCGTGCCAGATAAGCACCCCCATCGGGCTGTGCCACTCTGGAGGGAGCGCGTCTCACAGTCAGTCAGCGGAACCATGCGGATCCGGGCCGGAGCTGTGGGAAGGAGCGCCAATTGTATCGGGTTGTTGTTTTCTGGACTGCAGCAGAACAGGAGCAGCCGGGACTGGAATGTAGAAGTAGGTTATCTTGAAGTTGACTCAGTTATGGTGAACGATATTGTGGTTCAACACTTTAATGAGCTTTAAGGCAAACATATTTCATCAGGAAACAACGCCGGAATTGGACGGATTTCAGCGGCACACAACAACGTATCCGATACACCTCATTGGAAACCTGGTGGTCTAAGACTAAGAAACACCAGTCACCATGAAGAAAGGAACTTTTAGCTGAGCACTCCTGTTCTTTTCTGCTGGTTGAATGTCGCACTTGTTGGACAGAAGCGTCTCATCTCAACAAAAGCACCTCTTCAGTGCTGAGGCATGATGGGGGCCAGGCATGAGAATGAAGTCCCAGATCCACCAGGATGAACTCAGGTATACAGCCACTCTCCAACTGACTCACAGTTGCTTCATTGATCATTAATTCCTCTTCATTTCTTCTCTCCTTCATCTTTAACCATCCAGCTTCCAGGAAGCAGATGCTGGATGAGGCTCTGCTGAATTTCATCCTGAAGGACTGCCAGCCCCTCAGCACTGTTGAGAGGGAAGGGTTCAGGGAACTGGTTCAGGTCCTTGAGCCTCATATGTTTGCCAACAAGAAAGGTTTGTGTGGAAATGATCTAAAGCAGTCGTTGATATCTCCAGTTTATTTCATCTCTAATTTCAATGTATTGATTTACTCTGGGTGTCATTTTCAGACCATCAAACAAACGGTGGCCAAAAAGTACCAGGAGGAACGGGAAGGAGTGAAAAAGGAAGTCCAGCTGCCATGTGGACATCTGTGGACATGGAGGCTCCCTTGGCTCTGACCTGTCACTGCATTCATGAGAATGAATGTGTTGGGAGTGCAAGACTTTCCACAAAGTCACCCTGCATCATTTTGAGGTTCCTAGCAACTCTCACGACATCACTTTCAACATCATTTTGAGGTTTGTAGCAAGTTTTACTACATTACTGTCGCATTATATTGAGTTCATTAGCAACTCTTACGACATGACTGTCAGCATCACTTTGAGGTTATTCGAAACACTTACTACATTACTGTAAGCATCACTGAGTTGATTAGCAACTATCACTACATTACTGTTAGCATCATTTTGAGTTCATTAGCAATTCTTCCGACATCACTGTCGCAATATTTTGAGGTTCGTAGCAACTTTTACTACATGACTGTCACATTATTTTGAGGTTCGTAGCAACACTTACTACATGACTGTAAGCATCACTTTGAGGTTATTCGAAAGTTTCACTCCATTACTGTTAGCATCATTTTGAGTTCATTAGCAATTCTTACTACATCACTGTCGCATCATTTTGAGATCATTAGCAATTCTTCTGACATTACTGTAACATTATTTTGAGGTTCGTAGGGACTCTTACTACATTATTGTTGCATTATTTTAAGGTTCGTAGCAACTGTCACTACATTACTGTTAGCATCATTTTGAGTTCATGAGCAATTCTCACGACATCACTGTCGCAATATTTTGAGGTTCGTAGCAACTTTTACTACATTACTGTCGCATTATTTTGAGATTCGTAGCAACTCTTAGTACATGACTGTCAGCATCACTTTGAGGTTGTTCGAAACTCTTACTACAATACTGTAAGCATCACTGACTTGATTAGCAACTACCACTACATTACTGTTAGCATCATTTTTAGTTCATTAGCAATTCTTCCGACATCAGTGTCGCAATATTTTGAGGTTCGTAGCAACTTTTACTACATTACTGTCGCATTATTTTGAGGTTTGTCGCAAAACTTAATACATGACTGTCAGCATCACTTTGAGGTTATTCGAAAGTTTCACTCCATTACTGTTAGCATCATTTTGAGTTCATTAGCAATTCTTACTAAATCACTGTCGCATCATTTTTAGATCTTTAGCAATTCTTCTGACATCACTGTCGCATTATTTTGAGGTTCGAAGCAACTCTTACGACATTATTGTTGCATTATTTTAAAGTTCGTAGCAACTCTTACTACATTACTGTCAGCATCACTTTGAGGTTGTTCGAAACACTTACTACATTACTGTAAGCATCACTGAGTTGATGAGCAACTATCACTACATTACTGTTAGCATCATTTTGAGTTCATTAGCAATTCTTCCGACATCACTGTCGCAATATTTTGAGGTTCGTAGCAACTTTTACTACATTACTGTCGCATTATTTTGAGGTCCGTAGCAACTCTTAGTACATGACTGTCAGCATCACTTTGAGGTTATTCGAAACGTTCACTCCATTACTGTTAGCATCATTTTGAGTTCATTAGCAATTCTTACTAAATCACTGTCGCATCATTTTGAGATCATTAGCAATTCTTCTGACATCACTGTAACATTATTTTGAGGTTCGTAGGGACTCTTACTACATTATTGTTGCATTATTTTAAGGTTCGTAGCAACTGTCACTACATTACTGTTAGCATCATTTTGAGTTCATGAGCAATTCTCACGACATCACTGTAGCATTGAATTGAGTTCATTAGCAACTCTTACTAAATGACTGTCAGCATCACTTTGAGGTTGTTCGAAACTCTTACTACATTACTGTAAGCATCACTGAGTTTCTTAGCAACTATCACTACATTACTGTTAGCATCATCTTGAGTTCATTAGCAATTCTTCCGACATCACTGTCGCAATATTTTGAGGTTCGTAGCAACTTTTACTACATTACTGTCGCATTATTTTGAGATTCGTAGCAACTCTTAGTACATGACTGTCAGCATCACTTTGAGGTTGTTCAAAACTCTTACTACAATACTGTAAGCATCACTGACTTGATTAGCAACTACCACTACATTACTGTTAGCATCATTTTTAGTTCATTAGCAATTCTTCCGACATCAGTGTCGCAATATTTTGAGGTTCGTAGCAACTTTTACTACATTACTGTTGCATTATTTTGAGGTTTGTAGCAACACTTAATACATGACTGTCAGCATCACTTTGAGGTTATTCGAAAGTTTCACTCCATTACTGTTAGCATCATTTTGAGTTCATTAGCAATTCTTACTAAATCACTGTCGCATCATTTTTAGATCTTTAGCAATTCTTCTGACATCACTGTCGCATTATTTTGAGGTTCGTAGCAACACTTACTACATGACTGTCAGCATCACTTTGAGGTTATTCGAAACACTTACTACATTACTGTAAGCATCACTGAGTTGATTAGCAACTATCACTACATTACTGTTAGCATCATTTTGAGTTCATTAGCAATTCTTCTGACATCACTGTCGCAATATTTTGAGGTTCGTAGGGACTCTTACTACATTATTGTTGCATTATTTTAAGGTTCGAAGCAACTGTCACTACATTACTGTTAGCATCATTTTGAGTTCATGAGCAATTCTCACGACATCACTGTAGCATTGAATTGAGTTCATTAGCAACTCTTACGAAATGACTGTCAGCATCACTTTGAGGTTGTTCGAAACTCTTACTACATTACTGTAAGCATCACTGAGTTTCTTAGCAACTATCACTACATTACTGTTAGCATCATCTTGAGTGCATTGGCAATTCTTCCGACATCACTGTTGCAATATTTTGAGGTTCGTAGCATCTTTTACTACATTACTGTCGCATTATATTGAAGTTCGTAGCAATTCTTACTACATGACTGTCAGCATCACTTTGAGGTTATTCGAAAGTTTCACTCCATTACTGTCAGCATCACTTTGAGGTTATTGGAAACGTTCACTCCATTACTGTTTGCATCATTTTGAGATCATTACCAATTCTTCTGACATCACTGTCGCATCATTTTGAGATCTTTAGCAATTCTTCCAACATCACTGTCGCATTATTTTAAGGTTCGTAGCAACACTTACTACATGACTGTCAGCATCACTTTGAGGTTATTCGAAAGTTTCACTCCATTACTGTTAGCATCATCTTGAGTTCATTAGCAATTCTTCCGACATCACTGTCGCAATATTTTGAGGTTCGTAGCAACTTTTACTACATTACTGTCGCATTATTTTGAGATTCGTAGCAACTCTTAGTACATGACTGTCAGCATCACTTTGAGGTTGTTCGAAACACTTACTACATTACTGTAAGCATCACTGACTTGATTAGCAATTACCACTAAATTACTGTTAGCATCATTTTGAGTTCACATTATCAATTCTTCCGACATCACTGTCGCAATATTTTGAGGTTCGTAGCAACTCTTACTACATTACTGTTGCATTATTTTGAGGTTCGTAGCAACTCTTAGTACATGACTTTCAGCATCACTTTGAGTTTATTAGCAACTATCACTACATTACTGTTAGCATCATTTTGAGTTGTTGAGCAATTCTCACGACATCACTGTAGCATTAAATTGAGTTCATTAGCAACTCTTACTAAATGACTGTCAGCATCACTTTGAGGTTGTTCGAAACTCTTACTACATTACTGTAAGCATCACTGAGTTTCTTAGCAACTATCACTACATTACTGTTAGCATCATCTTGAGTTCATTAGCAATTCTTCCGACATCACTGTCGCAATATTTTGAGGTTCGTAGCAACTCTTACTACATGACTGTCAGCATCACTTTGACGTTATTCGAAACACTTACGACATTACTGTAAGCATGACTGAGTTGATTAGCAACTATCACTACATTACTGTGAGCATCATTTTGAGTTCATTAGCAATTCTTACTAAATCACTGTCGCATCATTTTAAGATCTTTAGCAATTCTTCCGACATCACTGTCGCAATATTTTGAGGTTCTGAGCAACTTTTACTACATTACTGTCGCAATATTTTGAGGTTCGTAGCAACTTTTACTACATTACTGTCGCATTATTTTGAGGTTCGTAGCAACTCTTAGTACATGACTGTCAGCATGAGTTTGAGGTTATTCGAAACGTTCACTCCATTACTGTTAGCATCATTTTGAGATCATTCCCAATTCTTCTGAACTCACTGTCGCATCATTTTGAGATCTTTAGCAATTCTTCCGACATCACTGTCGCATTATTTTGAGGTTCGTAGCAACTCTTAGTACAAGACTGTCAGCATCACTTTGAGGTTATTCGAAACGTTCACTCCATTACTGTTAGCATCATTTTGAGTTCATGAGAAATTCTCACGACATCACTGTCGCATTATTTTGAGGTTCGTAGCAACTCTTACTACAAGACTGTCCGCATCACTTTGAGGTTATTCGAAAGTTTCACTCCATTACTGTTAGCATCATCTTGAGTTCATTAGCAATTCTTCCGACATCACTGTCGGAATATTTTAAGGTTCGTAGCAACTCTTACTACATTACTGTCAGCATCACTTTGAGTTTATTAGCAGCAATCACTACATTACTGTTAGCATCATTTTGAGTTGTTGAGCAATTCTCACGACATAACTGTAGCATTGAACTGAGTTCATTAGCAACTCTTACTAAATGACTGTCAGCATAAATTTGAGGTTGTTGGAAACTCTTCCTACATTACTGTAAGCATCACTGAGTTTCTTAGCAACTATCACTACATGACTGTTAGCATCATCTTGAATTCATTAGCAATTCTTCCGACATCACTGTCGCATTATTTTGAGGTCCGTAGCAACTCTTAGTACATGACTGTCAGCATCACTTTGAGGTTATTCGAAACGTTCACTCCATTACTGTTAGCATCATTTTGAGTTCATTAGCAATTCTTACTAAATCACTGTCGCATCATTTTGAGATCATTAGCAATTCTTCTGACATCACTGTAACATTATTTTGAGGTTCGTAGGGACTCTTACTACATTATTGTTGCATTATTTTAAGGTTCGTAGCAACTGTCACTACATTACTGTTCGCATCATTTTGAGTTCATGAGCAATTCTCACGACATCACTGTAGCATTGAATTGAGTTCATTAGCAACTCTTCCTAAATGACTGTCAGCATCACTTTGAGGTTGTTCGAAACTCTTACTACATTACTGTAAGCATCACTGAGTTTCTTAGCAACTATCACTACATTACAGTTAGCATCATCTTGAGTTCATTAGCAATTCTTCCGACATCACTGTCGCAATATTTTGAGGTTCGTAGCAACTTTTACTACATTACTGTTGCATTATTTTGAGATTCGTAGCAACTCTTAGTACATGACTGTCAGCATCACTTTGAGGTTATTGGAAACGTCCTCCATTGCTGTTAGCATCATCTTGAGTTCATTAGCAATTCTTCCGACATCACTGTCGCAATATTTTGAGGTTCGTAGCAACTTTTACTACATTACTGTCGCATTATTTTGAGATTCGTAGCAACTCTTAGTACATGACTGTCAGCATCACTTTGAGGTTGTTCGAAACTCTTACTACAATACTGTAAGCATCACTGACTTGATGAGCAACTACCACTACATTACTGTTAGCATCATTTTGAGTTCATTAGCAATTCTTACTAAATCACTGTCGCATCATTTTTAGATCTTTAGCAATTCTTCTGACATCACTGTCGCATTATTTTGAGGTTCGTAGCAACTCTTACTACATGACTGTCACCATCAATTTGAGGTAATTCGAAACACTTACTACATTACTGTAAGCATCACTGAGTTGATGAGCAACTATCACTACATTACTGTTAGCATCATTTTGAGTTCATTAGCAATTCTTCCGACATCACTGTCGCAATATTTTGAGGTTCGTAGCAACTTTTACTACATTACTGTCGCATTATTTTGAGGTCCGTAGCAACTCTTAGTACATGACTGTCAGCATCACTTTGAGGTTATTCGAAACGTTCACTCCATTACTGTTAGCATCATTTTGAGTTCATTAGCAATTCTTACTAAATCACTGTCGCATCATTTTGAGATCATTAGCAATTCTTCTGACATCACTGTAACATTATTTTGAGGTTCGTAGGGACTCTTACTACATTATTGTTGCATTATTTTAAGGTTCGTAGCAACTGTCACTACATTCCTGTTATCATCATTTTGAGTTCATGAGCAATTCTCACGACATCACTGTAGCATTGAATTGAGTTCATTAGCAACACTTACTACATGACTGTCAGCATCACTTTGAGGTTATTCGAAACACTTACTACATTACTGTAAGCATCACTGAGTTGATTAGCAACTATCACTACATTACTGTTAGCATCATTTTGAGTTCATTAGCAATTCTTCTGACATCACTGTCGCAATATTTTGAGGTTCGTAGGGACTCTTACTACATTATTGTTGCATTATTTTAAGGTTCGAAGCAACTGTCACTACATTACTGTTAGCATCATTTTGAGTTCATGAGCAATTCTCACGACATCACTGTAGCATTGAATTGAGTTCATTAGCAACTCTTACGAAATGACTGTCAGCATCACTTTGAGGTTGTTCGAAACTCTTACTACATTACTGTAAGCATCACTGAGTTTCTTAGCAACTATCACTACATTACTGTTAGCATCATCTTGAGTGCATTGGCGATTCTTCCGACATCACTGTTGCAATATTTTGAGGTTCGTAGCATCTTTTACTACATTACTGTCGCATTATATTGAAGTTCGTAGCAACACTTACTACATGACTGTCAGCATCACTTTGAGGTTATTCGAAAGTTTCACTCCATTACTGTCAGCATCACTTTGAGGTTATTGGAAACGTTCACTCCATTACTGTTTGCATCATCTTGAGTTCATTACCAATTCTTCTGACATCACTGTCGCATCATTTTGAGATCTTTAGCAATTCTTCCAACATCACTGTCGCATTATTTTAAGGTTCGCAGCAACTCTTACGACATGACTGTCAGCATCACTTTGAGGTTGTTCGAAACTCTTACTACATTACTGTAAGCATCACTGACTTGATTAGCAACTACAACTACATAACTGTTAGCATCATTTTAAGTTCATTAGCAATTCTTCCGACATCACTGTCGCAATATTTTGAGGTTCCTAGCAACTTTTTCTACATTACTGTCGCATTATTTTGAGGTTCGTAGCAACACTTTCTACATGACTGTCAGCATCACTTTGAGGTTATTCGAAAGTTTCACTCCATTACTGTTAGCATCATCTTGAGTTCATTAGCAATTCTTCCGACATCACTGTCGCAATATTTTGAGGTTCGTAGCAACTTTTACTACATTACTGTCGCATTATTTTGAGATTCGTAGCAACTCTTAGTACATGACTGTCAGCATCACTTTGAAGTTGTTCGAAACACTTACTACATTACTGTAAGCATCACTGACTTGATTAGCAATTACCACTAAATTACTGTTAGCATCATTTTGAGTTCACATTATCAATTCTTCCGACATCACTGTCGCAATATTTTGAGGTTCGTAGCAACTCTTACTACATTACTGTTGCATTATTTTGAGGTTCATAGCAACTCTTAGTACATGACTTTCAGCATCACTTTGAGGTTATTCGAAACGTTCACTCCATTACTGTTAGCATCATTTTGAGTTGTTGAGCAATTCTCACGACATCACTGTAGCATTAAATTGAGTTCATTAGCAACTCTTACTAAATGACTGTCAGCATCACTTTGAGGTTGTTCGAAACTCTTACTACATTACTGTAAGCATCACTGAGTTTCTTAGCAACTATCACTACATTACTGTTAGCATCATCTTGAGTTCATTAGCAATTCTTCCGACATCACTGTCGCAATATTTTGAGGTTCGTAGCAACTCTTACTACATGACTGTCAGCATCACTTTGACGTTATTCGAAACACTTACGACATTACTGTAAGCATGACTGAGTTGATTAGCAACTATCACTACATTACTGTGAGCATCATTTTGAGTTCATTAGCAATTCTTACTAAATCACTGTCGCATCATTTTAAGATCTTTAGCAATTCTTCCGACATCACTGTCGCAATATTTTGAGGTTCGTAGCAACTTTTACTACATTACTGTGGCAATATTTTGAGGTTCGTAGCAACTTTTACTACATTACTGTCGCATTATTTTGAGGTTCGTAGCAACTCTTAGTACATGACTGTCAGCATGAGTTTGAGGTTATTCGAAACGTTCACTCCATTACTGTTAGCATCATTTTGAGATCATTCCCAATTCTTCTGAACTCACTGTCGCATCATTTTGAGATCTTTAGCAATTCTTCCGACATCACTGTCGCATTATTTTGAGGTTCGTAGCAACTCTTAGTACAAGACTGTCAGCATCACTTTGAGGTTATTCGAAACGTTCACTCCATTACTGTTAGCATCATTTTGACTTCATGAGAAATTCTTACGACATCACTGTCGCATCATTTTGAGTTCATGAGAAATTCTTACGACATCACTGTCGCATTATTTTGAGGTTCGTAGCAACTCTTACTACAAGACTGTCCGCATCACTTTGAGGTTATTCGAAAGTTTCACTCCATTACTGTTAGCATCATCTTGAGTTCATTAGCAATTCTTCCGACATCACTGTCGGAATATTTTAAGGTTCATAGCAACTCTTACTACATTACTGTCAGCATCACTTTGAGTTTATTAGCAGCAATCACTACATTACTGTTAGCATCATTTTGAGTTGTTGAGCAATTCTCACGACATAACTGTAGCATTGAACTGAGTTCATTAGCAACTCTTACTAAATGACTGTCAGCATAAATTTGAGGTTGTTGGAAACTCTTCCTACATTACTGTAAGCATCACTGAGTTTCTTAGCAACTATCACTACATGACTGTTAGCATCATCTTGAATTCATTAGCAATTCTTCCGACATCACTGTCGCATTATTTTGAGGTCCGTAGCAACTCTTAGTACATGACTGTCAGCATCACTTTGAGGTTATTCGAAACGTTCACTCCATTACTGTTAGCATCATTTTGAGTTCATTAGCAATTCTTACTAAATCACTGTCGCATCATTTTGAGATCATTAGCAATTCTTCTGACATCACTGTAACATTATTTTGAGGTTCGTAGGCACTCTTACTACATTATTGTTGCATTATTTTAAGGTTCGTAGCAACTGTCACTACATTACTGTTAGCATCATTTTGAGTTCATGAGCAATTCTCACGACATCACTGTAGCATTGAATTGAGTTCATTAGCAACTCTTCCTAAATGACTGTCAGCATCACTTTGAGGTTGTTCGAAACTCTTACTACATTACTGTAAGCATCACTGAGTTTCTTAGCAACTATCACTACATTAGTGTTAGCATCATCTTGAGTTCATTAGCAATTCTTCCGACATCACTGTTGCAATATTTTGAGATCATTAGCAATTCTTCCGACATCACTGTCGCATTATTTTGAGGTTAGTAGCAACTCTTACTACATTACTGTAAGCATGACTGAGTTGATTAGCAACTATCACTACATTACTGTGAGCATCATTTTGAGTTCATTAGCAATTCTTACTAAATCACTGTCGCATCATTTTAAGATCTTTAGCAATTCTTCCGACATCACTGTCGCAATATTTTGAGGTTCGTAGCAACTTTTACTACATTACTGTCGCAATATTTTGAGGTTCGTAGCAACTTTTACTACATTACTGTCGCATTATTTTGAGGTTCGTAGCAACTCTTAGTACAAGACTGTCAGCATCACTTTGAGGTTATTCGAAACGTTCACTCCATTACTGTTAGCATCATTTTGAGTTCATGAGAAATTCTTACGACATCACTGTCGCATCATTTTGAGTTCATGAGAAATTCTTACGACATCACTGTCGCATTATTTTGAGGTTCGTAGCATCTCTTACTACAAGACTGTCCGCATCACTTTGAGGTTATTCGAAAGTTTCACTCCATTACTGTTAGCATCATCTTGAGTTCATTAGCAATTCTTCCGACATCACTGTCGGAATATTTTAAGGTTCGTAGCAACTCTTACTACATTACTGTCAGCATCACTTTGAGTTTATTAGCAGCAATCACTACATTACTGTTAGCATCATTTTGAGTTGTTGAGCAATTCTCACGACATAACTGTAGCATTGAACTGAGTTCATTAGCAACTCTTACTAAATGACTGTCAGCATAAATTTGAGGTTGTTGGAAACTCTTCCTACATTACTGTAAGCATCACTGAGTTTCTTAGCAACTATCACTACATGACTGTTAGCATCATCTTGAATTCATTAGCAATTCTTCCGACATCACTGTCGCATTATTTTGAGGTCCGTAGCAACTCTTACTACATGACTGTCAGCATCACTTTGAGGTTATTCGAAACGTTCACTCCATTACTGTTAGCATCATTTTGAGTTCATTAGCAATTCTTACTAAATCACTGTCGCATCATTTTGAGATCATTAGCAATTCTTCTGACATCACTGTAACATTATTTTGAGGTTCGTAGGCACTCTTACTACATTATTGTTGCATTATTTTAAGGTTCGTAGCAACTGTCACTACATTACTGTCAGCATCATTTTGAGTTCATGAGCAATTCTCACGACATCACTGTTAGCATTGAATTGAGTTCATTAGCAACTCTTACTAAATGACTGTCAGCATCACTTTGAGGTTGTTCGAAACTCTTACTACATTACTGTAAGCATCACTGAGTTTCTTAGCAACTATCACTACATTACTGTTAGCATCATCTTGAGTTCATTAGCAATTCTTCCGACATCACTGTTGCAATATTTTGAGGTTCGTAGCAACTTTTACTACATTACTGTCGCATTATTTTGAGGTTCGTAGCAACACTTAATACATGACTGTCAGCATCACTTTGAGGTTATTCGAAAGTTTCACTCCATTACTGTTAGCATCATTTTGAGTTCATTAGCAATTCTTATTACATCACTGTCGCATCATTTTGAGATCATTAGCAATTCTTCCGACATCACTGTCGCATTATTTTGAGGTCCGTAGCAACTCTTAGTACAAGACTTTCAGCATCACTTTGAGGTTATTCGAAACGTTCACTCCATTACTGTTAGCATCATTTTGAGTTCATGAGCAATTCTTACTAAATCACTGTCGCATCATTTTTAGATCTTTAGCAATTCTTCTGACATCACTGTCGCAATATTTTGAGGTTCGTAGCAACTTTTACTACATTACTTTCGCATTATTTTGAGGTTCGTAGCAACTCTTACTACATGACTGTCAGCATCACTTTGAGGTTATTCGAAACACTTACGACATTACTGTAAGCATGACTGAGTTAATTAGCAACTATCACTACATTACTGTGAGCATCATTTTGAGTTCATTAGCAATTCTTCCGACATCACTGTCGCAATTTTTTGAGGTTTGTAGCAACTTTTACTACATTACTGTCGCATTATTTTGAGATTCGTAACAACTCTTAGTACATGACTGTCAGCATCACTTTGAGGTTATTCGAAACGTTCACTCCATTACTGTTAGCATCATTTTGAGTTCATGAGCAATTCTTACGACATCATTGTCGCAACATTTTGAGATCATTAGCAATTCTTCTGACATCACTGTCACATTATTTTGAGGTTCGTAGCAACTCTTACTACATTATCGTTGCATTATTTTAAGGTTCGTAGCAACTCTTACTACAAGACTGTCAGCATCACTTTGAGGTTATTCGAAAGTTTCACTCCATTACTGTTAGCATCATCTTGAGTTCATTAGCAATTCTTCCGACATCACTGTCGGAATATTTTAAGGTTCGTAGCAACTCTTACTACATTACTGTCAGCATCACTTTGAGTTTATTAGCAGCAATCACTACATTACTGTTAGCATCATTTTGAGTTGTTGAGCAATTCTCACGACATAACTGTAGCATTGAACTGAGTTCATTAGCAACTCTTACTAAATGACTGTCAGCATCACTTTGAGGTTGTTGGAAACTCTTCCTACATTACTGTAAGCATCACTGAGTTTCTTAGCAACTATCACTACATTACTGTTAGCATCATTTTGAGTTCATTAGCAATTCTTCCGACATCACTGTCGCAATATTTTGAGGTTCGTAGCAACTTTTACTACATTACTTTCGCATTATTTTGAGGTTCGTAGCAACACTTACTACATGACTGTCAGCATCACTTTGAGGTTATTCGAAACGTTCACTCCATTACTGTTAGCATCATTCTGAGTTCATTACCAATTCTTCTGACATCACTGTCACATTATTTTGAGGTTCGTAGCAACTCTTACTACATTATTGTTGCATTATTTTAAGGTTCGTAGCAACTCTTACTACATTACTGTCAGCTTCACTTTGAGTTTATTAGCAACTATCACTACATTACTGTTAGCATCATTTTGAGTTGTTGAGCAATTCTCACGACATCACTGTAGCATTGAACTGAGTTCATTCGCAACTCTTACTAAATGACTGTCAGCATCACTTTGAGGTTGTTCGAAACTCTTCCTACATTACTGTAAGCATCACTGACTTGATGAGCAACTATCACTACATTACTGTTAGCATCATTTTGAGTTCATTAGCAATTCTTCCGACATCACTGTCGCAATATTTTGAGGTTCGTAGCAACTTTTACTACATTACTGTCGCATTATTTTGAGGTTCGTAGCAACACTTACGACATGACTGTAAGTATCACTTTGAGGTTATTCGAAACGTTCACTCCATTACTGTTAGCATCATTTTGAGTTCATGAGCAATTCTTACTAAATCACTGTCGCATCATTTTAAGATCTTTAGCAATTCTTCTGACATCACTGTCGCATTATTTTGAGGTTCGTAGCAACACTTACTACATTATTGTTGCATTATTTTAAGGTTCATAGCAACTCTTACTACATTACTGTCAGCATTACTTTGAGGTTGTTCGAAACTCTTACTACAGTACTGTAAGCATCACTGAGATTCTTAGCAACTATCACTACATTACTGTTAGCATCATTTTGAGTTCATTAGCAATTCTTCCGACATCACTGTCGCATTATTTTGAGGTTCGTAGCAACTCTTAGTACAAGACTGTCAGCATCACTTTGAGGTTATTCGAAACGTTCACTCCATTACTGTTAGCATCATTTTGAGTTCATGAGCAATTCTTACTAAATCACTGTCGCATCATTTTAAGATCTTTAGCAATTCTTCTGACATCACTGTCGCATTATTTTGAGGTTCGTAGCAACTCTTACTACATGACTGTCAGCATCACTTTGAGGTTATTCGAAACACTTACTACATTACTGTAAGCATCACTGACTTGATTAGCAACTATCACTACATTACTGTTAGCATCATTTTGAGTTCATTAGTAATTCTTCCGACATCACTGTCGCAATATTTTGAGGTTCGTAGCAACTTTTACTACATTACTGTCACATTACTTTGAGGTTCGTAGCAACTCTTACTACATGACTGTCAGCATCACTTTGAGGTTATTGGAAACTTTCACTCCATTACTGTTAGCATCATTTTGAGTTCATTAGCAATTCTGACTACATCACTGTCGCATCATTTTGAGATCATTAGCAATTCTTCTGACATCACTGTCACATTATTTTGAGGTTTGTAGCAACTCTTACTACATTACTGTCAGCATTACTTTGAGTTTATTAGCAACTATCACTACATTACTGTTAGCATCATTTTGAGTTTATGAGCAATTCTCACGACATCACTGTAGCATTGAACTGAGTTCATTAGCAACTCTTACTAAATGACTGTCAGAATCACTTTGAGGTTGTTCGAAACTCTTACTACATTACTGTTTGCATCACTGAGTTTCTTAGCAACTATCACTACATTACTGTTATCATCATTTTGAGTTTATTAGCAATTCTTACTACATCACTGTTGCAATATTTTGAGGTTCGTAGCAACTTTTACGACATTACTGTCGCCTTATTTTGAGGTTCGTAGCAACTCTTACTACATGACTGTCAGCATCACTTTGAGGTTGTTCGAAACTCTTACTACATTACTTTTAGCATCACTGACTTGATTAGCAACTACCACTACATTACTGTAGCATCATCTTGAGTTCATGAGCAATTCTTCCGACATCACTGTCGTAATAATTTGAGGTTCGTAGCAACTTTTACTACATTACTTTCGCATTATTTTGAGGTTCGTAGCAACTTTTACTACATCACTGTCGCATTATTTTGAGGTTCGTAGCAACTCTTAGTACATGACTGTCAGCATCACTTTGAGGTTATTCGAAACACTTACTACATTACTGTAAGCATGACTGAGTTGATTAGCAACTATCACTACATTACTGTTAGCATCATTTTGAGTTCATTAGCAATTTTTACAACATCATTGTAGCATTATTTTGAGGTTATTAGCAACTCTTCCTCCATTACTGTCGCATCATTTTGAGATCATGAGCAATTCTTCCGACATCACTGTAGCATTATTTTGAGGTTTTGAGGTACCTTTGTTTGTAACCGATCTGCTGACCAGCGAGACGCCACCACGCACGGTTGTCGGCTCTGTAAAGGAGGGAGAGGAAGTGGAAAGGACGGAGAAGGGTCGGACCAGGTCTATTTCTCGGTGACCACTCACTATCGTCTGCCACACTGCCCCTCACGGTGGGGAGTGTAGCGCTATCCTGACACAGTACATTTGTTTCATTCTTTTGCTCTTGCACTTTAATTAAAATGGACTTGGCTTGAGAATGTTTTGTTTCAAAATATAGAAGAATTCCCAGATTTATAGGTAGCATGAGTATGAAGTTGCACGTGCACCCGGTGGGAAAATGTCCTCTGCATTTGACTCTAACTATGTAGGAGCAGTGGTAGCAGTGTCAGCCTGGGGGCTTGGTCAAGATCAATGACAGGAGTAGCAGACAGGTAATATCCATAGCATGCTTGTTGTTTTAGAGGAGTAAGGGTACACTGTTGGTCTCTCACCTGATGCGCTGTCATCAACACAAATGATCTGTTACTAAACATCAAAATCTACCATCCCCCCTGATTGTTTTTTACAACTGGAGTACTGGTTAACACTTTAGAAAGCCTTCATTCAGAGCTGTGAAGAACCTTGAACCTGATATCCCAGACATCAAAGTGGGCCACTAACTGGCCAGATGAAGCTATGCTAGGCTGCTGTACTCTGAAGAGCTAAAGTAGCAGCTTCTGAGAGGGATGCTAACCTGGATGTGTTCATCTCCTACTTTAATATCAGCGGCCCAACTTGGAGCTCTGACAGCCTCCAGCTTGTTGTTCCTGTTTCTGCTTCAGTCAACAGGGAACTCCAACCTGCAGTAGAATCTTCAACAATGGAATAGAAAAGTGAGGAAGAAAAACTAGAATAAACTTACAAAGCTGAGAAATGTTCATGAAGAAGAAAGGCACACGTTATGATTGAGGCCAGTAACTAAAACTCCACACCAAATGTACTTTGACTTGTCGGATAATGAACTTGAATGTGTTGAAACAGCAGATCAGTGAATCCACTACCACACAACAAGATGGTGACCCCCTACCACAAGATGGCGTCACAGATCCTGACGCTCTGAGCAGGAAACACCGAGCAAAACATTACAACAAAGCTCCTGTTGTTCCCTCCAGGAAAAACTGTGGCTCTGATGAGAAGAAGGATCCCAGCCTCCTCTGAGGATCCATGGCCGCACCATTGGGTAGCAGGATGATGGGGTCGGCACCAGGAGGAACCCTGGTGTCTCCGATGCAGGGAAGATGGAGCAGTGAAGAGGCCACATTGTGGCTTCCTAAAGAGGACATTTGGTGGAGCCTGAGACAGCAAACATCACGCCCCCTTCATCAGAAGAACCACAGCACCAGAAGACAGAATCCTGGCAGTGACGACAGGGAGGATCAGGGTGACCTCCTCACCTCCACCTTTGAACCTTCAAGTGAACTTTAAAAAGCTTTAGAGTGGAGAAGGATTTTAAAACATTTTATTGTTTTTTCCTTTCATTCTCATTTGTGCGATTGTCTGATTTATTAGAAATAAACACTGTCTGCTGGGTTTACATTGACTGTGATTCTCTTTTTGCATGCAAGTTGAAAGTTCTACCAATAAAAACCACAAGTATTTGAAGACCAAAGGAAGGACCCCCAAAGTCAGGACCCTGAGATCAAAGTGAACGCTCTGATCTCAGAGGTCTGGGATATTTCCCATCCCATGGCCCTTCAAATAAGAGCCCTGTGTCTCTGTCTCAAAGTTTTCAAACCGTATTTGTTGTTTAAATTAAAACCAGATGACCACTGTGGTCCTTTTTACACGGTAAGTAAAGCACAGATGCCCTGGTGGACCTGTTGGCACCCTGGACTTTGAATCCAGTGACCTGAGTCCAAGTCTCAGTTCCAGCAGGTTTCCTGCAGCCTTCAGCAGAGCTGCCATGTTTCTCTGTAGAGAACTAAGTGATGCTCTCAGCAGGTTGAGGGCACCACCAACAAGTGAGGTATGAACCTCTGACTTCCTTCTTGTCAAACAGGAAACTCCTAATACCTCATTTGAGTAAAGTACTTCATATTCCTGACATCCAAGTAGTAGTGAAGTGGAGGAAGAAGGGAGGAGATCTCCAACAGGATCCTTCTTTCCTCTGTCCTCCTTGATCTCATGGATCACCACAGTCAAGGGGAGACCCAAGCTCCTGGATGGATCTGGCACTCAGGAGCAGCTGAGTTTTCCAGTGGACTTTGTTCCATCCATGGTTCAGGAACAGGACTCCTCCTGGTTAACCTGGTATCTTTCCACCCAACTGTGGGTTCTTGGAGAATTTTTCATGTCATGTCAAGAAATCAGGCTGGAGGGTTTTTCAATGAGAGAAATTCCGGTAACTTAATTAAGTGGCATGTTTGTTGAAGCAGTAATTAACTGATAAATTAAGGAAGGCCTGGCCAGTCTTTGCTCCCAGGTCATACGATGGAGTTAGAAAGTCCTGAATCAATCTGGAGTTCCATGATTTCCTTGTGGTTCATGATCCTTTTGCCAATGTAGTCTGGAACAAGAGCAAGATGAACCTCCAAATAGCAACAGGTTGATTGCAGGTGATGTCAAGTGGTATTTAGAGGATCCTCCTCTTCGTGTTTGGTTCCAGGGTGGAATGGTGATCCCTGTGGACTCTGGATCCAGTGATCCCAGTTCAAGTCTTGGTGGGACCTTCCTGTCTGGAATGTGTCCCATGTAACAAACTGATCAAGAGATGCAATGTGGTTCTAATGTTCTGGTTCATTTCTTACTGCCATGAACACAGACTGTGTGTTTAATGTTAACAATAAATGCAACAAATAAGGAGCCAGTCGCTCCTGTGGAAAAAATTCTACTTTGTCAGTGAATTAATTCAGTCTGCATCCAAGTTTCTTTCAGGATGGCCGAGCGGTCTCAGGCGCTGCGTTCAGGTCGCAGTCTCTCCTGGAGGCGTGGGTTCGAATCCCACTTCTGACAAAGGACATTTTCTCCACATTCCTATGCATCCACAATGGTACATTCCAAACCCAGTTGAAGCTGCTCTCCACTGAGGGGAGTGAGTGGTTGAACTGGCAGCAGAGGAGGCAAAGGAGCTTCCCTGTGACGGTCCAACATCGCCTGGTTTCCTCCAACATGGAGCAGCCACCAAAATCTAACTTCAATGTTGGATCAAAGTCTGCTGAAGGAATGTGTTTTCTTTCAATTCACATTTTGTCCATTAACTTCATAATCAGAGTCTCCATCTCATCACATGACTAAAGTCTGGGTTCTGTATTGGTGGTAAAATATCCTTCCATGCCCCTCACTAGTTTGCACACAGAAAAGCATATTTTACTGGTTTCAGATCTCTTAGCTTGTTCTCTCTCTTAAAGCAGCTGAGGCAGCTTTCATTGTGTGATTTATTCTAAAATATAAATATGGAACAGAACCATTGGAATCAGATGTCAGGACATTTGAAGGAATGTCAATCTCCTGTTGAAATGTTGCAGTGTGCAGCTGAGGCTCTCTCGCAGTGGCACCAGGAGCCACAATGGCAGAACCTGGACCCTCCTGGAGGAGAACCACAGGTGAGGGCCTTCTTGGCTCCAGATTGATGGAAATCAAGTGTCTGAGGCTGTTAGCAGCCATTAAGTTGATCTGGTTGGCACTGGTATTTGTTCTTGCTGCAGCTCAGGAGTGATTCAGGAGAAGAGTTTCAGAACAGCCCAGGTTGGGGACTGGAATCCTAAAATTTCCCCTGGAACCAAACAACCTTGAAGGGTAAAAGCTCCAATCATAGCCACTCAGATGCAGCAGCAGAAGAAGCTGTCATCCACCCTGACAGTCAGAGCATCAAGTCAAGAAAACATCACCATCTTGGAGTTCCAAACCTCCACCTGTCAGATTCAGCTACTTCTTATTGTGGGACTTTAAAAACACAATGGAATTTGGACAAGGAGTTTTCCTTCCAGTCCAAACATCATCGTCCAGCCTCCAACCAGAGGTCCATCAGTTATCATGGAGCCACAGGTGGAGTCTGGATTCTTTTCTAGAATGAGACGGCAATGACAGTCCTGCCAAGTGACATCACTGACATGACAGGATGACTTCAGTCATGTGACTGGATGACTTCAGTCATGTGACTGGATGGCAGTGCAGATTCCAATGTAGAGGTTGGGGAAATAGTCTCTGAGAATCCAACTTGAAGCCACACCCTCCTTGTTCTTCAAAAACCCAAAAAGCGACCATCAGTATCCCACCAATCCTGTACTTGGTTCAATGTTGCTGTTCCATTTTGCAGCATTCATCCCCTCATTCTGGAGGCTTTAACATGAAAATGAAAATGCTGAGAGACACAAATGCAAATCAGGGTATCTGACCAGAGGTGACACATCTTTTAATGCCTTTCTTGTTATATTTGTTATATATGTTCTGTATGGTTATATTTGTTATGGTTGTTATGGAGTTGATGGTTATTATCTCTGTTTCTTGTGTCTTTGTCTTTGTTGTCCTCCCCTTCGTCCGTCCTGGATTTTTGACCTTGGTTGCAGGAAGCGTGTGACCTCAAGTCCTTTTTCTGTGTTGCTGAACGTAGAGCCTTGCTTCATTGTGCTCGCTAAAGTGTGATCCTCCCTGCTAATTCCTTATTTCGTTGACTAATTACCCACCAAAAATTAATACCTAATTTCTTTATTTGGCTGAAGTTTAAAAGACCATCATTCTGGTAGCAACAGTCTTTCTGCCTTGTAAAAACGCTAAGCTAACGATGGCTTCTCCCTCTTGTTCTCCTCTCTCCTGCTCAGAGTGCCACATGTTTTGTTCCTCCTCTGCCTCCTTTAGTGATACTGATAAGTGTGTTAAATGTAGTTTTCTTGTTGTGTTGGAGGTGAGGCTTAGCGATGTTGAATTGGACCAGCAGCGGCTCTGCACCAAAAGCTGCGAGAGCTAGCCAATGCTCACTAGCTGGTGCAGACCAACTTAGCTTAGCTCCTGGCTTAGGCCCAACTAGCGCTCCCCCAGAAGCTCCCAAGCATCTGGGAGAGCGCCAAGAAAAGTTGGGCCTAAGCTAGGATGTGCTTGCTCATGAAGAATTGTTTGGTGTAAATTCATTTAAGGAGTGTTGAACTGGACCTGTTCTACTTGTAAAGTGTAACTTTTGTTATTTGGTGCTTTACAGGGTGATGACTTGCTGGGGACACTTTATCACAGCAGTGGACAAACATCAGCATTCATCACCCAGCAGCTCCTCTGATCAACAGAACAAGTTAAAGTATTCTGAGAAGGAGGGCATCGATCCCTCTACCGCTCACATGCTAAGCTAGCGCTCTACCATTGGAGCTAATTCCCCTGTTAAGGAGCACAGCAGATAATGCACCTTGACCTTCACCATGGTTTAATGAGCGTCACCAGTTGAAGCTTCTCTGGTTGACCAATGTAATGGAGACCAAGGGTTCCATGACATCAATGATTAATTGAAGGTAGCATTTGTCTTGGTATTAACAGTTTATGTAAATTAGAGGCACACACACATGTTAATGGTGAGGTTTATTGAATCAGCAAACATGTGAAACATTTTCTATGCCATGTGTTCCAGGGAGGGACCTGGGAAGCACAAGGGGACCGGCCATCCTGCCTGTGGAAAATGAAGACCCCAGTGTCAGTCAGTGGGAGTCACTGTGCAAGGCCTGGTATTTAGTGTTGATCAAGTTTGTCTCATGTAAATGTGGCAGTTTCAGTCGTCACGGTCAGTCCTCACCTCTTCCTGGTGGTTTCCTTAAAGGGGGTGGAGCCAAAAGGGGAGAGTGGCCCAAGGAAGCTCCTTAAGAGCTGTAGGTGCAAACCTTTGCTCCCAGATGGGGGAGGGGGTACAATCACAGACAAGGTTCATTGAATGATTATGTGGCTGTATGACTGAGTTGGTGTAGTAGTCTGGAATCATGTATATATTTAGTCAGGTTAAGTTGTTGAGATGGTGCTGGTTTGATGTAAATATTGATTGTAGAGCATGGTTGTGGTCTCACCTCCACTCTATGGGCCATCCATCGTCATCTTCTTCTTATTCCTTACTAGTAAGGGTCGCGGGGGGGCTGGAGCCTATCCCAGCATCTATGGGCGAGAGGCGGGGTTCACCCTGGACAGGTCGCCAGTCCATCGCAGGGCCAACACACAGAGACGAACAACCATTCACACTCATACCTACGGTCAATTTAGAGAATCCAATCAGCCTCGTCCCCAAATTGCATGTTTTTGGACTGTGGGAGGAAGCTGGAGTATCAGAGAGGACGCACGCAGGCACGGGGAGAACATGGAGACTCCACACAGAAAGATCCCGCGCCCGAGCCAGGACTCGAACCCAGAACCTTCTTGCTGTGAGGGCACAGTGCTAACCACTGCACCACCGTGCAGGCCCGCTATGGGCTGGTCTGTCTAATTTCCTGCAGCCAGGAGGGAATTAAAGGCAGTCAGGGGTTTTTAATTTAAGTTGATGTTGTCTCATGCAATCTCTTTCAATACTCCAGTGGTGGTTTAAGTGAAGAAAAACATGGGTTAGTCAGTAGGACTCTGTGTGTGTGTGTGTGTGTGTGTGTGTGTGTGTGTGTGTGTGTGTGTGTGTGTGTGTTTCCATGCAGACTTTCCCTTGTGACAACCGATTTGATTTGGAAACCATCTCATCTAAATCTCCTCTCCAAAAACCCTCTTCTGCAACTTTGTACCCAAGTTGTCTCCTCATCAGGCACCACAGTATCCAGTAGGTTCAGTTCAAACAGTCATCAGTGATTAATGTTCATGTTCAATGATGAGGTTTTGATTTATTCTTCTAGAATCATCTGAACAAACCCTCCTCAACACAGTGAAGCCTTCATCTGACAGGAGGAGTTTCTTTTCCCAGTGATTCCACTGACAGTGAAAAGCTTTGTTCATCAGACTGGTCTGATAGGATCAACTACTGGTTGCTCTGGAGTGCAAACAGCAACCTGTCAGGAAACATTAGTCAGATCAAAGCCAAGATTAAAGAAAGAGCCTCCAGATCAAAGACAGAATTGATGATGATGTCATCAGGGGGCTTTGATAGTATATTTATTTGTACCTAGAATTCTGTCTTTGATCTCAGGAGGACATGAAAGAAACCCAGTTGAGGAAAGCAGAGGAGAACATTCAGCTTCATTAGAAACACTTGAACTGTTCAACAGTAGAATTTGTTTGAAACAGTTTACAACACTGAGTGACAGGATTGAAGAGGGGAGATTTTGGTATTTTCAGTTTAATTCTAACTTAAAACTGGGCATGAACATTTTTAGTCGTTCATATTCTAACATACAGAGGAAGTCATGACATTCCCTTTTTTTTAACCTGTCCTGTTCAGGAAATGGAAATGGAAATTTAGCTGCTATGTTGGATCAGAAAAACTTTTTGAAGTCTACTTTTGCTTCAGTCAGAAAGTAGACTGTTGTTAACTCTCACAGAGAACAAGCTAAGAGGTCTGCATGTAAACACACTCAGGTGTGCCCAGCTGTTCTTATGAGAAGATTCGATCAACTTCATTCTATGTGCAGCCTAACCTTAATCTTAATCTTAATCTTAACCAACTGAATCTTAATCTTTATTTGAAACTAAACTCAATCCAGACCTTCACTCTGAAAGAACTCACAAACTGCATTGCGCTGCATCAGGGCCGGTCTTTGGTCCCCATGAGGACGAGGACTCCTGATCAGTGTTGATGATGGAAATGGTCTCCAACACCATAAAACAAGAAATACACACACGTGTAAACACACACAGTGACCCCGCATGTCGTTTTTGCCCAACTTAAATTTTCATTCATGACCCAGAACCTCTCAAAAGCCCTGAAGAAAAATTTAATATTTGGAGTTTGAAAGCCATAAATCACATCCATATCATCTCGTCCATCTCAGTCTGATCTCATCTTTGTTTGTTGTTTTTTTAAAGAGGGACAAATTGGTACTTGGTTAAAAAAGCACTCTGGGAAAATGATCCTGCTTTCAGGGAGGTCTTTGGTGAGTTTGCTAACAATGCAGAGAACCATGACGGAACCAAGCACAAGGCTGCTGCCCTCTGCATCACAGCTACACTTTGGAGTCTGTTTGAACTGAATGTGAAGGGTCTGACATCATCACACCAGTACGACAACAAGTGACCATGAACCAAAAGAAAACCTTCACTGATGAGTCCATGGATCTCATTGATCTGTGCCATTTCCTGATCTTCAGGTTCTGTCTTTGATTTCTTTCTTTGATCTCTAAATTCTGTGCTTTGGTTTCCTTGGTCAGTCTTTGAATTCTGGTTCATAATAAAAAAGAACTCCCAGCATATTTCTGCAGACCATAGATAGGGATTTTACCAACTGCACCATAGCAACCCTCTTGCTGTCTGCTGTTGTGCCATTGAAAAGTAAGACAGCCTGGCAGTCAACAAACTGGGCTCAACAGAAAAATGTCAACTAAAGATGGATTAAAGACCAGGAGGAAATGTAACCAACCTACAAAGATGGAGGGGAATTGAGACCCACATGTTTGCCATCCTTGATGAACTGTCCACTGGTGCAGGGGATGAGGTCATGGCGATGATCTGGGAGCCAGTCCTGGATGTTAAATGCCCTGATGATGGACAGTGTAGTGGCAAAATGTCTGGTCCACTGACTGAACTCTGCCACAAATGAGGAACAACAGTCAGCAAGGAGTAGAAATGAAGAGGAGAAATGGAGAGAACAGAAAGAATGAGAGATCATGGAGGAAAGAGGCTGATATTTGCAAGTGTCCTGACTACAACACAGCAATCTAGAGAAACCATGACCTGGATTACTGAGGACCTCCACTGGCAGTTCATTTCTGTTGATCATAGGGCCATGCTGGGTGAAGCAGGAATGAATCCTGGGACTGAGGTTGTGGAGCAATGGTCACCTTTCCTGCTGAAACTGTCAATTCTTCTGCTTGGTTCTCTCCACAAAACCAGTCCGTTAACGGAGCTCAAACCCCAGTTACAGCTGTGAGAGCCCAGAATCGGACACACTGGACCATCAGGAACAGCTTTGTGCTTTCAAACAACAGAGACGACACTCAAGGACTCAGGGAACGCAGGAATCTCTGGCCTCAGCTGACATGTTGAATTTCAGCAACACTTCATGATGCTGAGTTTCGCAAACCAATGAGAAGATGAAGGAGGCCGTCAACTCCTTCAAGCTCAACATCTCCACTGCTTTACCCAGGAGGTCAGGAGGTCAAAGCAGAACCTGCACCCCCCACCTCTGATGTTTACTCCACACAGAGATGAGGGGTCTGTTCAGAAGAGTGAGCTGGAGTCTGGGCAAGTCTTTTCATTCAGTCCCTGGTTGAAACAATTGTCTCCACCAACTTCAGTATGGGTCTGGACCTGCACAGGTTCCAATCCCTGTCTTGGTCCCAAGGGTTTGTTGAACCAGAGAAGCTCCAACTGGTGACGCTCATTCAACCATGCATGAAGGTCAACCTGCATCATCTGCTGTGCTCATTAGCAGGGACTTAGCTCCAATGGTAGAGTGCTAGCTTAGCATGTGAGAGGTAGAGGGATCCATGCCGTCCTTCTGAGAATACTTTAACTTGTTCTGTTGATCAGAGGAGCTGCTGGGTGATGAATGCTGATGTTTGTCCACTGGTGTGATAAAGTGTCCCCTGTTACTGAGATGTGGATGAACACCTGCTCAGGTCAAAGCTGCAATCAAACCAGGGACTCTGAACCACACAGTGAAGGAGTTTGTCATCAAGATTTATGGCAGCTTTGAAACTTCCCACCATCTCCTGAATGTGGAGCAACTTGTCCTGCCAAAACTGTCCCCTCTTCCATTCTTAATAACACCTGTCCTGACTGGCAATCACGCTGGGCTGCAGCGGTGAAAGCACTGAATGCAGCCAGGATACACAATGACTCAGGATACACAGGAATCTGTTGACTCAGCTGGAGAAGCAGAGGGTCCACCAAGACCACCAGACACCTTCATTCTTGATTCTTGATTTCAAGGGCAGCCCCTTGAGATGCACCATCTCATTTTGGAGGGGGTCCTGATAAATAATGACCAACAATACAACAATAATAAAAGTAGATTCTATTTTCAACACAAGGACACACACATCATACACCCAGGTACAGGCCAACAATGTTCCCCAAAGCCCCCCCCCCCCACCACCACCATCCAGTATTCTACAAAGTATGATCAGAGATCCCACTGCAGAATAAGAGTGGGCCTGTGTTCACATACTCATACATTTAAACACCCATCTAAATAAATACTGCTTCCATGCACCATTAAAGTACACAATGCATATTCATACACAAATATCCACATATTTACAGAGAAAAGGGGAGGTGCATCAGAAACAAGAGCAGATGTTTGAAAATGCTTGATGATTTGAAGATGAGAAAGGAAGAGAGAGACCCAAGTGAGGAGGAAAGGTTGTTCCAATCTGATGGAGCTTTAAATACAACCGGTCAAAGCAGGAGGCCGTCCCCACTGATCCTGGATCTGCTTGACCTTCCTGCCTGTTAAAAGGAAGGTGTTCATCACCACTGTTGCAGGATGTGCTGCTGGTGGAGAATTTTTGGGTGTAGATTCATTGAAGCAGTTTGGTGCTGGACCTGCTGTACTAGTAAAGAGTCATGAGAGAACTTTGTTGTGATTTGGTTCTAACAAATAAAAATGACTTGACTTGATTTGGTGCCTCAGGAGGAGAAAATTTGGGCACAAAAGTTGGACAAGAGTGTTTGTGGAGGTTGTGGATCAAAGTTGTATTGATATACAACACATAAAATCAAACAATGTGAAGCAGGCTAATGAACAATAAATCAAATATAAAAATGCTTTATTTTAAGGTCTAGAATATCTTGTGAATATCTGGAGCTTCATTCCAGCAGCAGACCTCCTCAGGTGATGACTTCATATTTGACATGTTTACCATTCAATGAGACTCATTGTCAGTCCATTGAAATCTACTGGTGTTCCTGGTGAGTTGATTTAACAACATGAGCTGACAGAATCTACGTTCAGGTAGGAACCACCACATCCAGGGGTCTGGACCTTTGAGCAGGCAGAGCCATCAAAGTAGCAGACTAAGCTAGCAGACGTTAGCATTGAGAAGAAACTGATACCTGAGTCTACTTTTGGGTCTGGTCAAGTGATGACACAATAGGGCATGTTCCCACCCATCTTCACGTGGGTGACAAAAATGGATTTTTTGTAAAGATTTCGGCGCGAGTTCGGCCTGTCAAATCCTGATCGGGGCCAGTTTGGTTGTGTTGTCTGCAGCGCCTGGCACGCTCAGCGGGAGCGAGTCCGATCATTATAAAGGTGGGTCAAACAATTTAGGTTGAGACGAAGGACGGCACGGGCAGAGCAGACGCAGGTCTTCATTCCACCCGCAGAGCTGTAGAGCATGGATCATGTCAAGGACTAAATGAGGGGAAAGAGAGCAGGAGAGCAGGGCAGAGACAAAGACAGATAATGCTGTCATAAAACAAGGACTGTTCAGTCAATGGTAGAGCAGAGTGGCGCAGCGGAAGCGTGCTGGGCCCATAACCCAGAGGTCGATGGATTGAAACCATCCTCTGCTAGAAGAAGAAAAATAAAATGAACCAGTGTCTTCAGAAATGTGTGTCTGTTAAAAAGAGGTTCATAAGGATTTTTTCTTCCTCCACAATCACCAACCATTGTGAGAATTAACAACAGTCCACTTTCTGACTGAAGCAAAAGTAGACTTCAAAAGGTTTTTCTGATTCAACATAGCAGCTAAATTTCCATTTCCATTTCCTGAACAGGACAGGTTAAAAAAAAGAGAATGACATGACTTCCTCTGTATGTTAGAATATGAACGACTAAAAATGTTCATGCCCAGTTTAAAGTTAGAATTAAACTGAAAATACAAAAATCTCCCCTCTTCAATCCTGTCACTCAGTGTTGTAAACTGTTTCAAACAAATTCTAAATTCTAAATATACTATCAAAGCCCCCTTGATGACATCATCATCAATTCTCTCTTTGATCTGGAGGCTCTTGCTTTATTCTTGGCTTTGATCTGACTAATGTTTCCTGACAGGTTGCTGTTTCCACTCCAGAGCAACCAGTAGTTGATCCTATCAGACCAGTCTGATGAACGAAGCTTTTCACTTTACCAGTGGAATCACTGGGAAAAGAAGCTCCTCCTGTCAGATGAAGGCTTCACTGTGTTGAGGAGGGTTTGTTCAGATGATTCTAGAAGAATAAATCAAAACCTCATCATTGAACATGAACATTAATCACTGATGACTGTTTGAACTGAACCTACTGGATACTGTGGTGCCTGATGAGGAGACAACTTGGGTACAAAGTTGCAGAAGAGGGTTTTTGGAGAGGAGATTTAGATGAGATGGTTTCCAAATCAAATCGGTTGTCACAAGGGAAAGTCTGCATGGAAACACACACACACACAAACACACACACACACACACACACACACACACACAGAGTCCTACTGACCAACCCATGTTTTTCTTCACTTAAACCACCACTGGAGTATTGAAAGAGATTGCATGAGACACCATCAACTTAAATTAAAAACCCCTGACTGCCTTTAATTCCCTCCTGGCTGCAGGAAATTAGACAGACTAGCCCCCATAGCGGGGCTGCACGGTGGTGCAGTGGTCAGCACTGTGCCCTCACAGCAAGAAGGTTCCGGGTTCGGGTCCTGGCTCGGGCGTGGGATCTTTCTGTGTGGAGTTTGCATGTTCTCCCCGGGCCTGCGTGGGTTCTCTCCAGGTACTCCGGCTTCCTCCCACTGTCCAAAGACATGGACATTAGGGGACGAGGCTGATTGATACTCTAAATTGACCGTAGGCGTGAGCGTGAATGGTTGTTCGTCTGTGTGTTGGACCTGCGATGGACTGGCGACTTGTCCAGGGTGAACCCCGCCTCTCGCCCGTAGATGCTGGGATAGGCTCCAGCCCCCCCCCCCCCCCGTGACCCTTACTAGTAAGGAATAAGCAGAAGATGACGATGGATGGCCCATAGAGTGGAGGTGAGACCACAACCATGCTCTACAATCAATATTTACATCAAACCAGCAACAACTTAACCTGACTAAATATATACATGATTCCAGACTACTACACCAACTCAATCATACATCCACATAATCATTCAATGAACCTCGCCTGTGATTGTACCCCCTCTCCCATCTGGGAGAGGGGGTACCTTTTGGCTCCACCCCCTTTAAGGAAACCAGCAGGAAGAGGTGAGGACTGACGTGACGACTGAAACTGCCACATTTACATAAGACAAACTAGATCAGCACTAAATACCAGGCCTTGCACAGTGATTCCCACTGACTGACACTGGGGTCTTCATTTTCCACAGGCAGGATGGCCGGTCCCCCTGTGCTTCCCAGGTCCCTCCCTGGAACACATGGCATAGAAAATGTTTCACATATTTGCTGATTCAATAAACCTGACCATTAACATGTGTGTGTGCCTCTAATTTACATAAACTGTTAATACCAAGACAAATGCTACCTTCAATTAATCATTGATGTCATGGAACCCTTGGTCTCCATGACATTGGTCAACCAGAGAAGCTTCAACTGGTGACGCTCATTCAACCATGGTGAAGGTCAACCTGCATCATCTGCTGTGCTCCTTAACAGGGGAATTAGCTCAAATGGTAGAGCGCTCGCTTAGCATGTGAGAGGTAGAGGGATCGATGCCCTCATTCTCCAGAATACTTTAACTTGTTCTGTTGATCAGAGGAGCTGCTGGGTGATGAATGCTGATGTTTGTCCACGGCTGTGATAAAGTGTCCCCTGTTACTGAGATGAGGATGAACACCTGCTCAGGTCAAAGCTGCAATGAAGTCAAGTCATCACCCTGTAAAGCACCAAATAACAAAAGTTACACTTTACAAGTAGAACAGGTCCAGTTCCACACTCTTTAAATGAATTTACACCCAACAATTCTTCATGAGCAAGCACATCCTAGCTTAGGCCCAACTTTTCTTGGCGCTCTCCCAGATGCTTGGGAGCTTCTGGGGGAGCGCTAGTTGGGCCTAAGCCAGGAGCTAAGCTAAGTTGGTCTGCACCAGCTAGTGAGGGTTGGCTAGCTCTTGCAGCTTTTGGTGCAGAGCCGCTGCAGGTCCAATTCAACATCGCTAAGCCTCACCTCCAACACAACAAGAAAACTACATGTAACACACTTATCAGTATCACTAAAGGAGGCAGAGGAGGAACAAAACATGTGGCACCCTGAGCAGGAGAGAGGAGGACAAGAGGGAGAAGCCATCGTTAGCTTAGCGTTTTTACAAGGCAGAAAGACTGTTGCTACCAGAATGATGGTCTTTTAAACTTCAGCCAAATAAAGCAAGTAGGTATTAATTTTTGGTGGGTAATTAGTCAACGAAATAAGGAATTAGCAGGGAGGATCACACTTTAGCTAACACAATGAAGCAAGGCTCTACGTTCAGCAACACAGAAAAAGGAGTTGAGGTCACATGCTTCCTGCAACCAAGGTCAAAAATCCAGGACGGACGAAGGGGAGGACGACAAAGACAAAGACACAAGAAACAGAGATAATAACCATAAACTCCATAACAACCATAACAAATATAACCATACAGAACAGATAGAACAAATATAACAAGAAAAGCATTAAAAGATATGTCACCTCTGGTCAAATACTCTGATTTGCATTTGTGTCTCTCAGCATTTTCATTTTCATGTTAAAGCCTCCAGAATGAGGGGAGGGGTCAGGGGCAGTTTTCAGTGTTGTCTGCAAACTGAATTACAGGAAACCTGAACTTCCACTGTCAATGTATCCAACTGATTCATCATTTTTTTTATCTATACATAGATAACTTGTAGTTATTGCCCACACACTCACACACACACACACACACACACACACACACACACACACACACACACACACACACACACACACACACACATTTTGTGAAACAACTCAGGAGACAATAGGTGTTTTACTTCGAGGGATTCATTCATGATAAATGAGCATGGAGGAGACCCAGTAATCATCAACACAAGCGTCACATGAGCAGGTCACCACCCACTTTTATTGATTGGTTCTTGTAAGAATCACTCCTAACGCCATCAGGATGTCATTTTTTGTCCTGCCCTGTCTCAACTGTTGGAGCACAACTACAGCCTGAACTCTGCCACGACCTTATCCCTCCCTAACAACCTCATACAGACCCACTATCTGGACTAGCCTGACCCCCCTGACCCTCAGTCACTCGTAGTGCCTCACACCGGAGGGAATAGCAGCATCTGTGAGGTCTGACTGTTGGGATGCACATCCATGTGATGGAAGAGCTGTTTTAAACAAGGAATCATTTGAACTCTTGACCTGTGTGGGCAGGTAAAGAGGGACGATTCCATCATGAACAATAATATTACTAAACAAATGGGTCTTTAGCTTCTTTCTGAAGGCGTCCTCAGCGTCCTCATGTCCAGTGGGAGAGCATTCCAGAGTCTAGGAGCTGCAACCTGGAAGGTTCACTCTCCTTCAGTGAGGCTGAATCCCTGTGGTCAGTGAGGATAAGGGACCCCACAGGTATCACTAAAGTGCTTTAGACTGCAAAGCACTCAGCTAATCAAGCTGGGATCAACTGCTGTGGTGATCAAGGTATCAACATATATAACAAACAAAGAAAACAAAGTTGAGGAAAAGCACACAAAGAAGAAACTATGAACATGAACAGAGCATCTTCTACGCCAGATGTCACACGGCTCAGTAGACCTCTGGTTTGACCCGCAGCAGGTCCAGTCTCCAGGGTGCCCCCATCATTCTGCTTTTCAGTTGCAGGACATGCAGCAGAATCCCATCGCTCCTCTGCAGAAGAACATGTGAGAGCATCTGCTTGCTCTTCTCTGGCTGGACGTAGGGGAGAGTCTGTTTGCTCTTCTCTGGCTGGACGTAGGGGAGAGTCTATTTGCTCTTCTTTGGCTGGACATAGGGGAGAGTCTGTTTGCTCTTCTCTGGCTGGACGTATGGGAGAGTCTGTTTGCTCCTCTCTGGCTGGACGTAGGGGAGAGTCTGCTTGCTCTTCTCTGGCTGGACATAGGGGAGAGTCTGTTTGCTCTTCTCTGGCTGGACGTATGGGAGAGTCTGTTTGCTCCTCTCTGGCTGGACGTAGGGGAGAGTCTGTTTGCTCCTTTCTGGCTGGACGTTGGGGAGAGTCTGTTTGCTCCTCTCTGGCTGGACGTAGGGGAGAGTCTGTTTGCTCTTCTCTGGCTGGACGTAGTGGAGAGTCTGTTTGCTCTTCTCTGGCTGGACGTCGGGGAGAGTCTGTTTGCTCTTCTCTGGCTGGACGTAGGGGAGTGTCTGTTTGCTCCTCTCTGGCTGGACATCGGGGAGAGTCTGTTTGCTCTTCTCTGGCTGGACGTAGGGGAGTGTCTGTTTGCTCCTCTCTGGCTGGACGTAGGGGAGAGTCTGTTTGCTCTTCTCTGGCTGGACGTAGTGGAGAGTCTGTTTGCTCTTCTCTGGCTGGACGTCGGGGAGAATCTGTTTGCTCTTCTCTGGCTGGACGTAGGGGAGAGTCTGTTTGCTCTCCTCTGGCTGGACGTAGGGGAGAGTCTGTTTGCTCCTCTCTGGCTGGACGTAGGGGAGAGTCTGTTTGCTCCTCTCTGGCTGGACGTGGGGGAGAGTCTGTTTGCTCTTCTCTGGCTGGACGTAGGGGAGAGTCTGTTTGCTCTTCTCTGGCTGGACGTAGGGTAGAGTCTGCTTGCTCTTCTCTGGCTGGACGTAGGGGAGAGTCTGCTTGCTCTTCTCTGGCTGAACGTAGGGTAGAGTCTGTTTGCTCTTCTCTGGCTGAACGTAGGGTAGAGTCTGTTTGCTCTTCTCTGGCTGGACGTAGGGTAGAGTCTTTTTGCTCCTCTCTGGCTGGACGTAGGGGAGAGTCTGTTTGCTCTTCTCTGGCTGGACGTAGGGGAGAGTCTGCTTGCTCTTCTCTGGCTGGACGTAGGGGAGAGTCTGCTTGCTCTTCTCTGGCTGGACGTAGGGGAGGGTCTGTTTGCTCTTCTCTGCCTGGACGTAGGGGAGAGTCTGTTTGCTCTTCAGAAGTTTGCTGGACCTTCGCTTGAAGGCCATGATTTTCCTCTTTCAAAAAGCTTTTTAAATCATGAAGATTTCCCAGGATTTCCCTATGAGCACTGCTCCTTTTCTTCTTTTGTGCTGTCACTGCACATAGAAGACTCTGAACTTCACCGTTCAGAATGCCAGTCTTTGTGTGGTCCTGGTCCTTCATTGATTCAAGGTGGGCCAACTCAGCAGTGAAGGTCTCTGTCTCCTGAGATGCAGTAGAAACTCGTCTCCTCAAACATCCATTTTCTGCCTCTCTCTCCTCACTCTGGGACCTCAGCTGTTCAAGAGTCGTGTTCTTCTCAGTGAGTTCTTCTCTCATTTTGTTCTTCTCTGCCTGGATGGAGTTGAGCTCACACTTGAGGTCACACTTCTCCTTGTAAACCATCTTCACCTCAAGCTGAAGATTGTGGACTTGTCTGTTCAGGTCTCTGATCTGAGCCTGGTTCTCCTCCCTCACAGATTCAAGGTTGCCCACCATGGCAGACATGTTCTCTACCAGCTGATATGCAATGATCTTCTCTTGTCCAAGACTAGAAACCTGTCCCCACAAATTCTGGTTTTCTGTCCATCTCTTGTCACACAGAGACTGAAGCTGATCAAGTGCACTTTTCTTCTCTGTCAGGTCTTCCTCAAGACATTTCATCTCCACCTGTTCTCTCTCCCTCAGAGACTGAACCTGGGTCAGCTCTTTTCTGAACTCATTGTTCTCTCCATCAACCTTCCTCCCCTCACGCTGAAGACTGTGGACTGTTGCGTTCAGGTCTTCTATCTGAGTCTGGTTCTTGTCCTGGACCGTTTTGAGGTTGGCCACCACAGCAGTGAGGTTCTGTAGCTCCTGGATTGCTCTTTTATTCTCATGTTCAAGAGTAGAAACTTGTTCCCTCAAATTCTGGTTTTCTGCTTGTGTGTTGTCACTCAGAGACTGAAGCTGCTCAAGTGCAGCTTTCTTCTCAGTCAGGTCCTCCTGCTCTGTCAGCCTGAGAGATGGAGGAGCAGGATCACATTGACCAGGATCATTCAGTGGATAAATACACCTCCTACTGAGATGCACCAGATCTCTGAATGCTCCAATGATACAATCCAATGGAGTCATAGCCTTCTGTCCTGGGTTGATCTGAAGATCTTGAGCCAGACTAAACCTCCCGGAACTGTCAAGTGTTTAAAGACCAAAACTGCCCCAGAAATGAGGAGTCTGGATTCTTTTCTAGAATGTGATGGCAATGACAGTCCTGCAGAGTGACATCACTGACATCACTGATGACTTCAGTCACGTGACTGGATGACTTCAGTCACGTGACTGGATGACTTCAGTCACGTGACTGGATGACTTCAGTCACGTGACTGGATGACTTCAGTCACGTGACTGGATGACTTCAGTCACGTGACTGGATGACTTCAGTCACGTGACTGGATGACTTCAGTCACGTGACTGGATGACAGTGTAGATTCCAATGTAGAGGTTGGGGAAATAGTCTCTGAGAATCCAGCTTGAAGCCACGCCCTCTTTGTTTTTCAAAAACCCAAACAGCGACCATCAGTCTCCCTCCAATCCTGTACTTGGTTCAATGTTGCTGTTCCATTTTGCAGCAGTAGGTGTCGCTGTGATACCAGGTTCAGTTCAAGATTCCCAACTCCAGCTCATGTTGGTGACCTCAGTGGCAGGTAAAATGGCGCTTCAGTGGATCATGTGATCAACTCATGTCTGTCCTCACTGCTCCACAGGTCTGTCAGATGTTCTGTAAAATAGTTGGACCCAGCAGAGCTGCTAGATTAGGAGTTGATGGAGTCGTTGCAGATACCAGGGTCCAAAGTCCAGCTTGAACCTGGTTGGTGCAGTTCTTTGTCAAGCTAGCAGCCATTCTTGTCACTGCCAAGCTAAAGTGACTTCTGTCAACAAAGGTCAACATACAAAAGGATATTTCTACTGGCAGTTCAAGATTTTGATCAAACTCCTTTTTCAGAGCTGGAACCTTCCTCTTGGGTCAGCTTTCTGTTCCCATCTTTATGGTAACGGTCAGTTTTGACCCACGTCTTCAATCAGCTGTCAAATAAACTAAAACAATTTTCTATCCTCCAAGTTGTTTCCATCTCTTGGTGACCTTGTCAGGCTTCCTTATCCATGGAAATACTGATTGATTGATTGATTGATTGATTGATTGATTGTGTGTGTTTAGATTCATGTGTGACACTTGTGTGTGTTCTCTGCAGAGATGTTTCCTGCAGTTGAAGCACAATCCATTTGTCCTGCTGTCCTGACTGCTTGGGCAGACCTGACACCTCTTTCATCTGGAACCAGATCCTGAGTGGGGTTGTGGCTGTGGCTGTTCTGGTTGGTGTTGAGGCAGGGCTGCTGAGGAGGACGCTGTTGCACTCTTGGTGGATGTGGGTCCACAACACAAATGCATTCTATGCAGACACATCAAGGATGGTCTTTGTTTGTTATGTTGTTGTGCAGGTCGATGGGAGAACAAGGCTGATGAGAGTCCCAGAAGCTCCCATGACTGGGAGAGGAGCTGCTGGCAGTGTTGCTGACAGTGCACTTCTGACATCAGGTTTGGCTCTGATTGTTGCTTTGTCATCTTATTTTGATAACTGGGTCTAAACCAATCCTAATGATTTTATAATTCAGTGAAAAACATTTTTTCTTTTATTTTTTTTTAACTAGAGGTTCCTGACTAAGTCAGAAATCCTTGATACAATAAACAAATTGATGTGGTTCTTTGATGCATTTAAATCCTAAAACAGGTCCCACAGGAGGAAGGTTAAATCATGTGACCATCATCATAACAGCTGTTGACCTTGTTTAACTAGTTGGTGGTGCTAAATATCACCAGCTTGCTAACGTTAACTAGCTAACGTAGCCAGCTAGCTAATATTATTTTCTAACTTCAGGCCTAAATTTTGGATTGACTGTTAAAATTGTTCACCTCACCTTTGTAACACCAGGTTTTGTCTTGATGATGTCATTGTAACTGCCTTTCTGATTCTAAAATATAAATGCATCCAAAATAAAAATGTCAAACTGCCCCTCCATGGAAACATCATATTTAATATACTGCAATATTCTTTTCCAGTGTACTACACTATATTTTTGTTTTATCAGAGAGACTTTAATGTCTGTCTTTGATCTCTGAACTCTGACTCTGATGTCATTGGTGATAAACATTGTTCATGTTCATCATGTTCATCATTGCTCAAACATGTTCATCATTGGTGAACATTTTCCAAAGTTGCTCTCACTTTCTTTCCAACACCTGGAATGATTTCCTCCAAACCAAAAGAAACTGGTGAAAAAAACAACAACAAAAACTCCTGGAGAATCAAACGCCACCCTCTGCTCCAACTGGACTTGGGACTTCAAATGACCTCCATTCAAAGCCTGCCTGCATCCCCATTCACTGACTGTTGTGTTGTGGGTCTCCTGGACAAACATGGCAGGATCCTCTTGATCTCCAGGAGTTTAAAAGAGCAGCTCTTTTAAAATGGGTTCTGGCTCCGTTCAGGTTTAGAGAGCTGAGACTAAAATCACACATGAATAAAAGAGGGAACCCTAGAAAACAAGTCAGCGTGAAAGAGGACCAGATTTTAAAACTCCTCATCATTTCCACCTCCAGGAGTGAAGCCTCCCGGGACCCAAGAGGCTCCAGCTGGCAGAGCTCTCACCTGCGTCTGCTGTGGAGGGTCAATCTGTCCGTCCACATTCAGATCATTGATGCAACGACTCTGCTAGGATCATCAAACTACTCAGGATGAAACAGACCAATGTTGACATTAAGTAGCAACTCAGCAGCTGATCAACAGAGTCCTCAGCACCAGTAGAGCCTGGTCCTGGTCCCTGGGGGGCTCCAACCACCAGCCTCTCGGTTAACAGCCGAGCGCCACAGAGACTCTGAGTCTGTGAGGTTTGTGTCTTTCTGGTTCCACTTTTCCTGCCTCTGCTGTCTTTTTTCAGGTCTTCTTGATGGTCCGGCTTCTTCTACCTCATCAAGGGAGTGAGCAAAAGAAATTTACAATCCATACCAGGCAGAACACCAACAAAACACTTCTTTCTTCACAGTTTCAACATTTGTGATAAATTTCCACCCAACAAACAAACAACTTAACAGACAACATTCACCTATAACGTTTTATATATTTATTAAACAATAAAAGACAACTGATTATGAAAAATATTATGAAAGGACAGCTCTGACATCATCAAAATAACCTCAAAACTGTCACTGACACAAAGAGTAAAATAATCAAGAACCATTAATTTATTCAAAACAAAAACAGAGTTGAAGATGAAAGAACACACAACATAATTTTAACTGAAGAGAAACAAAAAACATTCCTCTTTTCTGCCTCCACCTCTACCACCTTCTCTTCATTCTTCTAGTATTTATAAACATGCAATATTCTTTTCAAATATATTTCTCTATATTTTGGTTTTCTAAGAGAGGCTTTGATGTCTGCTTTGATGTCTAAACTCTGACTCTGATGTCATTGGTGCTGACTGAATTCTACCCCCTGACAGACTGGGAAGGCTCCTATTGGTGATGTCATCATAAATATATGAAGGTCTTGTTTCAGTGTCAGGAACCAATCAGAGCAGCCTCCTCCTGACTAAACAACTCTACTCATCAAGCCCCTGACCCCAGACTCTTCTTGGTGAATTGATCAGAGATCAGATTAGTAGAGAAGCAGTGACACAATGGGAAACGTCCTCATTCCCTGAACGCAGCTTCATCAAACAGAGCAATGCTAACTGTTCACCTGCAGTAGTGATGTCATCAGGACAGGAAGTTGATTGATTGTTGTTGTAATTCTTTATAATCAGGCTGCACTAACAAGTGGTTGAAGACTCTGCAGCTGGTCCAGAATGCAGCTGCAAGCGAACTGACAGGAACTAGGAAGAGCGACCACATCACCCAAGTCTTAGCTTTGCTGCACTGGCCTCCAGTAAAATCCAGAGTAGTGTTTAAAATCCTCCTCCCTTTGAAGCTCTTCAAGAACAGTTCTGACACAAAACAAACTGAAGGTGTGTTCTTGTATTATTATTTTGAACGATTGCAGGGATTTGTTTTTGCAGCATCAAAATGTGATCCAGTTTTGGCGCACACCGCTCATTAGCTCCCAAAACACCGGTTGAACTGAAAAGTCACGTGGAATCTCATGTCTTTTGGAGGGTGGGGAAATGTTCATTCCTCCTAGTTGGAGGCACCTGGGCCCATATTTGGTTCATCATTGTGTTGTTGTTTTTTTTGTTAAATACATTCATTATTTGGCTTTCAACCTGCATCTCCCACACTTTTGTTACAGCTTCAATGTCATGCTTTGACAAATGGTTTCTCCCCAGTGTGCGTTCTTAAGTGTCTTTTCCAATTTCCCTTGACTGAGAATCTTTTACCACAAACTGAGCAGGGGAAAGGTTTTTCCCCAGTGTGCGTTCTCATGTGTTTTGTCAGATTTCCCTTTTCTGACCATTTTTTGCCACAAACTGTGCAGGTTAAGGGTTTCTCCCCAGTGTGCATTCTCATGTGTTTTGTCAGGTGTCGCTTTTCTGAGAATCTTTTGCCACAAACGGGGCAGGGGAGTGGTTTCTCCCCAGTGTGCGTGCTCATATGTGATTTCAGATGTCCCTGAACAGAGAATGTTTTGCCACAAATGGAGCAGGGGAATGGTCTCTCTCCTGTGTGTGTTCTCATGTGGTTTTTCAGATATCCATTTTCTGGAAAGTTTGTGCCACACACTGAGCAAGGGAATGGTTTCTCCCCAGTATGTGTTATCATGTGTCTTTTCAGATGTCTCTTTTCTAAGAATCTTGTGCCACAAACTGAGCAGAGGAATGGTTTCTCCCCAGTGTGTGTTCTCATGTGGTTTTTCAGATATCCATTTTCTGAAAATCGTGTGCCACAAATTGAGCAGGGGAATGGTTTCTCCCCAGTGTGTGTTCTCATGTGTCTTTTCAGATGTCTCTTGTCTGAGAATCTTGTGCCACAAACTGAGCAGGGGAATGGTTTCTCTCCGGTATGTGTTCTCGTGTGTGGTCAAATATCCCTTTGAGAATCTTTTGCCACAAACTGAGCAATGGAATGGTTTCTCCCCAGTGTGTATTCTCATGTGTTTATCCAAACACTTTCTGTTACTAAAACCTTTACTGCATGTTGAGCACCTAAAGGGACGCTCATCCTCACTGACTTCAGTCTCAGCTTCAGAAGAGTCTGACATCTGGTCTTCAGTCTGGGGTTGTACAAGTGGATCTGGATCTACCTTGCTGGCTGGTTCTGGTTCTGGTCCTCCACTCTCTTCTCCATCAGCTTCTGTTTTCAGAGGATGAATTGGGCTTCTGCTCAGAGACTCTTCTTTCAAGTTCTCCTCAGTTAGACTCTGATGAAGCTGTGGGAACTGAGTTTTCTCTTCGTCCCCTTCACTCTTCACAGGGACCAGAGTGAAGGGGAACGTGGTGATATCAGCCTCCTCCTGCCCTTGAAGCTGCCCTCCCTCCTCACTGGTCCAGAGCTCCTCCCACTCCTCTTTAATGTGGGGGGGCTCTGGGTCCTGCAGCTCAGGGGGAACCTCTTCTTTAATCACCAGCAGCTGCTCCACATCTGCAGGACACAAACAGCAACATCAGAAATCTCTTCATTTGACTCTGAAACAGCGGAGCAACAGACAGAAACAGAAATCAACTCAATGAAAAGAGACATCCTGCTACTGACGACCAGTCAGCAAACTGGGAACAGAAACGCTGGCTTCAGATGCTTGGATCAATGTTGTGTCACCCAGGTCAAAGGTCATAGTTCCCATCATATCTGCCAGTTGATTAATCAGTTAATTTCTATAATGAGACCCTGCAGGAGAATGAGAGTTACAGTGCTGTACAAAAGTATTTGCCCACTAACCAATTTCTGACATTTCTTGCACATTTGTCAGGCTCATCCATTTCAGATCCAGCAAACCTAAATATTTTACAAAGATAAAACACAAGAAAACACAAAATGCAGTTTTTGGTGCCAATGACATTTAATAAGGTAAAAAACATCTGAGCCTCCGAAGGCCCATGTGAATAAGTGATTGCCCCCCTGACCCTAACAGCTGGTTGAACCACCTTTTGCAGCAATAACTGCAGTCAAGCGTGAGCGATAAGAGGCGATGAGTCTTTCACATCGCTGTGGTGGGATTTTGGCCCACTCTTCTGTGCAAAATTGTTTAAGATCAATCAGATTGGATGGTTTTCGGGCATGAACAGCCTTTTTAAGGTCCTGCTACAGCATCTCAATAGGGTTCAGGTCAGGACTTTGACGAGGCCACACCAAAACCCTCATTTTGTTCTTTTTTAGTCTTTTGAGATGTGGACTTGCTGGTGTGCTTCAGATCGTTGTCTTGCTGCAGAACCCAGGTACGCTTCAGCTGGAGGTCTTGAACTGATGGCCCAACATTCTTTGCCAGGATTTCTTGATAGCGAGCAGAATTCATGGTTATTCCACAGCTGAGTCAATGCCTATGATATCATTTTACTCTTAATTTGGTGAACTTTCTAAACCTCTAATACTGTAATATTGTAGTAGTAACAGTGTGATGGCCTGAAGTGGAAACTCTTCTCATTGTTCTGTACTGTTGATGAATGGTTGATGGTCTTCAAGGTTCCTGTTCATGTTGGAGCACTGGAGGTCTGAACCAGTGAGACACTCAAAGAGCTGCATGAGTGACGTCACTTCAAGCTGGCAGAACGACTCCAGCCAGGGTCCTGCTGAGTGTTGTGATGCTCCGTGTTTAGCTGTCAAGCTAGCAGCTCTGGACTCACTGATCTGGACTGAAACTGCATTGAAATGAAACAACAGAGCTTCACTGGTGTCTGCAGGAGGTTTGCCTTTGGATTTTGTCCCCTAAAGCTGCTGTAACATTGGTTCATTCTGACGGGACTCATTTGGATATCATGTGACTTGCTGCAGGAGACAGAGAGACTGCTGACACGCGTGTGTGTGTGTGTGTGTGTGTGTGTGTGTGTGTTTGTGTGTGTGTGTGTGCTGACTGTTTTGATGTTGAGGTGTTAATTGTCATGTTTTATGCATTTCTTTGGAGGTTTTAAATTAAATCAGTAACAACAGGAAATAAAACAATTGTTTTAGGTCGACTTTGTTTCCTGAGCTCCTAAAACTTCCCTTTATGTTGGTAACAATGCAGCAGGAGCCTGGTTCACATTCTGGTCCACAAGTTAGCAGCAGTTGGTGATCCAGTGTGAACGTCATTCAGGCGAGGTGTTGTTGTGGTTCAGTTCAATGGTAACACGCTGCTACTGATTGTTAAGGCAGGGCTTCTTAACAGGACCGAGGAATGAGGGGCCCAGCAGGTCCCTGGGGGACTCACCTGCTCTGTCCAGCCTGACTCAGGGCTTCAGCACAGCATCGAGCAGCAACCTCTGCCGGCGGTTCTCCCGCTCGTACTCCGCCACAGTTTCCTCCAGCAGAGCCACGATCTGCTCCGCGGCCGCCGCCAGCCGCTCGGTGAGCAGCGCTCTCAGCACCGGGACTCCAGCCGCTGAGTCTCCTTCTCCCAGCTGCAGCAGGAAGTCTTCAGCGGCGGCGAGGATCCGCTCCTGGACCGACACCCGCAGCAGCTGCGCGGCGCACATGTTGAGGTTCTACCGGCGCCACTCAGCCTTCAGGAGACAAAGACCGAGGCCGGGGGTTCACGGACTTCTCCTTCTTTCCTTGTTGTGTTCAAAGCTTCCCGCGTCTTCTTGTCGTTTTGTGAAGCGCGTATTGATGACGTATGTGTTGACGTCCAAAGCCTCTTCAGCCAGCAGTGACCACGTGACTGATTCAGGACCTGCTTCTCCGGCTTGGCGTGAGATTCTAAATGTAAAGCAGTGAAACGCCGTGGTTTCCTCCCGCTGGTTCGCGCGTCTGTTGGAGCTCCACGGCAGGAGAAATCGCTTCAAGAAACCCAACAGACTTGATTTGAAAATGTTGGTAAAACTTTTTTTTAATAAAAATTGTAAAATCAAAGCGTCCTCATTCCCATCACTTTCACTGAGACTTTCACATCATGGTCCCATTGTTCAAAGACATGGAACGATCCAGTATGAACACAAAGACTTCAATGATCTCATTGTGTTCACGGGTCATCAAATCAGTGTCAGTTCAGTCTGTCAAGCCTGCAGGGAAGTTTACAGTCCAGCAGGTGTCAGTATTCAGTGACAGTAACACAGTGTCATGGCGTCCACAGGCTTTATGACGCCTCATCCACCCTTCACTCCTGTCTCGTCCTTGTGTGCTCACTCCAGCCCGTTGATCCACAGTTCCTGCCACAGCCTCTACCTTGTTAATGCAGCCGTGCCTGTCTTGTGTTCTTCGGCCTCTGAGAGTTTTTGAAAGTTTTATCTGATAGTCTAGATTTAGTGGATACGTTTGCAGCCGTTTGGTTTCTCTGCTCGGAGTACAAGAACATCAACGTCCCTTGCCGTGAACCCTGCTTCTGTCCTGTGTCTGAGCCTGGTCCTGTCAATCACAATGATCCAATTTTTGGAACTGACCATATCTTTCTTTCAAAAACAAAAGAAATCAAGAGAGCGATTCCTCAGTGATGGCATGAAAAGATCTTCCTCACAAACGTGGACGATACAAAGCTCTCTTCCTCTTCATCTCCAATTATTTGACCAAATTTGGCCGTCAAACTGGAGAGAAAACTCAGCCCTGTTGAACTCTGGCAGCTTTCCATTTACAAATAACACGTGTCCACGTGACAAAGTGTGTGAGCAGGAAGGAAGGGAGGAGGGGGGCTGAGAAAATAACAGCAGATCCCTGGATGGAGACCCCGTGCTCTTCTCTCCACCTCTCTTCCTCCCTGCTCTCTCCACCCCTCTTGAACAACACTGCAGGTGAACAGTTAGCATTGCTCTGTTTGATGAAGCTGCGTTCAGGAATGAGGAAGTTTCCCTTTGTGTCACTGCTTCTCTACTAATCTGATCTCTGATCAGTTCACCAAGAAGAGTCTGGGGTCAGGGGCTTGATGAGTAGAGCTGTTTAGTCAGGAGGGGGCTGCTCTGATTGGTTCCTGACACTGACACAAGGCCAAAGCTCAAGTACACAGGCTCACATATTGAAGTATTGTCAGTCTTCCCACTTCAAGTATTTTCTACTCTGCACACCAAGTTACCTCTTATGTTAAGTTTCTAGCTGAGAGTTATGCAGGACACTTGGATGGAAACATAACCTTTTTCTTTAATCAGCACAACAATGTGGGCGTGTCGTGAATCAACACCATAACAGTAACGAGGAATGAACGCAGCAGCCATCTTGGAATCACCAGGTTTACAAGGCTTCCACTCTGTGAGAGCAACCCCTCAATGCAGGAGAAGAAGCCGGACCATCAAGAAGACCTGAAAGAAGACAGCAGAGGCAGGAAGAGGAACCAGAGACACACAAACAGACACAACACTGCCACCTTCTGATCTGATGACATCAGAGTTGAATGTGTGGACTGATTTGGAGGCCAAGCCTCACAATAAAAGCAGCATTTTCATGGGAATGTGTTCCATCCAGGGCTGCACGGTGGTGCAGTGGTCAGCACTGTCTCCTCACAGCAAGAAGGTTCCTGGTTCCAGTCCCGGCTCCAGCACAGGATCTCTCTGTGTGAGTCTCCATGTTCTCCTGTTCCTGTGTGGGTTCTCTCTGGTACTCCAGCTTCCTCCACAGTCCAAAGACATCAAGAGGGACCAGGTTAATCCAGACTCTAAATTGACTGTAGGTGTGACTGTGAGAGCGAATGGTTGTCTGTCTCTATGTGTTGGACCTGTGATGGACTGGTGACCTGTCCAGGGTGAACCCTGCCTCTCGCCTGAAGATACTGGCATAGGCTCCAGCCCCCCCCCCCCCCCCCCGCGACCCTTAACATAAGGAATAAGCAGAAGACAATGGATGGATGGGATGGACATCAGGCAGCTGGTGTGTTGGTGGATCTGTGGATCCTGCTGGAAGAAGCAGGGTGGAGCTCTGAATGGTTCCTGTCTCAAAGAGCTTCTCTGTGCAGCTCCCATCAGCTCCTAAAAACAGGAAACCAGCACATTCACTGTTGAACAGTGGCATTAAAATGATGCCAGTGCTGGTTGTCTCTGTCTAAGGGTTGTGAGGGCATCCAGCTGCAGCCAGGAGACAAACAGGGATGCTGCTTGAGGACATCATCCAGGAGGCTGTCCATGGGGTGGAGCTGGGGTCTCAGACTGGGGACATTGGACAAGAACTTCTCAGAGGAAACTCATCATGGTGGCTCAGTGAAGAAAACTAGACCTGAGCTGCCTGCTGGAACCTAGCAGGTGAAAGGACAGAGCTCCACCTCTTTGGAGACACCACCACTGTGGGCTCATGTTGGCAAAAGAAGTGGGTCAGTATTTGACACACACACACTCACACACACACACACACACACACACACACACACACACACACACACACACACATGCATGTTCTTACACACAGAGACTTTTCCTCTGTTTTTGTTTTTTACTGGTTTTGAACCAGGAAGTGGTTTCTGTTGGTTTGGTTTGCTTGACTGGTTGTTGTTTGTTGCCCTTCCAAATCCATATTTTGGGTTCTGGCTTGTTCTGCTTTTCATTTTGTGTTTGTATTAAAGTTCTGTTGATGAAAAAGAGACTTTTTTACCTTTTATTGAAGTAAATATGTGAGGGTCTAAACTGACCCATAACACCATGGATGTTCCAATAGTTAATGATATTAAAATGAATACTAAATCAAACCAGTCCATGTCAGAGATGTGTTCTAACACCCTCAGTAACGGTCAGGAAACACAACAACCTTTGGTTTATTTCTAGGATTTTCTTGAGGTTCATTTTACCATTTTTTTAACTGAAATCGAGGGTTTAGTGACTAAAAAAAGGTCCAGAGGCCCACAACTAAATATTCAAACCAATATTTCCATGGATAAGGAAGCCTAACAAGGTCACCAAGAGATGGAAACAACTTGGAGGATAGAAAATTGTTTTAGTTTATTTGACAGCTGATTGAAGACGTGGGTCAAAACTGACCGTTACCATAGAGATGGGAACAGAAAGCTGAAACAAGAGGAAGGTTCCAGCTCTGAAAAAGGAGTTTGATCAAAATCTTGAACTGCCAGTAGAAATATCCTTTTGTATGTTGACCTTTGTTGACAGAAGTCACTTTAGCTTGGCAGTGAAAAGAATGGCTGCTAGCTTGACAAAGAACTGCACAAACCAGGTTCAAGCTGGACTTTGGACCCTGGTATCTGCAACGACTCCATCAACTCCTAATCTAGCAGATCTGCTGGGTCCAACTATTTTACAGAACATTTGACAGACCTGTGGAGCAGTGAGGACACACATGAGTTGATCACATGATCCACTGAAGCACCATTTTACCTGCCACTGAGGTCACCAACATGAGCTGGAGTTGGGACTCTTGAACTGAACCCGGTATCACAGCGACACCTACTGCTGCAAAATGGAACAGCAACACTGAACCCAAGTACAGGATTGGAGGGAGACTGATGGTCGCTGTTTGGGTTTTTGAAGAACAAGGAGGGCGTGGGTTCAAGCTGGATTCTCAGAGACTATTTCCCCAACCTCTACATTGGTATCTACACTGTCCTTCAGTCATGTGACTGAAGTCATCCAGTCATGTCAGTGATGTCACTCTGCAGGACTGTCATTGCCTTCTCATTCTAGAAAAGAATCCAGACTCCACATTTATGGGGCAGTTTTGGTCTTTAAAGACTTGACAGTTCCAGGAGATTTAGTCTGGCTCAAGATCTTCAGATCAACCCAGGACAGAAGGCTATGACTCCATTGGATTGTATAGTTGGAGCATTCAGAGATCTGGTGGATCTCAGTAGGAGCTGGATTTATCCACTGAATGATCCTGGTCAATGTGATCCTGCTCCTCCATCTCTAAGGCTGACAGAGCAGGAGGACCTGACTGAGAAGAAAGCTGCACTTGAGCAGCTTCAGTCTCTGTGTGACAACACACAGGCAGAAAACCAGAATTTGAGGGAACAAGTTTCTACTCTTGAACATGAGAATAAAAGAGCAATCCAGGAGCTCCAGAACCTCACTGCTGTGGTGGCCAACCTCAAAACGGTCCAGGACAAGAACCAGACTCAGATAGAAGATCTGAACGCAACAGTCCACAGTCTTCAGTGTGAGGGGAGGAAGGTTGATGGAGAGAACAATGAGCTCAGAAAAGAGCTGACCCAGGTTCAGTCTCTGAGGGAGAGTGAACAGGTGGAGATGAAATGTCTTGAGGAAGACCTGACTGAGAAGAAAAGTGCACTTGATCAGCTTCAGTCTCTGTGTGACAAGAGATGGACAGAAAACCAGAATTTGTGGGGACAGGTTTCTAGTCTTGGACAAGAGAAGATTATTGCATATCAGCTGGTAGAGAACATGTCTGCCATGGTGGGCAACCTTGAATCTGTGAGGGAGGAGAACCAGACTCAGATCAGAGACCTGAACACACAAGTCCACAATCTTCAGCTTGAGGTGAAGATGGTTTACAAGGAGAAGTGTGACCTTAAGTGTGAGCTCAACTCCATCCAGGCAGAGAAGAACAAAATGAGAGAAGAACTCACTGAGAAGAAGACGACTCTTGAACAGCTGAGGTCCCAGAGTGAGGAGAGAGAGGCAGAAAATGGATGTTTGAGGAGACGAGTTTCTACTGCATCTCAGGAGACAGAGACCTTCACTGCAGAGTTGGCCCACCTTGAATCAAGGAAGGACCAGGACCCCACAAAGAGTGACAGTCTGAACGGTGAAGTTCAGAGTCTTCTATGTGCAGTGAGAACAAAAGAAGAAAAGGAACAGTGCTCATTGGGAAATCCTGCGAAATCTTCATGATTTAAAAATCTGTTTGAAAGAGGAAAATCATGACCTTCAAGCGAAGGTCCAGCAAACTTCTGAAGAGCAAACAGACACTCCCCTACGTCCAGCCAGAGAAGAGCAAGCAGACTCTCCCCTACGTCCAGCCAGAGAAGAGCAAGCAGACTCTCCACTACGTCCAGCCAGAGAAGAGCAAGCAGACTCTCCCCTACGTCCAGCCAGAGAAGAGCAAGCAGACTCTCCCCTACGTCCAGCCAGAGAAGAGCAAGCAGACTCTCCCATACGTCCAGCCAGAGAAGAGCAAACAGACTCTCCCCTACGTCCAGCCAGAGAAGAGCAAACAGACTCTCCCCTACGTCCAGCCAGAGAAGAGCAAACAGACTCTCCCCTACGTCCAGCCAGAGAAGAGCAAGCAGACGCTCTCATATGTTCTTCTGCAGAGAAGCGACGGGATTCTGCTGCATGTCCTGCGACTGAAAAGCAGAATGATGGGGGCACCCTGGAGACTGGACCTGCTGCGGGTCAAACCAGAGGTCTACTGAGCTGTGTGACATCTGGTGTAGAAGATGCTCTGTTTATGTTCATAGTTTTTTCTTTGTGTGCTTTTCCTCAACTTTGTTTTCTTTGTTTGTTATATATGATGATACCTTGATCACCACAGCAGTTGATCCCAGCTTGATTAGCTGAGTGCTTTGCAGTCTAAAGCACTTTAGTGACACCTGTGGGGTCCCTTATCCTCCCTGACCACAGGGATTCAGCCTCACTGAAGGAGAGTGAACCTTCCAGGTTGCAACTCTGGAACGGTCTCCCACTGGACATGAGGACGCTGTGGACACCTTTCGAAAGAAGCTTAAGACCCATTTGTTTAGTAATATTATTGTTCATGATGGAATCGTCCCTCTGTACCGGCCCACACAGGTCAAGAGGTCAAATGATTCCCTGTTTAAAACAGCTCTTCATCACATGGATGTCCATCCCAACAGTCAGAGCTCACAGACACTCCTATTCCCTCCAGTGTGAGGCACTACGAGTGACTGATGAGGGTCAGGGGGGTCAGGCTAGTCCAGATAGTGGGTCTGTATGAGGTTGTTAGGGAGGGATAAGGTAGTGGCAGAGTTCAGGCTGTAGTTGTGCTCCAACAGTTGAGACAGGGCAGGACAAAAAATGACCTCCTGATGGCGTTAGGAGTGATTCTTACAAGAACCAATCAATAAAAGTGGGTGGTGACCTGCTCATGTGACGCTTGTGTTGATGATTACTGGGTCTCCTCCATGCTCATTTATCATGAATGAATCCCTCTGAGTAAAACACCTGATGTCTCCTGAGTTGTTTCACAAAATGTGTGTGTTTGTGTGTGTGTGTGTGTGTGTATGTGTGTGTGTGGGCAATATGTGTTATGGTTGTTATGGAGTTTAAGGTTATTATCTCTGTTTCTTGTGTCTTTGTCTTTGTCTTTGTCGTCCTCCCCTTCGTCCGTCCTGGATTTTTGACCTTGGTTGCAGGAAGCCTGTGACCTCAACTCCTTTTTCTGTGTTGCTGAACGTAGAGCCGTGCTTCATTGTGCTAGCTAAAGTGTGATCCTCCCTGCTAATTCCTTATTTCGTTGACTAATTACCCACCAAAAATTAATACCTAAATGCTTTATTTGGCTGAAGTTTAAAAGACCATCATTCTTGTAGCAACAGTCTTTCTGCCTTGTAAACACGCTAAGCTAATGATGGCTTCTCCCTCTTGTTCTCCTCTCTCCTGCTCAGAGTGCCACATGTTTTGTTCCTCCTCTGCCTCCTTTAGTGATACTGATAAGTGTGTTAAATGTAGTTTTCTTGTTGTGTTGGAGGTGAGGCTTAGCGATGTTGCATTGGACCTGCAGCGGCTCTGCACCAAAAGCTGCAAGAGCTAGCCAGCCCTCACTAGCTGGTGCGGACCACCTTAGCTTTGCTCCTAGCTTAGGCCCAACTAGCGCTCCCCCAGCAGCTCCCAAGCATCTGGGAGAGCGCCAAGAAAAGTTGGGCCTAAGCTAGGATGTGCTTGCTCATGAAGAATAGTTGGGTGTAAATTCATTTAAGGAGTGTTGAACTGGACCTGTTCTACTTGTAAAGTGTAACTTTTGTTATTTGGTGCTTTACAGTGTGATGACTTGACTTCATTGCAGCTTTGACCTGAGGAGGTGTTCATCGTCATCTCAGTAACAGGGGGACACTTTATCACAGCAGTGGACAAACATCAGCATTCATCACCCAGCAGCTCCTCTGATCAACAGAACAAGCTAAAGTATTCTGGAGAATGAGGGCATCGATCCCTCTACCTCTCACATGCTAAGTTAGTGCTCTACCATTTGAGCTAATTCCCCTGTAAAGAAGCACAGCAGATAATGCAGGTTGACCTTCATCATGGTTGAATGAGCGTCACCAGTTGAAGCTTCTCTGGTTGACCAATGTAATAGAGACCAAGGGTTCCATGACATAAATGATTAATTGAAGGTAGCATTTGTCTTGGTATTAACAGTTTATGTAAATTAGAGGCACACACACATGTTAATGGTGAGGTTTATTGAATCAGCAAACATGTGAAACATTTTCTCTGCCATGTGTTCCAGGGAGGGACCTGGGAAGCACAGGGGGACCGGCCATCCTGCCTGTGGAAAATGAAGACCCCAGTGTCAGTCAGTGGTAATCACTGTGCAAGGCCTGGTATTTTGTGTTGATCAAGTTTGTCTCATGTAAATGTGGCAGTTTCAGTCGTCACGGTCAGTCCTCACCTCTTCCTGGTGGTTTCCTTAAAGGGGGTGGAGCCAAAAGGGGAGAGAAGCCCAAGGAATCTCCTTAAAAGCTGTAGGTGCAAACCTTTGCTCCCTGATGGGGGAGGGGGTACAATCACAGGCGAGGTTCATTGAATGATAATGCATGTGGATGTATTATTGATTTGGTGTCGTAGTCTGGAATCATGTATATATTTAGTCAGGTTAAGTTGTTGAGATGGTGCTGGTTTGATGTAAATATTGATTGTCGAGAATGGTTGTGGTCTCACCTCCACTCTATGGGCCATCCATCGTCATCTTCTGCTTATTCCTTACTAGTAAGGGTCGCGGGGGGGCTGGAGCCTATCCCAGCATCTACAGGCGAGAGGTGGTGTTCACCCTGGACAGGTCGCCAGTCCATCGCAGGGCCAACACACAGAGACGAACAACCATTCACACTCACACCTACGGTCATTTTAGAGTATCAATCAGCCTCGTCCCCAAATTGCATGTCTTTGGACTGTGGGAGGAAGCTGGAGTATCAGAGAGGACGCACGCAGGCACGGGGAGAACATGGAGACTCCACACAGAAAGATCCCGCGCCCGAGCCAGGACTCGAACCCGGAACCTTCTTGCTGTGAGGGCACAGTGCTGACCACTGCACCACCGTGCAGCCCCGCTATGGGCTAGTCTGTCTAATTTCCTGCAGCCAGGAGGGAATTAAAGGCAGTCAGGGGTTTTTAATTTAAGTTGATGGTGTCTCATGCAATCTCTTTCAATACTCCAGTGGTGGTTTAAGTGAAGAAAAACATGGGTTAGTCAGTAGGACTGTGTGTGTGTGTGTGTGTGTGTGTGTGTGTGTGTGTGTGTGTGTGTTTGTGTGTGTGTTTGTGTGTGTTTCCATGCAGACTTTCCCTTGTGACAACCGATTTGATTTGGAAACCATCTCATCTAAATCTCCTCTCCAAAAACCCTCTTCTTCAACTTTGTACCCAAGTTGTCTCCTCATCAGGCACCACAGTATCCAGTAGGTTCAGTTAAAACAGTCATCAGTGATTAATGTTCATGTTCAATGATGAGGTTTGGATTTATTCTTCCAGAATCATCTGAACAAACCCTCCTCAACACTGTGAAGCCTTCATCTGACAGGAGGAGTTTCTTCTCCCAGTGATTCCACTGACAGTGAAAAGCTTCGTTCATCAGACTGGTCTGATAGGATCAACTACTGGTTGCTCTGGAGTGGAAACAGCAACCTGTCAGGAAACATTAGTCAGATCAAAGCCAAGATTAAAGCAAGAGCCTCCAGATCAAAGTCAGAATTGATGATGATGTCATCAGGGGGCTTTGATAGTATATTTATTTGTACCTAGAATTCTGTCTTTGATCTCAGGAGGACATGAAAGAAAAACAATGGAGGAAAGTAGAGGAGAACATTCAGCTTCATTAGAAACACTTGAACTGTTGAACAGTAGAATTTGTTTGAAACAGTTTACAACACTGAGTGACAGGATTGAAGAGGGGAGATTTTGGTATTTTCAGTTTAATTCTAACTTTAAACTGGGCATGAACATTTTTAGTCGTTCATATTCTAACATACAGAGGAAGTCATGACATTCCCTTTTTTTTTAACCTGTCCTGTTCAGGAAATGGAAATTTAGCTGCTATGGTGAATCAGAAAAACCTTTTGAAGTCTACTTTTGCTTCAGTCAGAAAGTAGACTGTTGTTAACTCTCACAATGGTTGGTGATTGTGGAGGAAGAAAGAATCCTTATGAACCTCTTTTTAACAGACACACATTTCTAAGGTTAATTTTATTTTGTTCTTTTAGCAGAGGATGGTTTCGATCCATCGACCTCTGGGTTATGGGCCCAGCACGCTTCCGCTGCGCCACTCTGCTCTACCATTGACTGAACAGTCCTTGTTGTAGAAGAGCATTCTCTGTCTTTGTCTCTGCCCTGCTCTCCTGCTCTCTTTCCCCTCATTTAGTCCTTGACATGATCCATGCTCTACAGCTCTGTGGGTGGAATGAAGACCTGCGTCTGCTCTGCCCGTGCCGTCCTTCGTCTAAACCTAAATTGTTTGACCCACCTTTATAATGATCGGACTCGCTCCCGCTGAGCGCTCCAGGAGCTGCAGACAACACAACCAAACTGGCCCCGATCAGGATTTGACAGGCCGAAACATGCCCTAAAAACACCAAGAATAATATCCACCACCTTCTGAACGGGGCCTGGCTCGTCTCCTGCCTCAGGGGCCGCCGCAGTCGCGCCTCAGCTGTTCAACAGCTGTTCGCCCTAACACTCAATGAGACAAAGACATAGAAGCTCAAGCTGCTGTTGAGGAGGCCGTGATCGTATAGTGGTTAGTACTCTGTGTTGTGGCCGTAGCAACCCCGGTTCGAATCCAGGTCACGGCAGCATGAGACAAATTTCTTTGTGTGTATTGATGGACACAAGCCAAGCAGAAACTTCCCACAATGCAATAGGGTGGTGTTTGGTCAGTGTTGAGCAGGTGTCAGTCTGACAATGATGTCATATTATTGTGTCATCACTTGACCAGACCCAAAAGTAGGCTCAGGTATCAGTTTCTTCTCAATGCTAATGTCTTCTAGCTTAGTCTGCTACTTTGATGGCTCTGCCTGCTCAAAGGTCCAGACCCCTGGATGTGGTGATTCCTACCTGAACGTAGATTCTGTCAGCTCATGTTGTTAAATCAACTCACCAGGAACACCAGTAGATTTCAATGGACTGACAATGAGTCTCATTGAATGGTAAACATGTCAAATATGAAGTCATCACCTGAGGAGGTCTGCTGCTGGAATGAAGCTCCAGATATTCACAAGATATTCTAGATCTTAAAATAAAGCATTTTTATATTTGATTTCTTATTCATTCAGGTCATCCAGTCACGTGACTGAAGTCATCCAGTCACGTGACTGAAGTCATCCAGTCATGTCAGTGATGTCACTTGGCAGGACTGTTTACCCCCCAAGGTTGTCTGGTTCCAGGTGAAACTTCAAAATTCCAGTCCCCAACCTTGGCTGTTCTGAAACTCTTCTCCTGAATCACTCCTGAGTTCTTGTTAAGAGCTGGAAATGAGCTGCAGCAAGAAAAAATACCAGTGCCAACCAGATCAACTTAATGGCTGTTTTTGTAGTGATTTGATGCCTCATGAGGAGAAAATTTGGGCACAAAAGTTGGACAAGAGTGTTTGTGGAGGGTGTTTTTTGTTGCAGTGTTGTAAGTCACTGTAACTGCAGCTGAATGATTGAACTTTCTCAAAATGTCCTCAAGATGGTTTCCAATGACATCAGTTGTCACAAGAGGAAGTCTGCATGTAAACACACTCAGGTGTGCCCAGCTATTCTTATGAGAACATTCGATCAGCTTCATTCTATGTGCAGCCTAACCTTAATCTTAATCTTAATCTTAACCAACTGAATCTTAATCTTTATTTGAAACTAAACTCAATCCAGACCTTCACCCTGAAAGAACTCACAAACTTGTTTTAGATTTATTGCCCTTGCAGTAATGTCTTATTTCCAGCTTTGCTCTCCCTCAACCACTGTTTAGTGTCGTACCGTAAATGACCAGTTAGTAGTTAGTAGGCGTTTATTTTTATTTTTTATTTATTTTATTTTTCCAAAGTCGATGTGGACCCCGTGTGTTGAAAAGAGACCAGGTGTCGATTGGTAACAGGCTTTTATTTTGGCACTGGCCAGCACTGGGTCATTATTATTATTATACAAGGTATAACAATATACTGTAGTACTTTAAAGAACAGTAGTGCAAATATCAAGATTGTCCAGAGAACACTTTACACAAGAACACTTTATTAGTAAGGAAAGGGGCGTGACAACTTGAGGCCCGTATCCTTCCACTTCCACGACAGTCTCATGCGGCCAAAATAGCAGATCTACAAGGTGATAACACGTCAGCTGTCTGAACCCACGCAGGTACAGGGAGAACATGCAAACTCCACACAGAAAGATCCCGCGCCTGAGCCAGGACTCGAAACCTGAACCTTTTTGCTGTGAGGCCACAGTGCTGACCACTGCACCACCATGGAGCCCACGCATGGATTGATAGTAAGTTAAAAAAAATTGCAAAATCTTACATGAAACCAGGTTAATATAACATTGATCTCAAATAATGGCCCCCAGGTGTTTAAACAAGCCTGGCGTTTATTTGAGACAGGCGTCTATTTTACAAAATGAGGTCGGACCCTCGGCCATCAAATGAGACCTGGCGGCACTTTGACACCAGGCTGTTAATTGGTGATTTACGGTATTTATTTTACTGACTACTTCATTGACAGGTGGTAAAAATGTCTGGTGTTTCCTGAACTTAACTGAGTGCTGCTCAGTAAAGTTGCCATGACTTGAGATTCTCTTCCTGCTGGGTCCATTTCAACATTCTTATCCTTCCTATCACTGGAGATAAAGTATCAGTCAGGGCTGTACTTGATTAGTACTGCATATAGTACACATCAGTCACTGCCATTACACAGTGGAATGGTAGTTGAAGTACTGTTTAGCAGCAAGCTGAAAACTGTTGTGGTCTTTGACAGTTCTCTTGTTTCTGAATGAAAATCCTGTGAAGGAGAATCATGGAGACATCCTAAAAATGGCTGAGGTCTCTGAGCTGCAGCAGGTCTGAGCTGCTTTTGATGCCCAGATGATGAGGAGGCAGTGAATGGTGGGTTTGGTGGAGCTGGAAAAAGGCTGCAGGTGGTGAGGGGTCTGCTGGTGTCAGGACTTCCTCTCCAGGTCTGAGGGCTCCCCCCTGCAGTTCCAATAAACACCACAACAGTCCTGGAACCCCTGCAGGTGGAGGAGGACCATGAAGACACTGATGCACCATCAGGCCATCAAAAACCAGTCCTGATGATCAAAAAGGTCCCTCCACTCATCCAGGGTCAACTCTAGAAGAAGCTTCTGGAACAGATGAGCAAAGACACTCAAATATAAATCTTGATGTAAACACACTGGCAAACCAACGTTTCCCACAATGTTGATTTTTACAATTTCCTTCAATGTTTGAAAAACATCAAAGTGGACAGAAGCCCAGATGGTCCAAACCTGTTTCCTGTCTCCTGCCATTGTGGAGAGCCTCTGTTCTGTCCTGCTGCTGTCCAGTTGTCTCTACTGAGCTCTTCTGCTGGTTCCACCTTGAAGAGGGTCTGAGCTAAAACTGAACCTTGGGGAACTTCAACCTTCAACCTTTGATCTCAGAGTTTTGTGTTTGATCTTAGAAGTCTTTGTTCTCTCAATGTCAAGTGTTTTATTCTTTTTGCTGTTTTCCCCACACTTGAAGGAGAGTTGTACCATTAAAGAACATCAGGCAGGAATGCACTCCAAACCAAACTGCTTTTTCTCGTTTTTACTTTTTCTTCATTTTTCCGTCCACACCTACTGATCTTGGATCTGCTGCCCGTTCCTGCCTGGTAAAAGAAGGAACCAGCACCTGGTTCTCCAGGCTGAATGAACTCCAGGACGTTGGCCAGCTGGCACCAGGCGCTGCCCCAGGTCCTGCATGGGAGATACTGTCAGTTCATTTCTGCCCTGCTCACAACCACAGGCTGGTGTTGAGGCCTGCAGCAACCAGGGCCCCAGTCACCAAGAGTATAAAGGCTGGTCATTGTGGCAGTGGGAGGAGTCAAAATGAAGACAGACCAATGTGAGCAGGACGTTCCTGGAGAAGTCAGAAGAACTTGACCATGTTTCCTACAGTACCCAGGAGGCCTGGTAGTTGTTGAAGGAAGCTCCAAAAGCAAAGAGCAGACAGCAGGACATCAAAAGAAAAGATCCAGACATAGTCCTCCTCTGAGTCCACAGACCTGAGCACCGCTGCTCTGACTACCACGTTACCTCCTGGTTATCAGTGTGAAGTCAATAAAATAATTAATAATAATAATAAAAGAAAGAAATAATACTAAATCAAGGCCTGTTTAATAAATGGTAGAGCAGAGAGGAGCAGAGGAAGAGAGCTGGGCCCAGAACCCAGAGGTTGATGGATCAAAACCATCCTCTGCTAAAAGAAAGGAGCCAAATAAACCTGGTTGTTTAGAAATGTGGATCTGTTAAAAAGAGGTGGAAGTCAGAATTCAAACCATTGGGAGAGTTAATAACATTCTACTTTTCCACTGAAGCAAAAGTAGACTTCAGAAGGTTTTAGTGATTCAACATAGCAGCTAAGTTTCCATTTCTATACTGATTGTCTGCAATGGTTCATGGGGGTGGAGCCTATCACAGCTGACATCAGGTGAGGAGGGGGTTCACCCTTGATGGGTCACCAGTCCATCCCAGGACCAACACACACAGACAGACAACCATTCACACTCACAGTCATTTAGAGTGTCCAGGTAACCACTACCCTCTTGATGTCTTTGGACTGTGGGAGGAAGCTGGAGTACCAGAGAGAACCCACACAGAGACTGGGAAAACCTGCAGGAGGGGTGGAGGTCGATGAGTCCTGGAGACGTTCAATAATGTCCATAACTTTGGCACCAGGAAGACAGCAGGTGATGGCACCTGGGAGTTCAACAGACCTGATGATTGAACCACCAATCACAAGGATTTCAGCCTCCATTGTAAACAGAGAGTTTAGATGAGAGAGAACCTGCTGTCAGCCTCACCAGTCAGGGCAGTGGCAGAGGCAGCAGAGTTGAATGAAGCAGGACCACCTGGCAGGTCTCAGCTGGAGGTGATGACATCACTGGCCTCAGTCCTCACCAGTGCTCTGCCTAGCAACAGGGACGATGGGGAGAAACCAGGAGAAGCACTCTTGAGAGTTGGAGACAGCAGGAGAGAGACCATGACAGAGTCACCCATGGGAAACTGTTGGATCCACTCAGGACAAACTGGACAGACACAGATCAAAGTCAGAATTGAGTCCAGAGAGGTGGAGGCACCTGGAGCCACTGGATCAGTTTGATCTTTGAGCAGAGCAAAGTAGTTTGACACACAAAGAAGGTCGTCTGGAGAGAAGAGAGGAAGAGAAATCCGTCTCCCTTCTCCTCAACGGACGAACACAGGAGAGGACGGACATCAGATGGACAGAGAGCAACACTGCTGGACTCTCACAGCTGAGAGGGCGTCCAGCTGCAGCCAGGAGACAAACAGGGACGCTGCTTGAGGACATCATCCAGGAGGCTCTCCATGGTGTGGAGCTGGGGTCTCAGACTGGAAGCTCTGGCTGCTGAGTTGTCCAACCAGCCATCACATCACCTCCTGAGCTCTCAGCCTCCTCTTGACCAGGTTCTGGATGCTGACTCAGCAGGACACAGGAAAGTAATCAATGTTGAAGGAATTTCAAAGCGTCCATCAACCTGCAGGACAAACTCCTTCACTATGTGGGAGGTTCAGAGTCCCTGGTTTGATTGCAGCTTTGAACTGAGCAGGTGTTCATCCTCATCTCAGTAACAGGGGACACTTTATCACAGCAGTGGACAAACATCAGCATTCATCACCCAGCAGCTCCTCTGATCAACAGAACAAGCTGAAGTATTCTGAGAAGGAGGGCATGGATCCCTCTACCTCTCACATGCTAAGCTAGCACTCTACCATTGGAGCTAAGTCCCTGCTAATGAGCAGCAGATGATGGAGGTTGACCTTCATGCAGGGTTGGATGACCTTCACCAGTTGGAGCTTCTCTGGTTGACCAACATGTGGAATGTCTTTCAATACTCCAGTGGGGGTTTAAGTGATGACAATATGGGTTAGTGACTGGGAGTGTGTGTGTGTGTGTGTGTGTGTGTGTGTGTGTGTGTGTGTGTGTGTGTGTGTGTGTGTGTGTGTGTGTGTCAGTGTTGTGTCAGGATGGCGCAACACTCCCCACCGTGAGGGGCAGTGTGGCAGACGATAGTGAGTGGTCACCTAGCAGTAGACCTGGTCCGACCCTTCTCCGTCCTTTCCACTTCCTCTCCCTCCTTTACGGAGCCGACAGCCGTGCGTGGTGGCGTCTCGCTGGTCAGCAGAGCGGTTACAAACAAAGGTATGCATGCTTGCTCTGCTCCATTATTCAGTGTCATGGGCCCCCTGTTCACTCTGGTTTTGCTCCGTCCAGCGGTGTGGTGTTACTGGGAGCTGGGCTGTCTCCCTTGGGCCGGTGTGTGCGTGGTGCGCTTTCTGTGGGTAAGACGCGTAGTTGTCTGCCTTTCATATCAAGCTGCCGATGATCTGTGGTGTTCTGATTATCCTCTCCTGGCCATCGTTTGTGTAGTCTGGGCTGCGGGCTTCCTCCTCCTGCCTCGTCTGACGCCACGATTCTGCTCTCCGGTAGGAAATGTTTATTCTTAGCTTTTGTTATTTTGTAATGCCCTTCATCCACATTTTAATTAGGTTAACTTGTTTATTTTGCAGTGCGCAGCTGTCAGTTGCTGCTGTGAGCCTCGCTGCTGTTTTGGTTCTTCTCTTCTCCTCTTCTTCAGTCTGGATTCTTGCTGATTCGGCTCATAACGGCTCTGATCCCAGTAACGGCGGTTAAAGCCGTGCACTACGGCCTTTATAAGAGCCTCAACGTGGGCCAAGAGAGGGCATCCCGACCCTCATCGGCGCTGAGCCATCCCCCTTGGAGACTGGTTTTAATTAGAGGGGAAGACATTTCCTTAATTACTTGAGTTTATTCCTTTTCTATTTGTTATTTCTTTCTTTGAATTATTACTGTTAGTTTTTGTGGGTTACATTTGATTTATTGTTTAGAACCCTTATTATTATTATTATTATTATTATTATTATTATTATTATTATTATTATTATTGCCTTTTGCTCCCCATTTTGATCACTTGGATTTAAAACAGTTTCTGTTGGGTTATTTGTGGTAGTGATATTTAGTTCGTGTGTGAGGGTTGCCTTGATTTCATGTTTTTAATGGTGTTCTTTTCTTTGGTGTTCTTTTCTTTCTTTTTCTTTTGCAGTGTAGTTTTTTTTGGATCCCTCTCCTTTTCGTTACCGCTGTCGTGGTAAGCCCTGTCCCCTTTTCCTTTTGATAATTCCTCTTGCACTTCTTTTCATTGATATTCATTTAGTCTGTTGCTCATTTTCAACTATTTTTCTAATAAAAGTATTTTTATAATTGGAAATCACTGTACTGTCCTGTTGTGTCTCTCGAACTGTGTGCCTTTGTCCAAGTGGAAGCCTGGTCATTTTTAAATTTTGTTTATAATCTGGGGTGAAAGCCCCCAGGTGGCGTTGTTGGCAACTGTTCCCCACTGCTCGCCTTGCCACACTACGAACCTCAAAATAATGCTACAGTGATGTCGTAAGAATTGCAAATGAACTCAAAATGATGCTGACAGTAATGTAGTAAGAGCTGCTAATAACCTCAAAATGATGCTAACAGTAATGTAGTAAGAGTTGCTACGAACCTCAATATAATGTGACAGTGATGTCGGAAGAATTGCTAATGATCTGAAAATGATGCGACAGTGATGTAGAAAGAATTGTTAATAACTTCAAAATGATGCTGACAGTAATGTAGTAAGAGCTGCTAATGAACTCAAAATGATGCTAACAGTAATGTAGTGATAGTTGCTAATAACCTCAAAGTGATTCTGACAGTCATGTAGTAAGAGTTGCTAATAACCTCAGAATGATGCTGACAGTGATGTCGTAAGTATTGCGATTGAACTCACAATGATGCTAACAGTAATGTAGTGATAGTTGCTAATAAACTCAGTGATGCTTACATTAATGTAGTAAGTGTTTCGAACAACCTCAAAGTGATGCTAACAGTCATGTAGTAAGAGTTGCTACTAACCTCAAAATAATGCTACAGTGATGTAGGAAGAATTGTTAATGAAATAAAAAATGATGCTGACAGTAATGTAGGAAGAGTTGCTAATAAACTCAAAATGATGCTAATAGTAATGTAGTGATATTTGCTACTAAACTCAGTGATGCTTATAGTAATGTAGTAAGTGTTTCGAACAACCTCAAAGTGATGCTGACAGTCATGTAGTAAGAGTTAATACAAACCTTAAAATAATGCAACAGTAATGTAGTAAGAGTTTCTAATAACCTCAACATAATGCGACAGTGATGTCAGAAGAATTGCTAATGATCTCAAAATGATGCTAACAGTAATGGAGTGATAGTTGCTATTAAACTCAGTGATGCTTACATTAATGTTGTTAGTTTTTCGAACAACCTCAAATTGATGCTGACAGTCATGTAGAAAGAGTTAATACGAACCTTAAAATAATGCAACAGTAATGTAGTAAGAGTTGCTACGAACCTCAAAATAATGCGACAGTGATTTCGTAAGAATTGCTAATGAACTGAAAATGATGCTAAAAGTCATGTAGTGATAGTTGCTAATGAACTCAAAATGATGCTAACAGTAATGTAGTGATAGTTGCTAATAAACTCAGTGATGCTTAAAGTAATGTAGAAAGTGTTTCAAACAACCTCAAAGTAATGGTGACAGTCATGTAGTAAGAGTTGCTACTAACCTCAAAATCATGCAACAGTGATGTAATTAAAGTTACTAATGATCTCAAAATGATGCTGAGAGTGATGTCGTAAGACTTGCTAATAACCTCAAAAAAATGCTACAGAGATGTAGGAAGAGTTGCTAATGACCTCAAAATGATACAACAGTGATGTAATGAGAGTTGCTTCTAACCTCAAAATGATGCAAAAGTGAAGTAATGAGAGTTGCTACGAACCTAAGAAATGATGCAACAGTGATGTTGTAAGAGTTGCTACTAATCTCAAAATGATGTGAAAGTGATGTAGTGAGAGTTGCTTCTCACCTAAGACATGATGCTACAGTGATGTAGTGAGAGTTGCTACTATGCTCAAAATGATGCTGACAGTGATGTAGCGAGAGTTGCTAAAAACCTCAAAATGATACCACAGGAATGTCGTGAGAGTTGCTACTAAACTCAAAATGATGCTACAGTGATGTGGTGAGAGTTGCTAAAAACCTCAAAATGATACCACAGGAATGTCGTGAGAGTTGCTACTAACCTAAGAAATGATGCGACAGTGACTTAAGGAGAGTTGCTACTAACCTAAGAAATGATCCTACAGTGATGTAGTGAGAGTTGCTCCTAACCTCAAAATGATGCTGACAGTGATGTCGTGATAGTTGCTAATAAACTCAGTGATGCTGACAGTAATGTAGTAAGAGTTACTAATGAACTCAAAATGATGCTGACAGTCATGTAGTAAGAGTTACTAATGAACTCAAAATGATCCTGACAGGAATGTGAGCTTCATAAAGACCCAGGCCACTATTTGTGGTCATGCATCATTGTGGCTGACCAATGGTCCAACTTCATCAGTCAGTCAGTCAGAGACATTCGCATTTGTCGGCCTGGCCTGCTGCCAAAGACTAACACTGCTTTAGTTGATTTACCTGTGCAGCCATGTCACGCTCCTCTCGGCCACCTCCACGGTCAGACGCCAGGTTAAACCAGCCAATGGCGTAAGAATCACTCTCAGAATCTGAAGCGCTCGTAGCTGCAGGGTTTTTCCACACAGCTTCTGTTGAGAGACAAAGTCCATCACTTGATTAACTCTCACCAACAGAAATGTGCAGTTTTCCACTCAGGACAGCTGCTGCATGCTGCTGTTTGTAAAAAGAAGGTCCAGTGAATCAGTTCAGTTCTACATTATTCAGCAGAGAGATGTCACCATTGAATAATGACCATATTTCCTAAAATTATAGCTCAACCACAGAGGGACCAGGCTACTAGAATGACCTCTGTTTACTAGAAGTGCTTCTCCTATGGTGGTGAACTCCTCAGCTGTCAGTGGAGTCAAATCTGTCTTAGAGAGGCCAGAGGTTCCCACACTGGTTCCCTCTCACCATGCAGCCCTGACAGCTGTGTGTGCTGTTCCAGCGTGTTGGCACCTCACTGATGAGTTTCAGGGTTGGCCCTCCCATCTGTTGCTGCACCTGAGCCAGCTTCTCCTTGGCTGTAGTGCTGATCTGAAGGATGTGACAGTGCTCCTGGCTTTGTGTCTGATGATGGAAGTGGGGATCTGATCACAGGATTTTCTGACTCCTAGATTCAGACGATGTGCAGTGCAGACTGAGTGGTGAATTTGGAGCTGTCTAGTGGATGCTGTCATGTTTGGTGCTGCGTCGCTCACAAGACACTTGACTTTGTTGGTGATGGCCCAGTCCTCCATCATGCCTCTTTGGGCTGGGGCCAAACTGTCAGCAGGGTGACTTTGTGGAAAGTCTTGCACTCCCAACACATTCATTCTCACGAATGCAGTGACAGGTCAGAGCCAAGGGAGCCTCCATGTCCACAGATGTCCACATGGCAGCTGGACTTCCTTTTTCACTCCTTCCCGTTCCTCCTGGTACTTTTTGGCCACCGTTTGTTTGATGGTCTGAAAATGACACCCAGAGTAAATCAATACATTGAAATTAGAGATGAAATAAACTGGAGATATCAACGACTGCTTTAGATCATTTCCACACAAACCTTTCTGGTTGGCAAACGTATGAGGCTCAAGGACCTGAACCAGTTCCCTGAACCCTTCCCTCTCAACAGTGCTGAGGGGCTGGCAGTCCTTCAGGATGAAATTCAGCAGAGCCTCATCCAGCATCTGCTTCCTGGAAGCTGGATGGTTCAAGATGAAGGAGAGAAGAAATGAAGAGGAATTAATGATCAATGAAGCAACTGTGAGTCAGTTGGAGAGTGGCTGTATACCTGAGTTCATCCTGGTGGATCTGGGACTTCATTCTCATGCCTGGCCCCATCATGCCTCAGCACTGAAGAGGTGCTTTTGTTGAGATGAGACGCTTCTGTCCAACAAATGCCACATTCAACCTGCAGAAAAGAACATGAGTACTCAGCTAAAAGTTCCTTTCTTCATGGTGACTGGTGTTTCTTAGTCTTAGACCACCAGGTTTCCAATGAGGTGTATCGGATACGTTGTTGTGTGCCGCTGAAATCCGTCCAATTCCGGCGTTGTTTCCTGATGAAATATGTTTGCCTTAAAGCTCATTAAAGTGTTGAACCACAATATCGTTCACCATAACTGAGTCAACTTCAAGATAACCTACTTCTACATTCCAGTCCCGGCTGCTCCTGTTCTGCTGCAGTCCAGAAAACAACAACCCGATACAATTGGCGCTCCTTCCCACAGCTCCGGCCCGGATCCGCATGGTTCCGCTGACTGACTGTGATACGCGCTCCCTCCAGAGTGGCACAGCCCGATGGGGGTCCTTATCTGGCACGGGGCGTAACACAGGTGAGACTGAAAAGCCTGGTTTATTCTGCGTCGAGGGAACGCGTTGCTCTGCAATTCACCGCCAAGCCGCTAGGGGGTGTGGCTTTGTCTTTGTATTGTTTACGGGGCTCTTGTCGGATTCCTTGGTTTTCTTCCGGTCACAGACAACAATTGTTGGCCATTTGTCAGTCTTTGTAGTGCCGCCAATAATCCTTTCTTCAGCTTGGTCCATTTTTTCTTGAAGCTTTCACCACAGAAACTTTGAAAATGGCGGTGTTGTTGTGCTGCGACTGAACCGGAAATGACGTTCTGAGCGGACCAATCACAGTCCTCGACGTTGACGTCACCACGCGTTTACGCGACACGGAGGCAGGATTTTGTTGGGGTTTGCGTCGACGCGACGCAGAAGCATAAATCAGGCTTTAGTGGTTTAGAATCTCACGCCAAGCCGGAGAACCAGGTCCTGAATCCGTCACGTGGCCACTTCCGGTCGGCGAGGCTTTGGACGTCACTAAATACGTCATCAATACGCGCTTTTCAAACCGAAATCCTGGATCACTCCACTCATCACTACCGCTGCTACCAGGTTAGCGAGTCTGGAGTGGCACAGAGAACAGAGCTTGGACTCTGCTCGTTTTGAAGAAGACGAAGAAGAAAAGAAGCGGAAGGCCTCGGTCTTTGTCTCCTAAAGGCTGAGTGGCGCCGGTAGAACCTCAACATGTGCGCCGCGCAGCTGCTGCGGGTGTCGGTCCAGGAGCGGATCCTCGCCGCCGCTGAAGACTTCCTGCTGCAGCTGGGAGAAGGAGACTCAGCGGCTGGAGTCCCGGTGCTGAGAGCGCTGCTCACCGAGCGGCTGGCGGCGGCCGCGGAGCAGATCGTGGCTCTGCTGGAGGAAACCGTGGCGGAGTAGGAGCGGGAGAACCGCCGGCAGAGGTTGCTGTCCGATGCCGTGCTGAAGCCCCGAGTCAGGCTGGACAGAGCAGGTGAGTCCCCCCACACTGACCAGGAGACCAGGAGAAGGTGTTGTGTCGCTCCCAGCAGCATCGACCGATAGCGATGTCTGTCTGTTTATGCCACTGTGACGCTCATTAAATGTCGGTCACATTTTATGTTATTTTGATTATTTATTAATGTTATTTCTGTCCCTTGTAAAATGGGAGAGTTTTGTCATTCCGCCAGCAGGGGGCAGTGTCGCGGGCTGCTTCTCCCGGTGAACGCCGGTTTGCTTCCCAGTCTTCACGGAGAAGCTGAACAGAGCAGACGCGACTCACCGATTGTCTTAATTATCCTGTTTTACAGGAAACATCATCTGCATACAGAGTCTCAGTCTGAGACCTGGAACACCACCGCCTCAAAAAATGGTATCTTTGTGTTTGGTCCTTTTTGGCTCCTCATAACCACTGCAGGCAGGTTTCTCCTCCTCTTCATCAAACTAAGGATCGTTCCAGGCTCACTAATGAACCCCTCCACTCCATTCAGGCCCAGGTTTAAAATCCTGTCAGCTCAATTCTCTCAGTGAGCAAAGAAGTGGAGGAGCAGAACACAAGAGGGGAAGGAAGTCAAGGGTTCACCTGTTGAGGGATTTCCTCTCTGTGAGATTGAGACTGAGTCAAGATGTGAGACAGGACAAGAGAAACTCAAGCTTTGGCTCCTTTCTGTTATTTTTCTGAAATGGAGCACTTGATTTGAACATGCACAGTTTTATTAATATTCTCTTATTTTGAAATGCAGCCCTACTTTTATTAGTCAATGAGACACCATCATACACATCTGCAGCCATTCAAGTATGTTCAGTTTGAAGTCACGTGATAACAGATCTTAGTTGATTTCTGTTTCTGTCTGTTGCTCCACTGTTTCAGAGTCAAATGAAGAGATTCTGATGTTGCTGTTTGTGTCCTGCAGATGTGGAGCAGCTGCTGGTGATTAAAGAAGAGGTTCCCCCTGAGCTGCAGGACCCAGAGCCCCCCCACATTAAAGAGGAGTGGGAGGAGCTCTGGACCAGTGAGGAGGGAGGGCAGCTTCAAGGACAGGAGGAGGCTGATATCACCACGTTCCCCTTCACTCTGGTCCCTGTGAAGAGTGAAGGAGACGAAGAGAAACCTCAGTTCTCACAGCTTCACCAGAGTCTAACTGAGGAGAACTTGAAAGAAGAGTCTCTGAGCAGCAGCCCAGTTCATCCTCTGAAAACAGAAGCTGATGGAGAAGAGAGTGGAGGACCAGAACCAGAAGCAGCCAGCAAGGTAGATCCAGATCCACTTGTACAACCCCAGACTGAAGACCAGATGTCAGACTCTTCTGAAGCTGAGACTGAAGTCAGGAAGGATGAGCGTCCCTTTAGGTGCTCAACATGAAGTAAAGGTTATAGTTACAAAAATAGTTTGGATAAACACATGAGAACACACACTGGGGAGAAACCGTTCTCATGCTCAGTTTGTGGCAAAAGATTTTCAGAAAAGGCATATCTGAAAATCTGAATGAGAACACATACTGGGGAGAAACCATTTTCCTGTTCTATTTGTGGCAAAACATTCTCACTTAAAGGACATCTGAAAACACACATGTACATTCACACTGAGGAGAAACCAGTCCCCTGCCCTATCTGTGGCAAAAGGTTCTCAGAAAAAGGACAACTAACAAGACACATGAGAACGCACACAGGGGAGAAACCATACCCCTGCTCAGTTTGTGGCAAAAGATTTTCCAGAAAGGGAGATCTGAAAATACACACAAGAACGCACACTGAGGAGAAACCATTCCCCTGCTCGGTATGTGGCAAAAGATTTTTAGATAAGAGATACCTGAAAACACACATGAGAACACACCCTTGAAATAAACCATTTGTCACAATGTCGCTCTGAAGCCGTAACCAGAGTGAGAGTTGCATGTTGAAGGCCAACTGAAGAATTCATTTAACAAAAAATGCAAAAATAAACTGAAATTGAACTAAGAGAAAAATGGGATGTGATCATTAGTGGAGTCTGTGTGTGTGTGTGTGTGTGTGTGTGTGTGTGTGTGTGCGCGCGCGTGCGTTTGCACAAGTTTTTAGAGGTGAAAGGAAGAGATGTTGGCTGCTGAAAATCAAAGTGACGATGGATGAGGAGGAAGCAGTGGCCAGTAATGGGGTGTCAGTGAACAGAGCTCTGGACTCAGGAGCTTCCAACTCAGAGGAATGAACAGCTCCCTGCCCTCCAGATGAGTTATCAAGAAAAGAGCTCATGAAAATATATGACACTCAGGATTTGTGGAGCTGAAGATGACCTGTTGGTTTCTATGTTTCTCTGCAAACGTCAGGCAGAATGTGGAAGAGCGTCACAGCTGAGACGGTTAAAACCTTAGAGAATGTTTGCTCATGTTGTAAAAGTGCTATTCATGCAGAATAGGATGTTTATTCATGGACGTTACAATATATTTGGGTCAAACCACAGGAGCTGAAGTGTGTACCCTCATGCTCCAGGTTTCAAAGTTGTAAACTTACTTTGTGGTTGGCAGATTGATGTTTGCGTTTGTTAATTTTAATAATCTGAACTATTTGACCTCAACCTGGGCGCCTATTTTGAGATTTTGAGAATCCTTGGATGTGACATGACTCTACCTCCAATCTGTATGTCCCCTCCCCACGGTGATCAATAGCTGACTGTTCCTCAGAAACACCAGAGAACTTCTGATGCTCTATGAGTGCTGTAACTTCTCTCTCATGCATGAATAAAGTGTGTAAGGTTTGAGAAAGTGACCACGCCTCCTTTCTGTTCACTGCTCCGCCGGACGACCCCCCCACGCAGGGCCACTTGACCACAATTAATGGCGACGAGGATGGGATCCTAAACACCTGAGGTTACAGACTCGATGCAACGACTCCACTGATCATGTAGACTGGTAGGAGAACACCTTTTACCAGTTACAGCAGCAGACTCCCAGTAGCAAACCTACTCAGTCCTCCACCTCTGCTTGAGCAGCTGCTGCTGCCAATGATGATCTCCAAAGTCCTGTTCCGTCACTTGGTGAACTGTCTAAGCTTCCTAAAAGAGAGCAGAACTTGTCTGCCTCACTCTCTCCCACTGCTCAATGGAGCCCTGCATTTAGAAGAAGAACTAGAACCTGGAAACCTAGGATACCAGGACAAAAGTGTGTGTTAAATGATGAAGGAGAAGAAGTGATTAATGAAGAGGATTGTATCCTAGAAGAGGTAGAGGGTTTGAAGGCCAAGACCAACAGGAAGAGGAAACTGGCACCCCAGACCTCAGACTCAACAGGGCCCCAGACCAGGACCGCCTCTGAACCTGTGGCATCCCCCTCAACAATAGGACAGCACTTCAGTGTCTTCCAGTGTGCAACAATGAAAATGAAAAACAGAAAGTTGTAACTGAATGCTCTCAAATAACTGCTGAACCTAAAGTTGAATTATCAGTAGATGGAAAATCTGCTGAACTATCAGTGGACACAGGTGCAACAGTTTCCACCATTAATAAGTCAGATGCTAACTGTGTAGGATTAGTTCCTACTTCTGAAAATATAAAAACAGTAGCAATTGCTGGAGCAACTATGCAAAGTCCATTGGAGCACCAGCCAAAGTTCAATTTGGACTCATTTCATGAGAGCATCCATTTGTAATCACTGATAACTCACCAAGTAATCTATTGGGTCGGGATTTGTTCACCAAGTGGCGTGCAACTATTCATTGTTCTCCTGAAGGCGTTCATACCACAGTCCCTGACCATGATTCTAAATGCTTCTTCAACATGCTACAGGCGGTAAATACAGGATGCTATTATTCTCTCATGTACTCCTTTTCAATCAGATGCTGACGGTGTCCTGGATTCAGACGGATGATTTCTTAGCAGGAAAAGAAGACCTGCCAGATCATTCCAGGTTAACAGGTTTACAAGACCTCCATGTAACTCTACATGTTGATATGACAGGAACGGATGTTGCCTACTTCAAACTGTTAGACCCAAATACGGGATCACAATTCTCTGTGTTCTCAGATACTTTGGCAAGAACCCCAAAAGGTGTTTTCTATCTACCAAACGTTGGAGGTTTGGCTTTGTCACTGTTTCAGGTTGATAAAACCTCGCCCCATATTTCCGTGGCTGTTGTTGAAGGAATAGAAGCACAACGACTCGGCCCTGTAGCACATTACATGACTCACAATTCCCTGCAGGAAGGGTTTCTTTATGATGACATCATGTGTGTACATGTGTGTATGTGTATATATGTTTTGACTCTACACATGGACACAAACTGTCCTGTTGCATGTGGCTGTATTGTTATTGGAAGACAAGTCATGGCCAGATAGTTCATCAGTGGGGGTGGGGTGAGAAGATGAGGTTGCAGTATGTTAATTGGAAAATCGTGTGTGTCTGTGTGTGTGGTTGTGTGGTTGTGTGTTATGGTTCACAAAATAAAGGAAAGACGATTAAGTCCCATTTATGTTTATTATGATTGTAATTAATTTACCAAGAAAAGGGTTTCAGTCGGCTCACAAAAATATCTGCAGCCTGAGAAATAGAATAACAGAAGTGTCCCAACTCTTGTCCTTGGATATCCGTCTATTGGCAAGATCACAAACTCACCTTGATGATACATTCAATGAGGATGCACTGGGAATCCAGGGGTACAATATTTTTACAAGAGACAGGAACAGCTATGGAGGAGGTGGAGCAGTTTATGTACAAAATCACATTCCAGCAAAAGAAAGATTGGATTTGATGGCTGCAATACTGAAGTGATCTGGGTGCAAATCAGTCTACCTCATGTTCAACCATTGCTTGAAGGGTGTGTCCAGACCACCAAGTGCAAGGTTTCACGTTAGATAGAGGACGCCATCTTGATCGAGACATTTATTTGCCTGGAGACACAAACATAGATTGGAACTGGTCCACTTCAAGAGAAGCTGCGATGCAAGAACATGTAATTGAACACAGATGGTGGAAAGATCAACAAGAGTGTTCTAGGAAAGATGGGGCGAAAGTGAAACATGCACAGACCACATACTCCCAAACTGGAGCTGTTTCTGTTCCAAAGCATTATCTAGACCAGTGGGGTGTTCTGATCAGAACCCAGTGGTAACTGCAAGGAAAGGACATGCTCCTCTAAGAAAATATACAGTCAGGAATATGAAATCACCCTGGGTGGACACAGAACTAAGAGAAGCAGTGAGATGGAGAAATGAAGCAAAACAGGCAGCGATAATATCTGGTTTTGAATCGGATTGGCAAATCTATACAGAAATTAAGAAATTATGTTACTTCTCTTTCTTCTTTTTATTACTATTCACCACAACTGGGTTCCATTTGCAGTCGTTCGAAATAATAAAAACACAAGAACACACCCGAGGTTCCTTTTTAGCTGGAATTTTCCTTTCAGAGCTTTAAGAGTGAGGAGAAGGATTTTAAACTGTGTTCTGGATTGGTGATGTGGTCTCTCCTCCTAGTTCCTGTCCATGCACGTGCAGCTGCATTCTTGAGCAGCTGCAGTCTTGAAGGGGAGGTTCAGTTTTTTGGACCTTTGGCCTTCCCAGCTCACCAGGGTGCTCCCAGCAACTGGAGACAGTTTTGGACCCATTGGGTCTGGTCCTGCTGACGCTATCTGCAATGCTAGTGCTAGCGCGAGTGGATAGGCCTGCCATTTAAATACCATCTTACTCACTCCACAGCACATTCCAGGCGACTGACATAAAACTCCAGAAAATCAATTTAAAGTGTTTGTTGATAGAATCATTCTGGGGAGGAAACTTTTAGTACATCGCGGTTCTTTTTGAGGGACAAACCTCAGATTTCAGGTGTAATTTTACCTCTCCTCTAGTCGGTAGTAATGGGCTCACGTTACAGCTTCAGAGGACTGATATGCTACTGACTGAATGTATTCCTCAGCCATTGATGAGTCGGCCGATATTTATCTATAATATATATTTATATATCCAGTGACTTCTACCAGTGCTGTCTCTGTGCTGGGCTCTAAAACCAGGCTGAAACCCTCAAATCAACTCTTGTTATGGAGGAAGTCACTCAGCTGATTAGCAGCTGCTTTCTCCAGGATTTTAGAGAGGAGGGGAGGTCAGCTATCAGTCCATAGTTGGCTAGAACCTCAGGGTATCCACAGCTTCCCTGACCAGGACTTGAACCCTAGGCTGTGGTGGTGAGAGCACCAGTCCTAGCCACTGGACTATCAGGGACCACACTGACCAGAGTTTGTCCTTGCAGGAGTCAGTGACTTAATAGTGTCGAACAAAGGGTTGAACCTGAATGAGACAGTTACCCTTCAACGTGGTGCCAAGAGTGAACCAAGAACACTACAATGGGGGTGAGAGTGGAGCCATGATGGATTCACAGTTCATCACCTCCACCATCATGTGGACCACCTGATCACCTCTCCCTCAACCTCTCAATAACTCATTCTCCAAACCGGGAATCGAACCCGGGCCGCGGCGGTGAGAGCGCCAAATCCTAGCCACTAGACCACCAGGGACCACACTGAGCTCTCCAACAACAGAGACTATAGACAATGACTCAAGAACACAGGACTCTGTTGTCTCAGCTTGAGATACAGAGGGTCCACCAAGACCACCAGACACCTCAGCTTCCCAAAGACAGTCCACCCCCAGGATCCTGCCCCCCTCTGCTCCAACTCAGCCCTCCATTCATAACTGACTTTGTCTCAGTCTCTTCACAATGCCAGTCACTGAAACACTGACAATGTGATGGGGCTTCCTGTCTTTGCTGCATTTTCTTCAAGGCTCACTACTGCTACTTCCTACAGTCGTCTCTACTGTGTACTTGTACTACCAGTTGTTATGAGCAACTGTGGATTTCTAAATATTCCAGTCCTCAGTTTGCAACTGTATCGTGATGATGGGTCTGTTTAGAGCTGTCAATCAATGTTAATAATTGATCTTAGCATCTGGAGATTATTTTAGGAACACAAATACTTTTACTTCATTCTGAGGATGAGCAGACGTTCAATATAATGATTATTTATTAGTCAAAGACTCCTGCTAGTCAGAGAGGATCTGGGCTGGATTGGAAAGCTTCTGAGAGGGAAACCTTCACTCTGGACTGGACTGAGAATGGAGCAGCCTCAGCTTCCGGGAGCCTGACTTGCCTCTGTGTTCTAAGGTTGTGAGGGCTGACATCACAGTGAAACTCCTGAGATCACAGAGCCTTTGAGATCACAGGCTGACTTCCTTTTTATCCCTAAAATTAAGAAGAAAAATGTTGTGTCTGTGTTTGTGTTGCTGGATCAGTTAAACAGTGACTCTGACAGAGGGGATGTAGCTCAGTGGTAGAGCGCATGCTTCGCATGTATGAGGCCCCGGGTTCAATCCCCGGCATCTCCAGCTGGACCATTGGAGCCTTCATCTTATCAGCTCAAGTGATCCTTAAATGTGACAACAGTTGATAACAAACTACCAGAAGAGAAACCTGTCTGTTGCATATCAAAGTACTTGTAGCTCGGTCAGTATGACTGTGAGCCTTCATAGCCAGCATGAAGGAGCTGGTTTTATCTTTGCTGGGGAAATCCCACACACAGCTGCTCTCAGTTCCAAATGTGTGTGTCCTCACTCCTCCGTCCTCCTGCTGCCCTCAGAATACAGACACAATTCAACCTGGCAAGTTTGGAGCATAGAAGTGCTCCTGAAGAGATGTGTGTCAGCCCACAGCTGGCTGTTCTTACCTGGAACCTCAAGATGAAACTGCTTCCACAGATGGGAAATGAATCTGATGTTGACTTTTGGACAAATCACCTGTTCATCAGTTCATCATCACTTCCATCCATTTCTACTGCTTATCTTGATATAGAAAGGAGTCTATCTGCTGTGTGACTGAGGCAGTTACTGTGAGCTGCTGCATGTCTCAGTGTGTGTGTGTGGGGGGGGGCTGTGTGTGACTGGTCGGCTGCCAAGGATTATTGATGAGATCAATCATGATCAGCTCAGAGATCACGGCACAGAAGAAGGAGACTTTTTGATTTTTGGGGGTTCAGTTTCTAAGTCAGACACATCATCACAATTTGAAGTTTTCCTCCAGTAAAAAACAAAACAACACAAAACCAAACAAAAACATGATTTGACTTTTGATGTCTACATTTTTTTGGAAATTGTGAGTCCAACAAGCAGGAGGCCGTTTGAGCTTGGAAACTGTGAAGCATCACCAGTAACTGCTGGTTAATTTACAGGTGTTTCCTCCAAAAAGTTTAAAATGAACTCAATGCTGAATCCCTCGTCGTCATCACTGAGCTGCAGAATTGGTCCATGCAGGAGGCTGAGCAGGTCTTCCTCTCTGGTCCAGTGTCTCAGCACAGGTCAGAGTAGAGAATTAAAACATGAACACAAATCTTTATCAGCTGTTTACTGATATCAGTGACTACCTTCAAGTAAGAGTGTTAGTGAATGGACCCTTTTTAAAGTTTATGTTATAATGTTTGAAAAATGATGCTCACAAAAACACAACAAAAGTGTTTGTGGTAAAATGATTCCAGTAGATTTTATTGCCATTTTAAGAGTTCAAGCGTATTTTGGTGACATTGTTTGATATCATGACTCTCAGTTACTTTAGCAGGACCATCGTGACTTGAAATCTTCCTCATCATCCCATATCGACCCTCAACCCCTCACACAGAACCAGGAGCCCTCAACTGAAGGAACCTTTAAAACTGAGAAGTTGGAAAGAAAACAGTATTTTGGTGGAATGAACCTTTAAAACTATAAATTAGAAAGTATTTTGGTGGAATGAACCTTTAAAACTATAAATTAGAAAGTATTTGGTGGAATGAACCTTTAAAACTATAAATTAGAAAGTATTTTGGTGGAATGAACCTTTAAAACTATAAATTAGAAAGTATTTTGGTGGAATGAACCTTTAAAACTATAAATTAGAAAGTATTTTGGTGGAATGAACCTTTAAAACTATAAATTATAAAGTATTTTGGTGGAATGAGCCTTTAAAACTATAAATTAGAAAGTATTTGGTGGAATGAACCTTTAAAACTATAAATTAGAAAGTATTTTGGTGGAATGAACCTTTAAAACTATAAATTAGAAAGTATTTTGGTGGAACGAACCTTTAAAACTATAAATTAGAAAGTATTTTGGTGGAACGAACCTTTAAAACTATAAATTAGAAAGTATTTTGGTGGAACGAACCTTTACAACTATAAATTAGAAAGTATTTTGGTGGAATGAACCTGTAAAACTATAAATTAGAAAGTATTTTGGTGGAATGAACCTTTAATACTATAAAAAAAAGTATTTTGGAGGAATTGGAATAAACCTTTTATACAGTTGTCAGAAATTAAAGGACAGGAAGTAGTATTTTGGTGGAATAAACCTTTAATACTGTAGTTCGAAAGGAGTAATTTGCTATCATCTAATTCGATAGGTGGCGCTGTCACCAAAAACCAAAGTCCCAGAACTGCATTTTATCATCCAATTCAGTAGGTGGTGCTGTGGGGTCCTGGAACTGCAGCTCTCTGGTGCTGCAGGATCTCCTCTTGAAAAGCCTCACAGTTCAGAGTCGTTCCAGAACCTAGGAGCAGAAACCAAAGTCTCCTACGACGAGGATGGGATTGGAACCCACGCCTGCAGAGCTCAATGGATCAGCAGTCCATCACCTTAACCACTCGGCCACCTCGTCTCCTGACCACCATGATGTGCTGCTTTCTCTGAGCCTTTGAAACAGCTGAACTCTTTGGAGCCCATTTGTCAGAAATGGACCCAGCAGGAGCCACTGAACACAACTCTGACATCATCAGGCTTCTTCCCAGCAGCTTGGTGCTCCAGAAGGAAGAATCCAGACCATCGCTACATCATCAGAGTGAGCACCAGCTGATGTTGACCAGTTTAACAAGCCTTTGACTGCTAAATGACATCCAAGCTCAGATTCTCTTGTCCTGGTAGAACAAGTCAATGTTGAAGAAGATGAGAGCACCAGTCTCTTTCATCCAATGCTGGAACAGCGTTAGACTGAAGGTCTGAAGGTCCCTGGTCTGGTCCAGGTTTCAACAGGGGACCAGCATCAGCCAGCAGTTAAATGTGGACAGCAGTGGAGGTGAAGCCCACATCAAGGAAACAAGCCTCCTATCACTGTCCTGTGCTGAGTTTCTTTAACTCCCATCATGGGGGGGAGCAAGCAGTGGATGAGGCTGTGGTCGACATGCAGCCACCGGCCACTGTTGAAAATGAGGCACTGAGGAGTTCCTGAAGCTCATTGCACCCTTGAATGTTCTAGCAAGCAGGAAGGTTGTTTAAGAAATGTGAGGTTTGGATGAATTCATGGGTCCTGTCATGATATATTATATGATATGATATTATAGTATATTATTCATTCATTGTCTTCTGCTTATTATTATCTATATTATCTTTCTATTAAGGGTCGCGGGGGGTGGAGCCTATCCCAGCATCTACAGGGGAGAGGCGGAGTTCACCCTGTACAGGTGACCAGTCCATCACAGGGCCAACACACAGAGACAGACAACCATTCACACTCACAGTCACACCTTCGGTCAATTTAGAGTATCAATCAGCCTCGTCCCCTCTTGATGTCTTTGGACTGTGGGAGGAAGCTGGAGTACCAGAGAGAACCCACACAGACACAAGGAGAACATGCACTCGAACCGGGAACCTTCTTGCTGTGAGGCCACAGTGCTGACCACTGCACCACCACTAAAAGCAACTGAAGCCGTCCAGAGACTGAAGTGGGAGTGAGCTGCTGAAATGAGGAGCCATGAGCCTGAGCCAGCAGAGGAAGAGCCTCGCTCCTCACATGGATCACAACCAGCTATGAAAACACATTTCTTTGTGTTTCTTTGTGAATTTCTGTGGCAGTTTGTCATGTGATGATACACTCATGATGAACAAAGAATTAGCTCTTAAATATTTGCTAGGGCCTCTCTGGAAACCTCTTGATATGGAGGTTGAGGACAACAAGATGACCTCTCATACTACAGCCGATTCAATGAGCAAAGTCCAACGCTACCTGGCTGAAAGCAACACCCCAGAACACAGGACTGTCACGGAGTGAGCCATGACGCTTGCACCAAATGCGCGCACCTAGCCACTCACGCAAGCGCATAGGCAGCTATCTGCCGGCACAATAAAAACACCAGCTGACCTACTGCTGTGAGTAGCACTTCATCTACATTCAGTTTCTGTCTTGGTTTACCTGGTTTTCACATTCCACACTACACTGTTCCCCATACAGTCTCACCAGCATGTGTTTGAGTGTGCAGGGGTGGCCAACCAGCATGTTCAACACATTTATTTTTTTTATTCATCACTCGCGTTTTCAACACGCGCCATTTTTCTAAAACATTCCCTCATCTGTTAAAACATTGTACTGGTAACGAAGCACACTTACACACACCACCGTTTTTGCAGTTTAATGTTTTTAGCAATCTTTACAAACACATTCAGTTTTCTGTAGACTCACCAGCACATCACACACTCCCTTCTTCCTCGGGCGAAGCCGAGGAACTGTTCCAAGGCGCAATTGTTGGGGGTTCCGCGCGCTCTGGGCGGTGCATACTGTATGCACCGTACACTGTATACACAGTACGGACCAGACTTGCTCCTGTGATTCATTCTATTTACCGTTACACTGGTGTCAGAAGTGTTCTGCGATGTCTTCAGAACGAGAAGTGAAACTCATGATCTCCAGCCTTGAGGCACTTTTGAGGGAGGGTCCCTGGAAAGTTGGTGAAAATGATCCGGAGAGTGCTGCTGCTGGTCGTCCTGACGGAGCTAGTGCGCCCCAACCTTCTGTGCTGTGGCGGGACGCGGGGCAACAGAGGCCCGCTCGCCAAGACCGGGGTGAGAGACGACAGCTTTGCACGGAGGACTTTGCATTAGGCCAGGGGCAGTGTATGGGAGAAGGTACGTGGACGGGGTCCAGTGGACAGAGGCGGGAAGTGATGCTAGACAGCGCGCCGAGGCTGTCTCAGCTGGACCGGGGAGAGAGGAACCGCTTCCGGGCTAATGAAGTTCCCAGCCGAAAGTCAACACATGGGGGCCGCCATAGGACCAGTAAACCAGCCCGTACAGCCTCACGGACAGTCTATGATTAAGCTTCATCGCTACAATGGGGAAGAGCCTGCTGACACTTTTCTTTTACAAGTTCAACTGGCTGCACAGATTAATAGATGGTCTGATGAGGAGACAGCCGGACATGTTGCTCTTTCATTAGAGGGGAAGGCATTGCAGATACTGACAGATCTGCGCCCAGCTGAGCTCCGAGATTGGTTGAAGCTTAAAGGGGCTATCCAGTGTCGATTTGACCGTCACCTTTTTGTAGATGATGCCCGAGACCGGCTAGCAAAGCGCCGTAGAGAGCTGGGAAAAAGCTTAGGTACATACGCTGCAGACCTGCGGAGTTACACTCGCCGTGGGCACCCCGATTTCACCGAGAGTGTCCAGGAGGAGCTCACTGTCCAGGCTTTCCTCTGAGGACTACAACCAGGACGGCTGCGGGAGCACATGCGGTTGTTTTCTCCCTCCACACTTGAAGCTGCACTGAAAGAAGCAGAGCGGGTGGAGCATGTCCTGTGTCCCGAAGGCTCTGGGCGGAGCAATGATATTCGTGTTAACCAAGCCAGGGGTGACGATAGTGATGTGGTCGAGGCCCGTCGTACAACAACCAACCCGCAGCGACACCGTTCCAGGAGAAGTGACGGTGAATATTACAGATGTGGGGCCCCTGGCCACATTGCTCGCTTTTGTCCTGCTCCAACACCACTAAGTCAACAGCCGGATTTAAACTAGCAGGGGATGGCATCGAGGGGGGGCTACCATCCACTGAAATTACTACCACCCCTAACACATCTATGATGCGCCTTGGCTGCTTGGGACACACTCATGGACTTTATGTGGACTGTGTCATTGAAGGAACCCCATGTCGTGCATTGGTGGATACTGGTTCTACTATTTCCTTAATTAAGCCAGGACCTCTGCCGAGCTCCAGTGGCAAGAGTCCCAAGGGCTGGACATCCACCGACCAGAACATTACAACGGTCACTGGGGACCGGGCAAGGATGTTGGCTACTAGGATGCTGAAGGTTTCTGTGGACCACCTCCAGGTACATCACCAGTTCTGGCTTGTTAACATCCAAGATCCCTGCATTATTGGTCTTGACCTTTTGAGTGAGTGGGGGGCTGTGGTGGATGTGCCCAAAGCCACCCTACTGTTGAACACCGGTACCATAGCTCTTCACCAGTCTTATGATCCTGAGCCATGCCAAGTCGTGAAGCCGCCATCGCGGGTGCAGCCGCCAGCGCCACAGAAGGAACCGCCAGCACCGCAGAAGGAGCCACCATCAAGGGTGCAGCCGCTATCCCCGGAAACCAGTGAAGCCATCGCCGACCTCTTTGCTCGGACTTGCCAGGGACTGGGGACTGAACAGCAATGTCAATTAAAAACACTGTTGGACATGTTTGCTGATGTGTTTGCTGCCAAAGATGAGGACTGTACCCACACCAATCTTGTCCTCCATGACATAGACACTGGGGAGGCCCGTCCTGTACGCCTCCGGCCACGCCGCCTACCCCTTGCCAAGCAGCTAGCAGCACAGGAGAAGATTGAAGAGATGTTGCGAGCGGGCATCATTGAACCGTCCAACAGTCCCTGGGCAGCACCTGTGGTTCTCGTTCAGAAAAAGGACGGCACCTGGCGATTCTGTGTGGACTTCCGCAGACTTAATGAAATTACTCGCAAAGACTCGTACCCCCTGCCACGCATCGACGATGCCCTGGACTACATCTCTGGCTCATCCTGGTTCAGCTCCCTAGACCTTCGAAGCGGCTACTGGCAGGTGGAGCTGACTCCCGAAGCACGCCCCAAAACAGCTTTTTCCATTGGCCAAGGATTGTGGCAATTCAAGGTCATGCCCTTTGGCCTCTGTAATGCTCCGGCCACCTTTGAGCGGTTAATGGAGAGAGTCCTAGTTGACATCCCTCGGACCCGGTGTGTGGTCTATCTCGATGACCTGCTAGCACATGCTGCAGATTTCGAGAGTGCGCTGAAGAACTTGCAGGATGTTCTCCTGGCTGTCCGCCAAGCTGGGCTCCGCCTCAACCCCAAGAAGTGCCATCTGTTCCGGAGGCAGACCTCCTTCCTTGGTCATGTCTTTAGTGGGAAAGGAGTGTCCACCGATCCAGCAAAGGTGACTGCAGTCCAAGAGTGGCCAACCCCCAAGGACATTGCAGAGCTACGCAGTTTCCTCGGGCTAGCCTCTTATTATCGAAAATTCATCAAGGACTTTGCCTCCATTGCAAGCCCCCTCCACAAGTTGACTCAGAAAGGTCATGTGTTCCAGTGGACAGAGGAGTGTGCCGCAGCTTTCAACCATCTGCATGGCGCCCTAGTGAAGGCTCCTGTGTTGGCCTATCCAGACCCAAAGAGGACCTTTATTGTGGACACTGACGCCAGTAATGTGGGTCTCGGGGCTGTGCTTTCACAGGAGGGGGAGCATGGTGAGCAGGTTGTTGCATACTACAGTCGCTCCCTCAGCAAGCCAGAGAGGAACTATTGCGTCACCCGTCACCGAGAACTGCTGGCGGTTATCTTGGCTGTACGTCATTTCCGGCCTTACTTGTATGGCCAGAGGTTTGTGCTAAGGACTGACCATGCCTCCCTAACCTGGCTGCTGAACTTTAAAGAACCTGAAGGGCAGCTGGCCAGGTGGATAGAGAGTCTACAAGACTATGACTTTGACATCCAGCATCGAGCCGGGCGACTTCATGGTAACGCTGACGCCCTGTCTCGTAGACCATGTGAAAAGAGGTGTCGGTTCTGTCAACAAGGAGACGAGGGCCATCTGTGCACCAAGGTAGCGGCGCTGCAGTGTTTGGTGGTACCTACTGATTGAGTGACCATCGATCCTCAGCAGCTCCAGCGGGACCAGCAACAGGATCCAGTCCTCTCCCGGGTGTACTCCTGGGTGGTGGCAGGACAACGCCCAGACTGGTCAACTGTGTCTGCACTGGATCCTGAAACCAAGGCTCTACATTCACAGTGGCCCAACTTTCATCTCCAGAACGGGCAGCTCTACCGGCGTTGGAGCTCCCCTAATGGACAGCGGGAGATCTTGCAGCTCCTGGTCCCAAAATGTCTGCGGCACAAAGTCCTCCAGTCGGTCCATGGTTCGGTGGGAACTGGGCACTTCGGTGTTACTAAGACTCTATTGCGGCTGCGGCAGAGATTTTACTGGCCGGGGTGCAGGCGCGATGTTGAAATGTTTGTCCACCGGTGTGATTCTTGCACTGCACAGAAAGGCCCCACCAGTCGTTCACACGCCCCATTGCAACAGTACCAAGTGGGGGCACCCATGGAGAGAGTGGGTGTGGACATCTTGGGCCCATTTCCCATCACTGACCAAGGGAACCGATACGTCATTGTGGCTATGGATTATTTCACGAAGTGGCCCGAGGCATACGCAGTTCCAGATCAAAGTGCTGCCACAACTGCCCAGAAATTGGTGGATGAGTTTTTCTGCAGATTTGGAGTTCCAGAGGAACTCCATAGTGATCAGGGACGGAACTTCGAGGCTAAGGTGTTCCAGGAGGTGTGCCAGCGGCTGGGGGTGAAGAAGACCAGGACCACTCCATTGCACCCTCAAAGTGACGGGTTGGTTGAACGCTTCAACCGAACTCTGGCCACACAGCTCGCCATTCTCACCAGCCGTCAGCAGCGGGACTGGGATTGTCACCTCCCTCTGGTCCTTTGGGCGTACAGAACCGCTGTGCAGGAGTCTACGCGGTGTACTCCTGCTGTTATGATGTTCGGTCATGAACTGCGCACCCCGGTGGATCTGGTTTTTGGGTCCCCTCCAATGCCGGAGGTTCAAGGGGAGCCTGGACTAGACTACTTTTTCAACCTAGTTGAGCGCCTGCAGGAGGTCCATGAGCTTTCCCGGGAACACCTAACTAACGCTGGAATCCAACAGAAGAGGGCTTATGACCTCTGTAGTAAGGGACAGGACTTCACTCCCGGCTCCAAAGTGTGGGTCTATAGCCCCATCCGGAAGAAGGGACATTCCCCGAAACTCTCCAGCCACTGGGTGGGGCCTTGTACTGTCCTTGAAAGACTGTCGGATGTGGTGTATAGGGTACGACTGTTGCAAAGGGGCAGGGTGGTAGTTCTCCACAGAGATCGGCTGGCCCCTTACCAACCTTTGGCTCCCCCTGCAGTGCCCCCAGATGATGTTAATCAGTCCTCGTTGAGTCCCTCCCCTGAGACCACCAGCAGGGATCCAGTCCCGCAGCCTCGGTCTCAAAGACAGCGTAGACTTCCACAGCATTTGAGAGACTTTGTTGTGGACGGCTGGATTGCTGAGGACAGCTAATCATGCTAGGTGGGGGCAATGTAGCGTTCTTCCAATGTTATGTTGTGGAGTTTTGTATTGCGGCCATTTTGTTGTGTAGGGTCACCTTAGGCAGGTTGCCATTTTTGCATGCCTGGTCAATTTAGTTGGCGGGCCTGGGTTTTTCCGCTTCTTGTACTGGGAGTTTGGTTGACAATAAAGGAGACAGTACGGACCAGACTTGCTCCTGTGATTCATTCTATTTACCGTTACAATACTATTTGAGCAGGGGTGTTTTTATGCATTTTGGGGAAAATATATTTTGTTATGTGTAGAGGGGATTTTGGTTATTGAAAATGATTTCAGGTGTTTATATATTCTGGTATTTTTCTGTTAGTTGTTATTTCTCATTTAGAATTTTATTTAGTAAATTGATTAATTTTGTAACTGGGCTCTTCTGTGGGGAGGAGCTGCGGGTATAAAAGCCCTGTAGAATGCTCCAGAGCGGTTTTTTTTTTTGGTGTAGACGTCGGTGTGGAAGGTACTGAGCAGTTGGCTTTAATTTAGTTTTGTGCAGGGTCATTTTTGATTTAGCCTGGCAAAGTTAAAGCTTGTTTATTTTTGCATTTTGATATTCTGTTTCACTGAGTTTAAATTCTGCATTTTGACTTTATTTTGGGACACTGTATATATTTGCACCTTTTGGAAGAAAAATTTTAGAAAAAAAAAAAGGACAAATAAAAAGTGCTATTTTTTTTAAAGAAGCGTCAAGAAGAAGAAGAAGCTCTCTTTCCTCTCCACCGCTGTCCATTCCTGCAACAAGGACCTGTTACAATACTGGAAAAATAACCAGAAAACACATCCCCACCTTTATCAGCTCACTCTGATATCTTCCATTGTCATGCTCACATCTTCATCTGTACCCCGTGAAAGAGTTTTTCTAAGGCAGGGGAACCGGTGTCAGAAGAAATCGCCTTGGAACAAAGACACTTCCAAAAATCGAGCGTTAGCGTTCGTTCTGTAAGGCCATGGTAGTCAAGCGCTATTGGCTTTCCCGTCCATCAATCAAACTGATCAATAAGCTTATCTACAGCTGCTCCGCATCAGCTGATCAAATCCCTCACTTCTGATTGCCCCCTCTCAACTTAAATGTCACCTGGCCTCAACGACCGCTCTGCTAGCTTCTGGCTATGCTGCTCTGCCTGCTGCTATCTGCTGCCATCTGCTGCCATTTCCTGTACAGTTGCTCCTGCTTGCAACTTGCTACCCTCCACCTCCCCAGCTCCACCTTGTTGTGTATACATGGCATAGTTCATTCCATGTCATGTTGCTGCTCTGTTCACGGGGGTATGTTTGCTCTTCCAGTCTTAAACTGGGAGAACCTTCCCTCATGCTGCTGGTCCCTAGTTTCATGGTGCTCATGAAAAATTCTCAGGGGACTCCTCTGAACAGAGCCGTACCACCAGTTTGTGCTAGAATAAACAATCAAGCTCATTATCATCTCTGTGTTTCTTGACGTGAATGGACCTGACAGAACTTGTGTTCCTCAATAAAAATGCAGAAATGAATCACTTTTTAGTCTTTTATTTTATATGATTCAACACTTAAGTTCACAAAATTCCATAGAGAAATTGAAAATTTCAGTTCTGAATTTTTTTATAGACAAATTTGCTCCATTTTACATAGCGACTCATTTCAGCATTTACACAAACAAATTGAACAAATGAAATTCTACAATGATGAGATGATATTTGAAGGAAAGGATGAGCGATTAAATGTTATTTCACAGGCTGATGTTGGGTTAGCAGTATGGAAGCTTTTCCATCTTTTTTCAGTTTGTTTACCTGCAATGATTGAGAGCTCCTGCAGGGGTCGCTATTGAGTGGCCAACACAGTGTCAAAACAGTGCCGACACAGTTAGTGTAGTGTGTCAGTTCACACCTTAAGGGATCATCATCCAATCACTACCTTGCAGTCCTCATCCATGCTGAGGAGGACAGACCTGAATCCTGTCTCCCTTTAACGTCACATGGAGTTTGGTACTCTTTCAAGATGAACCTCACTTCTGACTTCCTTTGCTCAACGGTTCAAGGGGTTGGGAGTCCTCATCTATTTAATTCTAACATGGATAGAAAAGAGAACGTCTGCTGGCCCAAGGGATTCGTTTCAGCTCAGCTTCAACAACCTTTGACAACCTGAGTTCTTGGGAATCAAACATCTGTTTCATTTTAACGTCGTTGTAAAGTCTATAAAAAAGTTCATGTCAAGAAGTTCTCTTTGAATGCAGCAGAAACCTTCATCAGGAGGGTTACCAGGGTCAGGGCTCAGCAGGAATACAAACAAGAGACAATCAGGAACAACCTTCATCAGGAGGGTTACCAGGGTCAGGGCTCAGCAGGAATACAAACAAGAGACAATCAGGAACAACCTTCATCAGGAGGGTTACCAGGGTCAGGGCTCAGCAGGAATACAAACAAGAGACAATCAGGAACAACCTTCATCAGGAGGGTTACCAGGGTCTGGGGTCAGCAGGAATACAAACATGAGACAATCAGGAACAACCTTCATCAGGAGGGTTACCGGGGTCAGGGGTCAGCAGGAATACAAACCTGAGACAATCAGGAACAACCTTCATCTGGAGGGTTACCAGGGTCTGGGGTCAGCAGGAATACAAACATGAGACAATCAGGAACAACCTTCATCAGGAGGGTTACCAGGGTCAGGGCTCAGCAGGAATACAAACATGAGACAATCAGGAACAACCTTCATCAGGAGGGTTACCAGGGTCAGGGGTCAGCAGGAATACAAACATGAGACAATCAGGAACAACCTTCATCAGGAGGGTTACCAGGGTCAGGGGTCAGCAGGAATACAAACATGAGACAATCAGGAACAACCTTCATCTGGAAAAGCTGAGAAAGCCTGAATCTTGAAGCTGTCTGGGGAACTGAGCCTCAGGGAATCAACCTCCGCTGGTTGGGCTCAGAAGCTGTACAGAGAAACTCAACACTCCTTTTCTGGGCAGGGAGAGACCAGCAAGGATGCACTCAAGTAGCTCGTCCTTCAGGAGACAAACTCCACATGTGAAGCACCTTCGAGTCCATCAGGCTGGTGTCTAGAGCCTGGAGGAAAGACATCAAAAAGACGTGGTGGGTATGAGCCTCAGCAGGAAGCAAACGCTCAGCATAGTGGGACAGTTTAAAGACACAGGAGGTCTGATGGAGGCCTCAGGCACCACCTTGCAGGAAGTCCCTCTGCACCCACATTTCAGGGAAATTGTCTTTACAAACTGCAGTGAACTTTAGATGTGCTGGTTTATAGTATTTCACTGTAACAGTTATGAATGAAACAAACTAAAAATAATCAGTATTTTGTGAAACTGTCCATCATGTCTGAAATATTTTGATGTCACTTTGGGGCCCAACATCTCCCCGAGGGCCTCCTCCAGTTGGTCTGAAGTCTGATCAAACACCAGAGAACAAAGCAAATATGACTGAATCAGTTCTGAGGAAGTTCTGGGGAGAACCTTTATTGTTGTTCTGAAGCTCTGCTTCTATGTTCCTACCTGAGAGTCTCCAGCCTCCAGTGAGGATCCTTCAGTCCAGCAGACAGCAGCTCCACTCCTGGGCCTCCTGGATGATTGAACCTCAGGTGCAGCTCTCTCAGGTGGGAGGGGTTGGAGCTCAGAGCCGAGGCCAGAGAAGTAAAACCTTCCTCTCTGATCCCACAACCTAAAAGGCTGCAGTTAAGAGAACAGAGTTAATTCACTGTTCTACCAAATCCTGGAACCTGAACCTCTCAGATGTTGATGGTCTTCACTCCAAGTTAGTGAGGTTTTTATAGTTGCTTTAGCAGTGCCAGGCTAAAGGCTGTGGTCCAACTGCACCGTCACAGTGACAGTTTCCTCAGGAACAAAGCTACCAGGCCTCAGTAATCTACTACCAGCAGGATATTCCAGAGGAACTGTTGACAAACAGCTGGATTCTGTCCATCTGCTCTCACTGCTTCCCACACCAGCAGCTGCTTTGTCAAGTTCCTCTGGTCTTCACCAACAAATGGAACACTTCCTCCTCCAGTCTTTGTTCTGACTTCTCTCTGGTGACCTGCTTTGATCAGTGAGGTTTCTGCTGTTTCACTGTCATGACAGCGTGCAGGTTGTTGAGTCCCGTCACTCACGACAGGAGTTCACCTTCTCACTACCCTCTGATAAAACGCTTCTTTCTCCATTACTATAGAATCTATCACACATTCATAGTTAAGGATGAACCACAGGAACAAGCTCCTCCTCCACTGTGTTACCATGGTGACGAGTCCCCACCCACATCAAAGAGAGACGTGTTCAACCAGAAGTGCTTGGAGCCGCTGCACGAAGCAGGCAGACACCTCTGGGTGGCTGGAGCCTTTTTATGGAGGCGGCAGCAAATGCTGCTGATCCCTGGAAACAACTGGAAATCCAGGCTGGAGGTCAGGAAAACAACACATTGGACTCAGGCACTCGTGCTGAAGTTGACCATCACTTCTTGAGTGACGTCCCACTGCTACATGGTGACCACTGAGGGAGGTTTGGAAGGTGACTATTTATAAAGAACAGATTCACAGCAGTAGTTGACAGGCATTCCTGCTGTTGCCATAGCAACCAACCTGCCTCCGTGATGTGGCTCATCACTGTATAAGTGTCAGGTGACCTGAGGTTGGAGAAAGGGCTGGTAGCTCTGCTTCCACTGTAGGAGATCACGACGACGCTGACCGACACTTCTGAGCGTTTGAAATTCCTCCAAATGTCAGACGGCCGGTTGCTCACTGATGAGGCAACGATCGACCCTCCAGAATAAAACTGACCTTCATGTGGCTTGAACATCGGCTCAAATCTCTTCATTAAGGACATGTTTTGTTGTCACATGACCTTTGAACCCCAAAATCTAACCAGTTCATCATGAACGTTTGAGTCAAAGTAAAGAAATTGTGGGTGGAGTGGAGGCCTGCTAAGATGAGAGCTGGACTCTGACCTGAGAGTTTCCAGGTGACAGTGTGGATCCTCCAGTCCAGCACCCAGCAGCTCCACTCCTGAATCCTGCAGCAGGTTCAGGCTCAGGTCCAGTTGTCTCAGACTGGAGGACTGAGAGCTGAGAACTGAAGACAGAACTGAACAACTTCTCTCTGAGAGCTTACAGCCCCTCAGCCTGAAGAAGAAATGGAAACATGAGCAAACATGGCGTCAACACCAACTCATCAATGATGAAATCTGTTCTCATCTCTGGTTCAGGATCAGCTTTGATATGTGGACGTTTGGAGTTGATGCCTCATTTGCATATTTAAACAGGTTGATAGGAAACCTTCAAGAACTTTGATAGAACATTCAAATGTCATGGTGGGAAAATGAAGTCATCATTGATCCTGAAGATGTCACTAAGAGGCCGTCAGTGCTGGATGATGATGTCACAGTCAAGTTGACCTTTGGGATATTAATTGTCATGATTTCATGCTCACAGACGTTTGAGAGTCTCTTGTTTCTTCAGAGTGAATCATTGACTTCTCTCTCCTCTTGCTGTCAGTCTTAATAGCAGGCGTGCCAGCACTCCATGTTTCCTGAGATCTGATCACTGGAACCACATTCAGAGGTGGTCTGGTCCACATGGGGCCACATTCTCCCAGTGGTTTGTCCACCAATGAGTCCTGGGCCCCAGTGAAGGATCAGCTGATGTCCTCTGTTGAAGCAGAAAGACCATCGCTGAGCGAACGGCGGCGTATTATGACACCGTCTGATCACGTGACAGCTCACTGAGAGAGATTCTTCTGACGGCTCTGAGGACAACATGACCTCATGGGGTTGTGTCTCAATAACAGGTCACGTTTCAGGACGTTTGGCTGCCGTGTCCACTCATTCTCTGCTCTCTGTGTCTCTCTCCCACTATCAGATCCAGGTGTGGAACCACTCATCCAGAGATCGATGAACCACTTTCTAACCCTACCATTCACATGCATCCATCTGTGCTCAGCAAACTGGCGTTCTGATGGACACGCAGAGGAGAGAGAGACATTTTCCTGCCATCGTTTTGGAGAGTCTATGTCAACACTTTGTCTCTTACAAAGACGGAGGAGGTTTCAATCAGTCGGTGGCTGTTTGGAGAATGTAAATGTGGAATAAAACACAACGGCAACACCACTGATCTGTTCAACCACCTCCTGAGGCGCCACACCTGGGCCGGCCAGGACCGCCCTCATGAACCTGAACAGAGCTTTGGTGCACTTTATTGTTGTGCTGTGATGCTGCAACATGCAAAGCACTGATAATTCAAACAAAAGGTAGACATTTGCCATGAACTGTTGTGTTCTTGTTTCTGTCCATTATTTTAAACCTGATTCCCTCCAGCAAACAGCAGAGATCTGGGACTCCTCCCTGAACTCTCTAGTAGCCTGGTATTCATGGCACAGTTGGACAGTTTAGTTGAAGTCTGGCAAAAAGTGACTGAATCACTTTAGAGACCCCGAATTGAATCGACTCCAATCGTTCTAAATGAATCAAAGCTGCAGTCATGAATCGTGATTCAAATCAAATCTTTGTTAAAGTGAATCATTCCAACCACATAAGATCCATCCAGGTGACGCTCAGTGGGGGAGGCAGGTTTCTGCTACTGACCTGAGAGTTTCCAGGTGACAGTGTGGATCCTCCAGTCCAGCACCCAGCAGCTCCACTCCTGAATCCTGCAGCAGGTTCAGGCTCAGGTCCAGTTGTCTCAGACTGGAGGACTGAGAGCTGAGAACTGAAGACAGAACTGAACAACTTCTCTCTGAGAGCTTACACTTCACCAGCCTGAAGAAGAAATGGAAACATGAGCAAACATGGCGTCAACACCAACTCATCAATGATGAAATCTGTTCTCATCTCTGGTTCAGGATCAGCTTTGATATGTAGACGTTTGGAGTTGATGCCTCATTTGCATATTTAAACAGGTTGATAGGGAACCTTCAAGAACTTTGATAGAACATTCAAATGTCATGGTGGGAAAATGAAGTCATCATTGATCCTGAAGATGTCACTAAGAGGCCTTCAGTGATGGATGATGATGTCACAGTCAAGTTGACCTTTGACCTTTAGGATCCGTGTCATCAGTCAGAACTGGGCAGTCCCAGTCCTGAGCAGAACCAGAAGCAGAGCCACATTTCATGGTTCTAAGTCTCTCCACTGGTTGTCTTCCAGTGTGCACATTGATGGTCCTGTTGTGGGCTTGTTGTTCAAGCACTTCCTGGTCTCCACCCAGCATGTCTACTGGTCTTCAGTGGATGAACCAGTGCAGCCCCTCAGCTCCTCCTAGGAGTTTAGTCACTGCTCTAAAGTGCCCACTAAAACCTCTGGTGAGGCCCCTTGAGCTGAATATATATATATGAAACTCTGAATATATATACGGAACTCTGAATATATTGAAATAAACTCTGAATATATATATGAAAATCTTAATATATTGAATGAAACTCTGAATATATATACGAAACTCTGAATATATATACAAAACTCTGAATATATATACAAAACTCTGAATATATATATAATGAATCCTGAATATATGGAGTGAAACTCTGAATATATTGAATGAAACCCTGAATATATGGAATGAAACTTTGAATATATTGAATGAAACTCTGAATATATGGAGTGAAACTCTGAATATATATATATGAAACTCGACTGACGTCAGACTTCATGGCAGTGCCTGCGGGCGGCCATGTTTTCCTTCATAAAAAAGCAGAACTATTAATGGAACACTCTGCTGTGTGTCGAGTTCCGTATTTAGATCTGTATGGTTAGCTCGATATAGTTTTCAGGTGGTTCAATGAAGGTAAAACAGTGATCGTATTTAGATCTGTATGGTTAGCTTGATATAGTTTTCAGGTGGTTCAATGAAGGTTAAACAGTGATCGTATTTAGATCTGTATGGTTCGCTTGATATAGTTTTCAGGTGGTTCAATGAAGGTAAAACAGTGATCGTATTTAGATCTGTATGGTTCGCTCGATATAGTTTTCAGGTGGTTCAATGAAGGTAAAACAGTGATCGTATTTAGATCTGTATGGTTTGCTCGATATAGTTTTCAGGTGGTTCAATGAAGGTAAAACAGTGATTGTATTTAGATCTGTATGGTTCGCTCGATATAGTTTTCAGGTGGTTCAATGAAGGTAAAACAGTGATCGTATTTAGATCTGTATGGTTCGCTTGATATAGTTTTCAGGTGGTTCAATGAAGGTAAAACAGTGATCGTATTTAGATCTGTATGGTTCGCCTGATATAGTTTTCAGGTGGTTCAATGAAGGTAAAACAGTGATCGTATTTAGATCTGTATGGTCCGCTTGATATAGTTTTCAGGTGGTTCAATGAAGGTAAAACAGTGATCGTATTTAGATCTGTATGGTTCGCTCGATATAGTTTTCAGGTGGTTCAATGAAGGTTAAACAGTGATCGTATTTAGATCTGTATGGTTCGCTTGATATAGTTTTCAGGTGGTTCAATGAAGGTAAAACAGTGATCGTATTTAGATCTGTATGGTTAGCTCGATATAGTTTTCAGGTGGTTCAATGAAGGTAAAACAGTGATCGTATTTAGATCTGTATGGTTCGCTCGATATAGTTTTCAGGTGGTTCAATGAAGGTAAAACAGTGATCGTATTTAGATCTGTATGGTTAGCTCGATATAGTTTTCAGGTGGTTCAATGAAGGTAAAACAGTGATCATATTTAGATCTGTATGGTTCGCTTGATATAGTTTTCAGGTGGTTCAATGAAGGTAAAACAGTGATCGTATTTAGATCTGTATGGTTAGCTTGATATAGTTTTCAGGTGGTTCAATGAAGGTAAAACAGTGATCGTATTTAGATCTGTATGGTTAGCTCGATATAGTTTTC